>NC_072008.2:124902222-125204444 GCF_028885655.2 Pongo abelii
GGGCAAAGCCAACTGGATCCAACCTGTGCCCTTGGCCCATTAGCCACCATTGGATCAATAGGCCACATGTACAGCTTGAGTTTCAATCCCAGACTCCTGGGAAACCAGCTGTCCCCAGAAAGCCTCTCTCTGGGTTCACAGAATGGAGTGACTTCTTTGGGGCAAGTATCAAGCCCAGGCGAGGCCGCTCAGGCTCCTCCTTAACTGTATTTGTGACCACCCAGGCCCTGTGCTTTTTATATTTCACCCGAGGCTGTTCTTAAACAGTTCAGACTGCTCTTTTGGACACTGTAGTGGCACAGCAAGGAAAATCCTCCCTCCTTTCCTCTTCTCCAGAAAGGACTAAATGGCTTTCCTATACCAACAGCAGAAACTTTCATTTCCTTTGGCTGTCCCAGAAGAACAGAAATGGGATAATGACTACCTAATTGGTTAATGGTCACTCTCTGTTTGTCAACATAAGGTGACAAGGGAACTCATATTTACTGAGGGCAACCTATGTGTGCCTGCCAGTTACCTAATTTAATCTTTGTGACAACACCGTGAGGTAGGAATCATCTCCATTTTACAGATGAGAAAATTAAGGCTCAGAAAGGTTAAGGCATTCACCCATGGCCACATGGCTAGTAAGTAGCATTGTGAGGATTCAAACCCATATTTGACTCCAAAGCCCCATGCACTTTCTACTATATGGTACCAAAATATTTTCCACATGTGTGCATATGTATCTGTCAGTCCAGACACTCTGCCTAAGTGGCTGAACTCTTGGGCAGTATGGCCTTTGATTGCACACTATAAGCTGCTCTTCTTTCCCCTTGGACCAGATGACTTGCTCCTTCATTAGGAGCCTGGGAGACAGGTTTGTCCATATAGTGCTCTGGCTTCCCAGCCCCAAATGCCAAGCTTCAATGCATCCTTAAAATGGTGCCTGGGCTGTCCTGCCATACACTGGTCAGGTGACCAACAGAGCAGGGCCTAACATCGTGAGGAACTCCCGGTTTCCTGCTGTTCTCTGGTACAACCTTCCCAATTCAGACACTTACATTCCAAATTTAAGACAGTTTTACCAAGGCAGGACTTTTGTACTGAATCTGGATGAAAGCACAGCTGTGTAATGTGCAAACTTTTGGCACAAACCTTATGCTTCCAGAGGGCTTTGTACTCTTCAGAGCACATCCCAACAATGCTGTAGCATAGACAGCTAGGAGAGAAGCACTACTATGATTACCATTTTATTATTCCCACTTTACGGATGTGGCCAAAGAGGCATGGGGACATGACTAGAGGAATCCTGTGAGGGCTGAGAGTTGGAGCTCTGCCTCTGAAGTGGCCTTTAAATAATATTCCAGGGGAGGTCTTGTTTTTAAGCCCTGCACAAGCCCCACTTACATGATGGCAATTACTATATTTATCACAAACCTCTAGCAATAATTGCTAACATCTCTCAAATTCTTACTGTGCTGGATACTGCTACATGTTTTATTTCTCATGCATAATTTAATATGATACTCACCATCCTGAAAAGTAGGTACCATTGTTACTTCTTGTTTTACAGATGAGAAAACTGAGGCTCAGAAGGCCTAGATGACATACTCAAGACCATAAAGCCAGAAAGTGGTAGACTATGGACATGAACCAAGGACTATGCTCCACTAGACCATAATGCCTCTAACACTGAATCCAATATGAAAGCCACTAGCCACATGTGGTTGTTTAATTTTAAATTACTTGCAATAAAATAAAATTAAATACTCAGTTCTTCAGTTATGCTAGCCACCCTGCAAGGGCTCAGTAGCCACACGTGGCTAGTGGCTATCTTATTGGACAGCACAGATAGAGGTCATTTCCATTATCACAGAAACTTCGAGTGGACAGTGCTGGTCTAAATGCTCTTAAGGTGGGTCCTCCTCGGACTTCTACTTTGGGAAACTGTTATTAGTTTAAGGTAGAGTCTCATAATCTCGGCATGATTGACATTTGGGGCTGCAAAATTCTTTGATAGGAAGTAGGGAGTGGCTCTTCCTGCTCATCCTTGGATGTTTAGCAGCATCCCTGGGTCTCTAACCACTAGATGTCAGTAGCATACCTTGGCCCCGGTTTTGACAACCAAAAATGTCTCCAGACATTGCCAAATGTCCCCTGGGGAGCAAAATGATCCCCCACATGCCCCTGCCACCCTCCAGTTGAGGGTCAAGGTAAGTACTATACATGCATTTGAAGTAATAGCATGCAACAGGGGCCTACAACCCCCAAGCCACAGACCACTACCGGTCTGTAGCCTGTTAGGAAACGGGCCACACAGCAGGAGGTGAGTGGCAGGTGAGGTGAGCTCATCCAGCTGTTAAGAGAACAAGTACTTACCTTGACCCAGAAGTACTGGATCAAGGTAGTACTATATATGCATTTGAAGTAATCAAATGGCAAGCCTTCACTAACTTAACTTGGCCTTTTGAAAGCAAGCCAATTCACTAAAACTAATTTCTTCTAGTGAATTATAAAGTTTACAGCAAATTTGAATTGAATGGGTGGTTTTAATAGCTATTGAAGATTTCATGAAAGAGTAAAACCGTTTAAAGCAGTAGAAGGAGAGTAAAGATGCCAAGAAGGGATTACTATAATACATTGAAGGATTCATTCCTCAAATTTGCTACCCACTGACTATAACTATGAAATTGTGAAGGAAGGATAAGAAGCAGATTGGTTTAAAAAGCTAAAAGAATGCTAAAGTAGAAAATCAATTAGGAAATGACAGGGGCAATCACATCGCATTTTACATTTTGGTTACTAATTTCCAGAAATAACACACAACAAAAAATTGTGCTATATGAGAAACTGATGAAAGAATTCTAAAAATGCTAAAGTTGACACAACTGAAAATGCACTTTCAAAGGATTCAAAAGAAGCTAGTGCACAAAAAATAAGTATATGAGGTGATGGGTATGTTAGTTACCTTGACTTAGTCATTCCACAATGTATACATATATAAAAACATCAGGTTGTACACCATAAATATACACAAATATTCCATTGTCAATCAAGAAAAATACAGAAATTTCTTTAAAGAAACAAATGTAAGCATTCCCATATAATATGCTGAAATTTTGGCTCCTGATGAAATAACATACTTTTCCAGATTGTTCATATATTCCCAAGGAAACCAAACCTCCCTACAACAAATGGAACATCCCTTAGAATGCTGCTAAAGACCAAATGAAACCTGTCAACTACATCTTTAGAGACATCTCCAAAAGCTTTAAAATCATTTTCTCCTAAATGAATTTTTGCAAAGACTTAAATACTTTATGTTGTAAATAACTGAAAGGAAAAACTTTAGGTAAACTGGTAAATATGGAAAATAATTTATTCAAGAAATTGCCCAAGAGCCAGTTTCCCCCTAACTCCTTACAGAGGGTGAGGCTGGGGGCCTGGGACAGTACCTCCTCCCTCTGACCCCTACACTGGTACCTGCCACTCCATTGGCACCCATCAATTCTCCTATCACTCTCATGAATGAAAAGTGCAACTGAGTGAATGCAAGTTAGCAAAATGTGACACCCAGACTGAGTCCCTTGCCAGGGAATTAAAGTTAACAATCTTTCTTCTAAAACGAGGGGGAAAGAAAAAAAAAACATGAAAGAAGGGAGGGAGAGAAGGAAGTGAAGTGCCACAGGGATCTCTAATGACCACATTAAACACTTCTAATTACAGTGAGGAGTGGAAGTTGGGTCTGATCTGGCAGGCTAAGCTGTAGCTACACATTTCTGGTGCTTTCAAATGGCCTAAATTTGCCTTCCCTAACTGGAAGGTGACATAGAGCCAAATTTCATGTTCATCATTGTTCTCTCCGTGCAGCTAGGTATGCCACAAGGTCTCAGGTTCCAGAGAACTGGTTGCAGATGCTATGGGGAGATGGGCCCAGGTTGGTAGAGGGCACTTCAGGGTTGGCCGTCCTCTAGCATCTGGATTCCAGGGGGCTACTCAGGGCCAAGAAAGAATGCATGGATCCCCAGAATACCAGCAACTGGACCTCATTACAAGTCAATATTTGTGGCTTCAAATCTCAAATTGCAACCCACACTGCTTCCAGGGGCATCAGGGAAGTTTTGCAGCCAAGGGGAGCAGGCTGACACATAATTTACAATAGTAATTCCCTGGTCAGGTGTCAAGTACCTGTTGCAGAAGCTCTCAGCCTCACTTTCCTGAATCCTGTTCTTGGAGTAGGAGAAGCTGACTAGCATGATGTGAGGGGCCCACTATCCTGGCCAGATCCCCAAGATTACCAGCAATCACTGGAATGACACAAAAGCATCCAGGTCCTGTTGAAATACACATTATCAGGAGTTAATCATTAATGTCTACTAACCTATCATCACAGGTCAGTTGGCTAAGAGCTAGCCCCTGGGCCACAAGATGGCAATGTGTTAGCCAAGAGGAAGTCCACAGCCTAGAAGGCCAGAGGCCTGGAGAAGACAGGCTTGGAGAGAAGGGCAAAGTTCAGGCCCAGAACACCTGGGGTGGAAGGGGTACTGAAATTGGAAATGGGTTGTAACAGGAGAGACTGGGGTTGCTAAAAACAAAGTTGCCCTGGGCTAGGCACGGTGGTTCATGCCTGTAATACCAGGCCAAGATGAGAGGATCACTTGAGCCCAGGAGTTTGAGACCAGTCTGGGCAACATAGCAAGACCCTGTCTCTATAAAAAGATTTTTTTTTTTTAATTAGCCAGGCATGGTGGTAGACACCTGTAGTCCCATCTACTTGGGAGGCTGAGGCAGGAGGATCACTTGAGCCCAGGAGTTCAAGGCTGCAGGGAGCTATGATTGTTCCACTGCACTCCAGCCTGGGTGACAGAGTGAGAGACCTGTTCAAAAACAACAACAACAAAAAGTTGCCTGAGCTCACCATTTTGCCTTAGGCTGAATTGACCTCTGCAGCAGTCCCAGAGAGAGGCCACAGTATCCCACAATGTATGCTTTTGGTCTACTACTCAGATGACAATCTTTCCTCTATCTGAGCTAGACAGCTCTGTGCTGGGAGTCAGGGTACTCAGGAGTCTAATCTTTGTATTGCCACTGACTGTATGACCCAAAGAGGATAGCTAAAAACCTCTGGGGCCCACTTTGTTTACCCTTAAAGTGAAGACATTGTCACCCACCCCACAATTACAGGGTCTTGTCAGATTTAAAAAGTTCTTTTGCTTTGCCTTCATCTCCTTCTATACTTGTGCAATATGGTGTCACATAATTCAAGCCTACTGCTATTTTCTCCATTCTTCCAATAAGCGTATTCACCAATCTCTTGATAATTCTCCTGTAACCTGCCGTCCTTCTATCTCTATGAAAATAGTAACAGAACTTAATAACTAGTTATCTTGAGCAAGATCTATATCTACAGTAACTAGTTTGGAATTTAAAAACCCAAACTGGGTTTTTAAACTAGAGACTCATTTGATTAGAGCAAAGTGCCAATGAGGCTCTTGGCATGGAGTCAAGGCCCACAAGAATATGGATGGCTGCTCTGAACATACCCATTTCCACCACTGGCCAGACATTTCAAACATCTCCACGATGAGAAATGTATATATTTATACATAAAATCTAGACTGCAATTGTTATGTGGGAGAGGAGACTGTGAACCAATCCTGTGTTTCTGCCCAAATTTGAATTTCAAGGCCTATTGGGCTTCCTTGAGAAAGTGCAACCCTGCTGATTTGGCCAAGTTGTGATCCTAGGAAACCTCCTTGTGTTGGGGGGAGGTGGGGGTGTTAGGGGGATGGAGGGTGCGACAGTGCCCAAGGTTTATGGGGGAGCAGTGAGTGTTTGAGCCAGCACCATTTCCCTCCCAGTCTTCCTCTCCCACAACACCTGGAGCCTAGGAAAAAGCTCAAAGAAGAGGACCCCACCGTTCCTCCATCTGCTCGCTTCCAAGTGCTCCTACTCTCATTTACATTCTCTCCTACTGAGCTTATGTCCCCATCCTCCACCTCTTGCAGACTGCTGTTTACTGGCCTAGTCACCCCCTAAGAAGGCAAGCTCCTTAAACGCATCTTCGTTCAGTCAACAAGATTCCTTCAACAAATACTTGTGCCAGACACTGTGCTTGCTTGGCTCCAGGAGGGGAAAGGAAAAGTTTCTCCCGGAGGGAGAAGCTAGCTACACTGTAGCTACACTGTAGCTACAGTGTAGCTAGCTTTGTGCCAAATTGTCAGGGCCAAATGAACCCATGCAACGCTCAACGCTCAATGATTGGATTGCAATGAGTGAGGTGGGTTTCTGGCTGTGATTCCAAGTTGGAATAGTTAAGGGAAAAGAAGAGTGTTCACTCCATGATTGAAAATTGGCAATAATCATGTACACTCACATACCCACTAATTAACCATATGACTAAATCCATTTTGGTTAATATCTTCTTCCTTTTGGAATTGCTTGCAATATGTAAACATATGCACACACAACATCCAAAAACAACACTGTGGACACATAATAAGAATATACTGCTTGAATACAATACCCCATCAAGTAACTGGGAGACTGCATATTGTACAGCTTGGAATAAATTTAGAAAATTAAGACAACTCAGAAAATTTAAGGTGATTCTTCTCTACTCATCCATGTTTCCCTCTCTCTTTCCACCCCTCTCTCGGCCTTCCTCTCGTCTCTCTTCCACTTCTTGGCCCCAGTTCCCCATCTCCCTTATCTCCCTACAAGATCATTTATTGTCAGTCATGCTAGCTGCTTGCTGGCTGCTTACTAGTGCCAAAACATCATGTTCTGATGTAATTGAACCACATTATTTGACGGAATTATTGCTGTCAGTTATTTGAATGGTGTTACTAATCAATGAAATGAGCCTTGTAAAATCCAGGTTTGTGGGGTGCTTTACTTTGAGATGATGTTGGCTAGGTTTCTTGACACATAGAGAAGCTATAGCTTTGTCCAGTCTCTCTGCCTAGTCTGTCTGTTATATAAACATCACCCTTGTGCAAATCTCCCTTCTCAGACTTGAGTCATTTCTTACAAACTCTGGCAAAGCCAAGGCTGTAGGAGTGCCACAAAGTACCCCTGCACCAAGTGGTAGGGAATCGCGGTGTGCAGGACAGGAAGCCTCGGGAATAACTAGGTATTTCCAGGTCAGTCACTGCAGCTGGGCGAAGCTCCCCCTTGGTGCTTCCCTCCTTCTTGCCTTTGTAAGTCAACCAAAGACAACTGCAACAGCCGTGGGAATACGCTCGACTTCCGGTCCTGGCCCCTCGGTCCCTGGGGCCCAGGTGAGCCAGGTAGGGGTGCCGGGCAGGAAGGAGAGGAAGCGTGAAAGGCAGAGAAGCCTCGAGGCGTCCAGCCGGCCCTCATTTCCCCACGTAGAGTTGACCTGTCTCTGTGTCCCCCGACCTGCCGAGTCACAGAAGCTGGGTCGAGGGCTCTCCCGCTGCTGAGCTTTCCCACGCACACGCACACGCACACCTGCGCGAGCTCTCCCAGGAGGGCACCGCCCCCAACCGGCGGGGTGCACAGGGGAATGATGTTGCAAGTTCGAGCCCAGAGGTGTCTCGCTGCCCCCCGCCCACCCGCGGGTCATTCCTCGCCGCCCGTCTTTGCGGCGAGCGCACGACTAGGGCGGGTAGGGGCCCCTGCAAGGCCGGCTGGCGTTCTGCCACCCTCCACTCCGTGGTGTCTAGGGGGAGTAGGTCGGCTGCGCCCGCCACTTACTCTGAAATCTTGAGGCAAGCATGAAAGCTAGCCATGGTGCTGCTGAGGGAGCCGCTGGCCGGTTACGTGCCTTGCCTGCTGGGGTGCATGGGAGCCCGCGCTGTGGGCATGCCCTTAGAGGCTGCCACGTGGGGGCAGCTCCGCACTTCAAGCGCCCACACGCACGCAGCCCCAGACCCACAGGCCGAAGCAATAACCAGCCAGATAAAGTTTCTTCTCTAAGGCCTCTCGCTGTCTTCTGATCTCAGTCCAAAAAGGGCTGGGCTTGTTCCTTACATGGTTAGGAACTGTTAACTCCCCTTTTCCCTCTGTCTCCATCTTCCCGCCACAACAGCATCCTTAGAGCAAAATACCAGATGCTCTTTCTTAGCCTCTCTGTATCCCTGCAGAGCTGAGCGTGAGAAGTAATTTGGAGATGAAACCCTAAGGAAAGAGTAGAGGCTTTTATCCGAGCAGTAAAGGACACTCAAGGGCTTTGGGAAGGCGATGTAAATAAATCGCTTTCTGGCATTTTAGATGGTGTGGGATGGAGGGAGAGGGAAGCAGAGGGGAGAAGAGAGAGGCCAGGGAAGCAGGGAAGAAAGAAAATTTAAGTAGCAAGGCTGCAAGCATTCCCATCTAGATGTGAACACTGCTTTTGAGGTGTTCTAAGCTGTTCTTGTTCAGTCTTAAGGAAAACTATTTACTCCCTAAGCCAGTCTGGGGCCATGAACCAAAAAAGCAAGAATTTCCTTAAATTTGTGAAATCTTTTCTGCCCTTGAGATGAAAGTCCCTACCAAAGGTTGTGTGTACACGGGGAACCCCAATTATAACATGGCTTACATTACATGGATTCAGAGATGTTGCAGATCAGATTGTGTCCACAGAAAACCAAAAGAACTGGAGACAGAGAGACAGCGAGCAAAAGTGTGACCTAATGTTGACTGCCTGGAAGACCCAGTAGGACACCTTTCCCAATCTCAGTCCCATAAAGAGGTGTGTGTCCCTACCTTGGCCTCTGAGATGCACAGATCAGAAATATTTTGATTTTTTAAAAGTGCCTAGTGGGAGTGCGACAAGCAAACAAATGCAGATGCAGGCTTTTGGCTTTTTAAAATGATTTTTGAGGAATCAAGAGTTTCAAAAGATTGTGATTTCTCCTGTGCATGTATTCATGAGGAGCATTAAACACTGTCCAGCTGGGCCTAATCTGACAGGCTTTCCAAATTGGGTTTGTCCAAATAAGAATAAGAAGAAAGAAGAAATTTAGGCTGGGGTCCCTTCAGGGGGTCTTCGCAAGTCTGGTAGCAGAGGCCTGTTTTTCCTTTCAGTCTGAAATAGGCAACATCCTGCTTCTGGAATTTCATTGGGGGGGTAGGCTGGGGTCTCTGGACGGGGCAGTGCATGCGACCCTCTCTTGTTAACTTTGGGGAAAAGGAACATAACTGAGCAAGAACTAGATTTATGTTGCAGATGCTAAAGTCTGACCTGTGGCTAGAATTTCTAGCTAGAATTCCTTTCTAAGTCAAATTTGTGGTTAGTTCTCCATTATTCATATGTGGCTTTGCTTACCCACTTAGTACATTTCCTGTAATTGTGTTTTTAATCAAAGAATAACTTTTGGAATACCTACCCTGGTTGTAATGTCAGCAGGCTGTTAAGAAAGACCAATTTTAATATTGGCCAGAAAAGAAGCTAATTAGAAAGGCAAATCTGTATCATTCCCTTCCCACCCAAATAGAACACACTCTGAAAACCATGAGCTTTAGTGTTTGGATAATGCATGCTTTGTGATTCTCTTCCTAACTCCTTCCTTCCATTACTTCAAATAATCAGAAGTAGAGAGTCCACAGAAAATCCATCTTATAATCCCCAAACTGCATTGATGGCTCCTTCTACTGAAATCTCATAGCACCTGTGGTCAAGGCTCTGGGGTCAGAGTTGTGTTCAAATTCTGACTCTGGTTAAGTTTCTGAGGTGCGGTAACTGCATTGTGATTATGTAGGAAAATGTCTTTGTTCTTAGGAGATACATACTGAAGTATTTAGAAAGGAAGTGTAATGATATCTGCAATTTATGCTCAATTAGGTCAGAAAAAATGCATAGGAGTGTGTTTGTGTGTGTGTGTGTGTAGTGAGACAGAGAGAGAATGATGAAGCAAATGTGGTAAAATGTTAATAGTTGGTGAATGTAGGTGAGGCATATATGGGTCTTCATTACAGTATTCTTCAGCTTGCCTGTAATTCTGAAGTGTTTTCAAAATAAAAAGTTGGGAACGAGATGTTAGCTCTGCCTGCCTTTACCAACTGCCTTACAGCAAATTATTTACTCTTTGTAAACCTGAGTTCCCTTGGCTCAAAAGTGGAGATATTAATAGAACCCATCTCAAAGGGTTGTTATGAGGATTAAAATGAGATAATAAGTGTGATGCCTTTAGCATGGTGCCTGTCCCTTAGGAAGGCCTAAATAACTGATAGGAATTGCTATTATCATACCATTCCATTCCACATTTTATTATATACTGTCTTTTGTTGTCCTTGTGGTGTTTCAAATGCATATAACTTTTCTCCTTAACTTAGATTAGAAGTCTCCAGAGGAAAAAAACACATTTCCTTTTCTTTTCTTTCTTTCTTTTTTTTTTTTTTTTTTTTTTTGAGATGGAGTTTCACTCTGTCACCCAGGTGGAGTGCAGTGGTGTGATCTCCACTCACTGCAACCTCTGCCTCCAGGGTTCAAGTGATTCTTGTGCCTCAGCCTCCCAAGTAACTGGGATTACAGGTGTGCACCACCACACCCAGCTAATTTTTGTATTTTTTGTTGGGATGGAGTTTCACCATGTTGGCCAGACTGGTCTCGAACTCCTGGCCTCAAGTGATCCACCTGCCTCAGCCTCCCAAAGTGCACACTTTTTTCTTATATCTGCCATGGTACAGTGCTGAGTGAATCATAGGTAGTGAATAAAACACCTTGTTGAGAGACTTTGTGGTTACTGTTCTGTGGGATCTGTGGTCATAGCATTGACTTGAAAATGACCACATGCCCAAAAGCCAGTCATTAGGACAGACCAGTAGAAGAAAATGTTAGAATAACATGGTGGGAGCTGGATAAGGCTGGATAAGAAGATAGGACTACAAAAACAACTATTTGGGGAATGTTTTTTTGTTTTGTTTTGTTTTGTTTTTTTTAAGCTCTGGGTTTTGGAAAATGTTCATCCTTTGTAAATCCCAAGAGGGCATACATTCCATTACTTGGCATTCCGGATGCGTATAACCTCTACTAAGAAAGTTGTGCACATTCTTAAGATGCCGGGCCAATAATGTAGATTTCCAGGTGCAGCATAGCTCAGCCACTTGCTTCCAGCAAAAGATAAAGTACAAACACCACGAGTGAATCCCCCCAAACCCCAGTTCCTAGATAAATGCCTCCATTGCTTTGGGGGGAATCTGATCTTCCTGGCTCTAATGAATGATTCCAGTGAGTCTAAAACATGCAGGATAAATTTAACTGAAACCTTCAGAGCTGATTCAAAAACTCTACCAGGCTTTTTAAACATGCGGCTCTGGAAAAATCTCTATAATCAGCCAGGTGCAGCAGCTCATGCCTGTAACCCCAGCACTTTGGGAGGCTGAGGCGGGTGGATCACTTGAGGTCAGGAGTTCGAGACCAGACTGGACAACACGGTGAAACCCGCTCTCTACTAAAAGTACAAAAAATTAGCCGGGCATGGTGGCTGGCACCTGTAGTCCCAGGTGCTTGGGAGGCTGAGGCATGAGAATCGCTTGAACCTGGGAGGCGGAGGTTGCAGTGAGCAGAGATTGCACCCCTGCACTCCAGCCTGGGTGACAGAGCAAGACTCTGTCTGGAAAAAAAAAGAAAAGAAAAGAAAAAAAAAAGAAAAATTTCTATAATCAGTAGATCCAGAAATGGAGAATAGTGAAACATCCTTACTTCCGAACTGGTGCAAACCATTCCAGACGGTCGCTCTCAGTCTCTTTCTCTCCTCCCCTTCCTTTGGCTCATGTCTCCCTGCTTTCTCTTTCCCAATCCCCTCAGCCCACCTCCTGAGGCTCACTGAATGAGCTCCCACTAAAGGCTGGCAAAGGTATGGGTGGGTTTAAGGGTGAGAAATGAGAGAGACAAAGCGGTTTAGTGTCTAAATCCATGTGACCCTGCTGATTAGAGCATCTCAGATGGAGTGACATCTCATGAAGCCCAGGAGGATGAGCTAGAGATCTGAGTTATGGCTTCTATGGAGCCATTTCACCAGGCTTCTCAGAGTGCCTTGAGAATATCTGCCCTCACAACGCTCTAGGGAGGCTGGGGGCAAGTGGGACCACCAGATCCAGAGTTGTCCTTAAGGGAGCTAGACTGGAGGAAAGTACACTTGGTAGGGCAGGGACCTCCCCCAGCCCTCCCTCAACATTGTAAACAGGCCAAGTCTGACATAAATTCACATTATGGACAAAAAAGTATGGTGGAGGAGAGCCAACAAGATACTATGGTGGGTTAGGGGGAGGAGAGGATGCCTCCTAGGGAGGAATGCTTACATAATGATGCTTATATAGGCATTTGCTAATGGCAGTTATCAGTCCTGACTACTTCTTCCTCCCCCTCTTCCCATTCCTCCTCCTTTCCCATCAGGCAGTATTCAGAGTCATTGGACATCTCTTGGCTGGGGTTGGAGTAGTTGGGGAGGACAACCAGAAAAGTCGCCATGACTCACCACACTCCTGGCTCATTCTTGTAGTGGAGGAGATTTAGAGGAAGTCTGTATAGTATAGAATGTCTACAGTACAGTTTTATTACTTTTGGGCTACATATCCAATAACATGACACAAACTTGGCTCTAGGTGTGGTCCTAGGGGATCTGCCTGACTGAGCAGAGATGAGTGGAGTTTGTAACTAGACATTGCGCAATGTTTCTAAACACACACCTGTCCATCCACCTGCCCGCTTGTTTGCCTGTATTTCAGATTGTCCCCTTCAGGAGTGGAAACTGGAACTCAGATGGGGTCAATGATGCTATGAGTAAAGGTGCAAGGATGTGGAAGGCCCTTGCCAGTTTCTTGCTGGATGCCTTCATCTCCTTTCTCCTGGCTGCACAAAACTCTAAAATAATTCCCTCCATTCCCTCCAGCTCTCTGGTCCTCAGGAGCTTGAGAATGGAACAGTGCTCAGGAAGGAGGAGGAACCCAATTTTTTTCCCTCACCTCCAGCCATGGCCAAAGTCACAGTCTCCAACCTGAAAATCCCCAGCAGGGAGAAAACACACACATTTATCACTCACACTTCACTTAGCCAAGAGCTTGGAGGGGTGAGGCACTGCCCCCACAGGCAGCCTTATCCAAAGCCTGCATGCATCCCCTCCCCTCAACCATCAGCCAAGGGAGCAAGGGCCCAGCCAGGTATGCCACCCCCATTGGAGGAGGGACACTTGCTTGGCATAGTAAATGGCATTTTTAACCACCTAGCCAGGCAGAGAATTCTTCTGGCTTCCTTGGCCAGGCAGCTGAGAGGAAAGCAACTCCCTGGGTCTGGAATCAGTGATTCACACTGGCCTACCCAAACAGCCTCCTGCTGTGATTTTCTTTCCTTCCTTCCTTCCTTAATATCCTGGAGAAGGAGTTTTCAGTACTTCCTCCTGGGCTGCTGACATCCTGAGCTGAGTGACTGGTCAATTGGACAAGCAGAGGCATGTAGCCAGGGTAGCTGGCCTCCAAGAACTTCCCCAAAAGACAAAGAAAAAAAATGGCTGGAAAATTCTAATGGTAGACAAGGTATAAAATGATGAAACATGAAAACCCATCTCTACCCTTCACCACCACCATGTCCCTACCTACTTCTTGGTTTCCTTCCAGGAAACAAAAGAGCCGCGTGTGTGTGTGTGTGTGTGTGTGTGTGTGTGTGTGTGTACCTGTACCTATATGTACATATATATACACATACACACACATATGTATGTACATACATATGCATATGTGTGCATGTAAATGTATATATATGTTAAGTGTATGTGTGTGCATATATATGTTATCACTATATATATGTTATCACTATATAAGTTATCACTATATATATGTTATCACTATATATAAGTTATCACTATATATATGTTATCACTATATATATATATATAATCACTATATATATATATATATATATATATATATATTTCTTTGCTATCTTAGCAATCTTCCTCACAGGCCAAGGTGTTCCTCATACTTTGATAACTGTGGGCTCTCGAATGATCCTTGGGAAGGAAAATTTGAGAACAGATACACTGGCTTCTCTCATACTCAACCCCAAAGTCTCTGTCCTGCTTCCTTAGCATCTCAGAACCTTGCTGTGTGCCTGGTGACAACAGCTGGTAATAGTAATCAAGCCAACGAATCGATGCATACTTGTCTCAAAACACAAAGAGCGTAGGCCTGCGGAGAGGGTCCCCAAAAGTGGTGTTAATGGCAGGAGGTTCGAGTATCATGCTGAGTGCAGTGCAGAGGCTATTTGAGTTGAAGTGGGGTGGGGGAAAGAAAGGTGTAGATTTTCAGGCCACCTCCTACATGCCACCTACTCAACTACTGAATTGAACTGCCCTGCTGAATTACTGCCATACTCAAGATGATTTAGCATTTATATTTCAGTGTTCACCTACACAAGGGACCCAAGAAAAGGGGATAAACAGAGGAACAGAAAGGGCTTTTCTTTTTAAATTAAACTTTTTATTTTGAGGTAGGTTCACATGCAGTTAGTTCACATGTAAATTGTAAGTTATCACAAGTTATAAGAGAGATCCCACATACCCTTTACCCAGTTTCCCCCAATGGTAACATATCATTAATATAAAACTTAGTATAATATTAAAACCAGAATATTAACATCAATACAGTCAAGATGAAGAACGTTCCATCACTACAGGGATCCCTCATGTTGCCCTTTTATAGCCACACCTATTTCCCTCCTTCCTTTTCTTTAACCCCTGGAAGTCACTTATCTTCATTTCTATAATTTTTCATTTTCATTTGACATGTTATATAATGGAATCATGTAATATGCAAACTTTTGGGATTGGCTTTTTTTAACTTAACATAATTCTCTGGAGATTAATCCACATCATTCTATGTATCAATACTTCATTCTTATTTTGTCATTGAGTGTCCATGGTATGGATGTATCACAATGTGCTTAACCATTCACCAATGAGGCACAGCTGAGTTCTTTACAGCCAGTCTCCATCCAGATGGGAGATATATTTCCTTGAAAATTCATGAAAAGAATGTCAAACCAAAAAAAAAAAAAAAAAAAGAATGTCAAACCTCCCAGTATCCAAGGTGAAAGCAGATCCCAAGAGCACACATAGCAGCTATGCGCCCACAGACTGCTGAGGTTCAAAACCCAACAGTTCACCCAAAGCTCTGGGCCCTGCTTCTGCCCAGCAGGGCACTGAGGCTAATGGGTGCTTTGACGAAGGGGTATGGGAGGGAGGCAGGTGTCTTATTCAGAAACTTGAATCTGGACTTCAAAGCAACTAAAGAAATGAAATGGCAACCTCATCCCAGGGAAGTGGGGGAGCAGAACTTGTGCCAAATCTGAAATCTCTTGCATATTTTTTTTCTGACCTTTTGGGCAAGATGGGGGAGGAGGATTCACTCCTAAATGACTTCCTATAGGGCCTATAGGGAGATATATGGTTTCTCTCAACAGTGGTTACCTCTGGAATGAGAATTCGGGGTGGGCAGGATCTTTCCTTTTTAAATTAATGTACTTCTGAACCAGATCGTTTTTTCCCACAATGAGTATATATTCTACTTTTGTCATCATAGAAACAACTAATTGTAAAAAGTCATGGTAGGGTGTGGCATGGGGGAATGAAAACAACTGATTGGCTGCAAAGGTGTTCTGAATGGAGGGTCCCAGTTGAAAAATGTCTTCGGCATTCCTTCACTCCTACTTTTATTTATTTATTTATTTATTTTACTTTTTACTTTTTTGTGATTAAAATAAAACTTTTTAATGAGATATTTTGCATTTTCATTTTCTCACAAGTCTTTAAAATGGTTATTTTACATTTAATTTTTTATTTTTAAATCTTGGGGGTACTTAGGTGTATATATTCGTAGGGTACATGACACATTTTGATACAGACAGGCAATACCATCACATCATGGAGAATGGGGTATCCATTCCCTCAAGAATTTATCCTTTGGTTACTAACAATCCAATTATATTCTTGTTATTTTAAAATGTCAATTAAATTATTATTGACTATAGTTGCCCTGTTGTGCTATCAAATACTAGGTCTTATTCATTCTTTCTATTTTTTTGGTACCCATTAACCACCCCCACCTCTCCCCCAGCTCCTCACTACTCTTCCTAGCATCTGGTAACCATCCTTCTACTCTCTATGTCCCTGACTTCGTTTTGATTTTTAGATCCCACAAATAAGTGGGAACATGTGATTTATCTATCTATTTATCTATCTATCTATCTATCTATCTATCTATCTAGTTGTTTATTTATTTTAGAAACAAGGTCTTGCTCTGTTTCCCACGCTACAGTGTAGTGGTGCAAACTTAGCTCACTGCAGCCTCAACCTCCGGGGTTGAAGCAATCCTCCCACCTCAGCCTCTGGAGTAGCTAGGACTACAGGTGCACGCCACCACATCCAGCTAATTTTCTTTTTTGAAATGTTTTGTAGAGACAAGGTCTTGTGATGATGCCCAGGCTGGTCTCGAGCTCCTGGCCTCAAGCAATCTTCTCGCCTAAGCTTCCCAAATTGCTAGTGTTACAATTTGAACCACCGTGTGCAGCCCCACCCCATTTAATTTTGGGGGCACCCACTCTTTAATGCCCTCCTCCGACCCCCAGCTTAGTCTCAGTAGACTGAACATAGCTTCAGGACCTCAGACACCATGCCCCCTGTACCCTCCAAACACAATGTTTTATCTGGACTCTGCTCCCACATGCAGGAAACTGCTTTCTGATGCATGATGATGAAAAGCATATATGGGTCAATCAGAATCAGTCAGATTATGAAAACCCTGTTGGAGCCAATGTGAAAAATCTCCAGAAACACAGTACCATCAACCCCTGGGGAAAGACATAAGGACCTCAGGAAATCCTTTCACTTTTTTCTAATGCTGATAATGAATATTTCAGCCACAGCAGTAGATTCCTCAGTTAGGACAGTTTGACTGGACAATGGCCAGGACCATCTATGACAGTAAGATTCTGACCCACAACCTCTACAGCCACCAGCCAGGAAACCAAACCACAGTCTCTCAGCAATCACTCCAGAGCAGTCAGGACATGGTCAATCTCACATCCCAGATTCACTATCTTTGCCACTGTCCCTTCCACTTCCAACTCAGGAATAACCAGAGAAAGTGAAATAGGTCCGGCACACAAATCATGTAAGATGCCTTGTTTCTAGTTAAACTGGTCCAGCTTTCCCTTGCCAACAGCCTCCAATCAGGGCATATGTTTAGCCTTCCCTTTTTTCACTATAAAGCTTTGCCACCCCCTGCCTGCCTTTGAGTCTCTGCCAACCCAAATTGTGGTGGCTGACCCCTTTGCTATAGCAAGCTCCGAATAAATACCCTCTTTTGTTCTTGTTTGGGTGATCTTTGTTTATTCTACAATGTCCTACTACATAGCTGGGTGCTTGCTCCAGCCTGCTGCCTGCCACTGGCCAGGGCTGCCCACAATGTCCACACCAGCACACTTGAACTGTTCCAACCACATTGAAATTCAGCACTTTCATGGTTAAGTACTGTCCCCACAGTTGCTACCGCCTTTTGGCAACTTGGTAGCTTGGTGTAGTGATAAAAAATATTAATATTGAAGCCAGAAACTCCAGCACTTATTAGCTGCATGACTTCAGGCATGTTATTTACCCTCATTACCACATCTGTCAGGTGGAGGGAATAATGTCCTCTGAATCTCTTTTGTAGAACTGTTGCTGCATCTTGGAGGGAGGCAGCCTTGACCTAGAGAGGTATCTAAATGTTTGGGTCCCTGTCCCTCAAAGCAATGGTTTTAGCCAAGCGCTCACTGCTAAGCAGTGGGATAAGAAGGGAAAACTTAACAATCCTCAAAGCCTTCATGTGGGAAGTATGGATCAGGCTCTGGCCCAGGTCACTGAGAGGTTATCATACCTGGCTTTTCCTGCTCTTCTGGCCCAATGCCAGGGAAAAGAATGCCTGTTCTTGTGATGGGCTTGCAAAAAGATTTATTGAGGAATGAATGAAAAGGTCCAAGAGTCTTTGTTTTCTTCTTATTTAGCCACACATCGGGCCTTTTGGAAAGCCACTTAATCTTCCTGAGTCTCAGTTTCCCCATCTGTAAAATAGTAAAATAACCTTCACCCTTCCTGAATGACTAGATCATTATGAAGATGTGATGGAATAATATATGTGAAGGTATGTTTAATTTTTTTAAGTGTTACACAGTTGCAAGTAACGATTCTTAGGGGACATATATTTACAATGGAAGTCTTGGCAAAGAGAGGCCAAATGAGGAAGGTGAAGGTTCTTCACGTTTTGGATCTGGGCTCCAAGTTCAACCCCAAGTGCCCTGCCCCTCGCAAAGGACTCTCCCTGACTCCTCATGATCCTAGAGTGCCCCAGAAGTGGCTTTTCCATGTCAATGAGCCCTCATTCTTTTCAGAGTATGCTCAGAAATGAAAGCCCTCTCTGCCTCTCTCATACACAGCACTTAACAGTCTACAGGCCTTCCTCCTACCCTGGCTCCTCACAGAAGCCAGGTTTTAAAGCTGGGTTGTTTGGTAACATCTCTGTTCTGGCACATGCTGCCTGTATGGCCTTAGGCAAATTACGTACTCTCTGTAACCCAGTTTCCCCATTTGTAAAATAAACATGAAAATAAAATAGTACTTACTTCACGGTATTGTTGGGAAGATTAAGTGAGCTAATATGTGTAAACACTTAACAGTGCCTGGCACTTAGTAGGTGCTTGATAAAGGTTAGTTACTGTTATTTTCAGGCAGGGCAGGGTATGCTATCCCCATTTTAGTCAACTGTAGAACTAGGATCAAAACTGGGACCCTTATTCTAAGAAAAGTCATTTTTTTTTTTTTTTTGGTCACTCTATCACCCAGGCTGGAGTGCATTGGTGCAATCACAGCTCACTGCAGCCTTGACCTCCTGGACTCAAGCAATCCCTCCACCTCAGCCTCCCAAGTAGCTGGGATCACAGATACATGCCACCATGTCAGGCTAATTTTTTGTAGAGATGGGGTTTCACCATGTTGTCCAGGCTGGTCTTGAACTCCTAGGCTCAGGAGATCCACCCACCTCGACTTCCCAAAGTGCTGGGATTAGAGGCTTGAGTCACTGTGCCCAGCCTTAAGAAAAGTCATTCTATAAAACTGAGAGCACTCAAGAAATACAAGAAAATATTAATATTTGCAAACCATATATCAGATAAGGGATTCATATTAGAATATATGAAGAAAGCATCAACAACAAAACAACTCAATTAAAAAACAGGCAAAAAACCTGAATAGTCATTTCCCCAAAGAATATACAAATGAAAAGATAACAATCACTAATCATCAGGGAAATGCAAATGAAAACCACAATGAGATATTACTCAGACCCATTAAGATGGATAGTTTTGTTGTTTTTTTTTTTTGAGACGGAGTCTCACTCTTTCGCCCAGGCCAGACTGCAGTGGCGTTATCTCGGCTCACTGCAAGCTCCGCCTCCCAGGTTCACGCCATTCACCTGCCTCAGCCTCCCGAGTAGCTGGGACTACAGGTGCCCACCACCACGCCTGGCTAATTTTTTGTATTTTTAGTAGAGACGGGGTTTCACCGTGTTAGCCAGGATGGTCTCGATCTCCTGACCTCGTGATCCGCCCTCCTCGGCCTCCCAAAGTGCTGGGATTACAGGCATGAGCCACCACGCCCAGCCCTGGATACCGTTTTAAAAACGGAAAATATTAAGTATTGGTGAGGATGTGGAAAAATTGGAACCCTTGTACACTGTTAGTGGGAATGTAAAATGGTGCAACCACTATCAAGAGCAATACAGTGGTTCCTCAAAAAATTAAATATAGAATTACTTCACAATCCAGAATTCTAATTCTGGCCATATACTCTAAAGAATTGAGGCCAGGTGCAGTGGCTCACGCCTGTGGTCCCAGCACTTTGGGAGGCCAAGGCAGGCAGACCACGAGGTCAGGAGATTGAGATCATCCTGGCTGACATGGTGAAACCCCGTCTCTACTAAAAATTAAAAAAAAAAATAGCTGGGCGTGGTGGTGGGCACCTGTAGTCCCAGCTACTCGGGAGGCTGAGGCAGGAGAATGGAGTGAACCCGGGAGGCGGAACTTGCAGTGAGCCGAGATTGTGCCACTGCACTCCAGCCTGGGCGACAGAGAGACTCTGTCTCAAAAAAAAAAAAAAAAAAACAAAAACAAAAACAAAACAAAACAAAACAAAAAACAGAAGGGAAAGCAGGGACTTGAAGAGATATTTGTGCACCCATGTTCACAGCATTATTCACAATAGCAACTGAAAAGTTCATCAATGGATAAACGGATAAACAAATGTGGTATATACACGTTAGAATATTATTCAGTCTTGGGAAGGAAATTCCGACACATACTACAAAATCAATGAATGTTGAAAACATGCTAAGTGAAATAAGCCAGTCACAAAAAGACAAATATTGTATGAATCCACTTGTTTGAGGTACCTAGAGTGCTCAGATTCATAGACACAGCAAGTAGAATGGTGGTTGCCAGGGGTTGTAGGGGTCAGGGGGAATGTGGAGTTACCATTTAATGTTACAGTTTCAGTTTTGTAAGATGAAATGAGTTCCATAGATGGATGGCAATGATGGTAGCCCAACAATGTGAATGTAGTTAATGCCACTAAATTGTACACTTTTAAATGGTTCAGATGGTAAACATTATGTTATATGTATTTTACCACAGGCTTAAATTTGTTTAAATTTTAAAATTAGTACAGTGGCTGGAGAGGATATAGAGACATGGTATAAAAGGAAGAACAGAATTGGGAAAATGCTATTAGAGGAACAGTGCCAGACCCTTTCCCAGCATGCCACAGTTCTCATTATCTTGTTAGGCTCTTTCCAGCCTAATGATTTCTGCTCAATTTCAGAAGGACTTTTCCCTTTGGAATCCAAGAAAGTAGGAAATGAGGTTTACTTATATGTAAATACACCACATATATTCAAAGAAGGAAAACAACTCTTTTCTTTCCTAAGTAGTAATTGCTCCTCAAACAGTATGACATTTTCAAAAGGAACTTGATCAAGAACTTCCCATAGCTTTTAAGGTTAAGACCAAACTTCTTAGCAGACTCCTTAAAGGTCTGTCATGATCTGGCCTTGGAAGCCTGCTGACTTTGCCAGCCTCAGCTATCACCCTGCTTTTCCTTGATCCTCTGTTCTACCACATTGGTCTTCTTGCAGGCCCTCCATGGAGCCTTTGCACATACATTTCCCTCTGCCAGAAATATCCTTCCTTCCACCCTTTGCCTAGTTAAAGTCTACTCATCCCTCAGGTCTCAGCAAAATCTTCACTGCCTCGAGGAAACCCTCCCTGATCTCCTGAAAAGTCAGAACATCCCTATTATGTGTTCTCATAGCATTTACCTCTCCTTTCTAGAATGTTTCACAATTGTATTTTAACATTCATTTCTTGATAATGTACTTAATGTCTTACTCGCCAACTAGTCTATACGTTCCATGGGGGCCGGGATCATGTATGGTTTCGTTCATCACTAGGGCCAGCACAGTGCCTGGCCATAGTAGAGTGCTTAATAAATATTTGTTGAATGAATTAAAGAATTAATGGCAAACAAAAGGAAATGATTTTTAAAATGAAACTGATAGACAGTCAAGTTTCCAAAGTACAGAGATGTCTGATCTTAAAAATCCCTAATAAAAATATTGGGGTGTTTCTCTGTGTCTTGAAGCTCCTCAAAGCCCCTTCTCTTGAAATGATTATATTCTGATTAAATGGGACAGGTTCATAGGAACTGTATCTATTTCCCTCCCTCCATATCCCAACTTACCTGCCAGTTTTTTAGCTCTCGAGTGCACCAGCTCCATGCATCAGAGGCACATTCTGCTGATGCCCATCCAGCCCTGTTTGCCACCCCCTTAACCCAGTAGGCATAATGCATGATCCAGAATCAGTGTAGCTACAGCAAGAGGATGGCAGTTCGTTTGAGCTCCCCGCTAAGGACTAACAAGGCTAGAGGCCAGGGATGGATTGCGAAGTCCTGTTGTACCTGGAATGCAAAAAGCTCAGGGTGATGGGCAAAGCCTCGGGGCTGGGGAGGAGGGAAAGAAGCACCCAGTTACCCACTCTGGAGTCGAGTCGAAGAATACATACCTGCTGCTATCCACCTATCCCCTAAGCCCTGTCTAACTGCAGTCAGGAAGGAATTGTCAACAGATTCCAGATGGGAGTCAGAAAGATATTTTTCCTCCAGAACTTGGCACTTCTGTTCATCTGCAGAGATTAATACAGACTAGCAGAAAGGATTGCCTCCTGATTTATGAGGACTCTATGACAAGATAGTCTGGGAGCCAGGAGAGGTGGGATTCCAACTCCCACGTCCTTATGTCTGGAGAGCCACATTTTTGTGGGAAGAAATGCAAAGTCAATTAATTTTTGACACCATGTAAAAAACTGGTATTTCCTGACCCAACATCAGGGCAGCCAGAAGTTTATAAATGAAGACTCTATGGTTGCTTCGTTTGAAAATATGTAAGTTGTTGTTGGAATAAAGCAGCTTTAGTTCTTTATTGGAAATATTCTGTGTTGGGTAAATAGAAGCCAGAAGCATGTTCCACTGACGGTATGACTTCAGCATGGGCAGGCTAATGAAATGTACACTGTCAGCCTGGGCTGCAGAGGCACATGGCAAGAGCAAGCTGCACATTGTTGCCAGAGTCAAAGGAAGCCCACAGAGTAGATGGAAATCAAAACAAAACTTCCCAAACTTTGCTGAAGTGTGCCTTGGACAAGGTGGCTTTGTGACTGTGCCTGGCCTGATTCTTCTCTGTGCTTGACCTCTCAGTCAGCACCTCTAGGACTTTGCTCATGCTGGTCTTCAGCCTCTCCTGCCCCACTAACTGGGATGTCAGGGACCCTAACCTGGGCAGGTCCCCACTTTTCTTTTGCTATGTTTCTTCATCTAGGAAATGAGAAGTCTGGACCAGAATCTAGTAACCAGATGTTCTCTCTGGTGCCTCCAATTCCTCACCCCATCTGTCTCTCTTCCTTCTAGGTGGGTAAACAGCTAACATCTCCTCCAGGAAGCCTTGCCACCTTATAAATTCTACCTGGCCCTACACTGCATAATCACATTCAAGTCATTTCATGGGTGCAAAAGCTAGATAAGTCTTTGGATACAGGAGCCATGCTTTCTAGTTCTTTTGTCTCACACCCCATCTTCAACATGTAGTAGAGTTTTCTTTGTAAAACTAGTATGCAATCCAGGCTGCTGACTGACTAGCTGAGTAATCAGGTGGTTACTTACCGAAGATAAAAGAAAATTAGAAGAATTTTTGAAAGAAAAGCAATAAAAATGAGAGTTAAATGGCGTCAAGTATGGTTGAGAACAGGGATTCTAGAGTCAGTCAGCTGCAGGCTTAAAACCCAGCTTTACTGAGTACTAACTCTGGGCTCTTGAGCAAGTCACTCACACTCCATGTGCCTTAGTTTTCTCATCTATAAAAACAGGGATAATAATAGTCCTACCTTAGGGCTGTTACCAAGTTTCTGTGAGATCATGCATGAAAAGTCTGCAGCATAGTGCCTGGCATATAAGAAATGCTCCAAGAAATGTTAACTCTTTTATGTTCATGATGATGATGTGAACCCATCCCAGGAGGGCCGATCTCAAGGCAGAATGTCCACAGGATTGGCCCACTGTTTCTTCCTCCCCACTCCTAAAAAAGTAGATGTGATTTCCAGAATCTTGAATAAATGCTCGGTTGCCTTTGGAATATCCACACTTGACTTCAAGGAGTCAGGAAGTGGTGATCCGAGGTCCTCTTTTACTTGTCCTCACAATTTAAGGAAATGTCTTTAGGAATCATGGAAATCCAAGGGTACATATGTGACCTGTTACAAATGGCGGACCTAGGAGAATTAGGGAGGGGAAAATATAGATTCGGGGATATCAGCAAACTCTATTCTTAGACGTGTAATAAGAGCGCAAAAGGACACATAAGAAGGGAATTCACACAGAATCCAGAAATCCCTCCTCAGAAACACCTCAAAGCTGGGCCTCTCTCTTGTTATCAAGCTGCCTATTGGACGTCTCCACCTGGATGTCCCATGGGCATTTGAAACTCAACTTGTCCAAAGTTGAGCTCCTTCTCTCCCCTTTATTCATAATCTCCTAAGCCTCTCCTTACCACCCAATTTGCCAAATTAAGAAATGGAAGGTCATCCTCAGCACTGCCTTCTGTCTCAGCACACGACTGTCAACTAATCCACAAGCTGTGTGGATCTGAATTCCTAAATAGCTCTCTAATGCACTTATGGCTTGTCTTCCGCCACTGCACTGCCCCCAATTTATCAACTCTCCTTGGACTGGAACAATATTCTTCTCAATATTTCCTTTGCTATTACTCAGTTAATTCCATCCCCCTGCCATCTACAAAACCACCAGAGGGAACATTGTAAAAGTCAAATCTGCCCAGGTCAATTTATTGCTTTCAAAACACCTCCCTGTCTTCCCAGAGCCTTTGCAGTGAAGTGAAAATACTTGGAGAGACACAAGCCCTGGCCCCAGCTAAATTGTCTCCAACACTCTTTCTTCTCCTGGGGGCCTCAGACAGTTTACATCAAGAGGAGGGACAGATTATAGGTCTATGAGCTGCCCTAATTCATTATTGGTATGCCATGCTATTTTACTCTTCTATGCCACCTCTATCCAAAAAGTGCTCCCTTTCCCCTCCTTTGACCTGGTGAATCTTACTCACTTTTCAAATTTTACTCAAACCTCACCTCCTCTTTGTATGTCCTCCCTTCACTACAGCCTCTCCTTTTCATGCTAATGTTCCATATAAGGCCTTGAACACGCTCCTCGTACTGTAATTGTCTGCTCAAACTGAGGCCCCTCCTGGGCAGGGACCATATTTTATTGATCTCTATCTTTAGCACTCAACACAAGACTGAGACCAAAGAAGGCATTTGAAAAGGTTTGTGGAATGAATTCATGGCCTCACTAAGTCCCTATTCCCAATAACAACAGGTCAGTGTCTAATGAGAGCTCCCAGACTTTGGCAGGGATGGAATCTGAGAAATTTCAAGGGACTTGAGTTCTGGCCTTGGCTGGTACTCAATGTGAATGACTTTTTGTCCCAGGCCCGACTGTTCCATCTCCACTCCCCAGAGAAGAAGCACAAAGAGAAACAGGGCAGTGGCACTATCATAGTCTTGATCCTCTGGTCACATAATTCCTCTGCCCTTTTCAAATCCTCCCTCCATCCCTCAAGGTCTAGTTTGGACCTTTTCCATAAAGAAAGAACATTCTCACCCGAGCCCAGGAAGGGATTCCTTCTCCTCTGAATTCCTGTAAAGTTCATTGCCTGGGCAAGTCTGAGACATTGAGGCTCAGAAAGAGAAGTGACTTGCCATAGACCCCAAGTCTCCTGGGGAATGTGATCAAAATAGATTCCTGTGCCAGACCCTAGACCTATGAAATCAGAATAAGGATCTAGGGGACATCTCTTGAAAAGCACTAAACTATCTCATGCCAGATCTATGTTGTGTCTCCTCAACTGGCTTACCAGGGGCTGATGGCAGAGGCTCTTTCTTCTTAGTTCTCTGTGTCCTCCATGGCCTCATATTTGTGTCCTCCACAAGGACATATCTGTGTCCTTCTTAGTTATCTGTGTCCTCCATAGCCCCAAACTACAAAGGTTTTTTCATTGACTAACCCCTGGGCTGCTTCCCCATGAGAAAATTAAAATGAATAAAGAAACCCAACTTAAAGTTAGTCTGAGGGCACCAAGGAAAAGCTGGCCTTGGCAGTGGCAGCCTTCCTCAGATGCTGCTTTCTGTCTGATTTTCTAAGTGCCAAGGTTATCCTTAACCAAAATTATTCCAAGTTGGAAGATTCTATTTCTTAGGATGATAAAGGGTCATTTACTTGGACCCCCTCAGACATTTTTCTCAACTCTCTTTTGGGAAGAAAAATGAACATTCCAAAACAAAACAAACAAATGAACCCACCAATGCATGAATACCTGGACATACACTGAGATCACAGTCTTTTTTTTTTTTTTTGAGACAAGGTCTCGCTGTAACCATAGGGTGCAGGGGCGCAATCGCGGCTCACTGTAGCCTCAAACTCCCCAGAGCTCAAGCGATTCTCATGCCTCAGCCTCCTGAGTAGCCGGAACTACAGGCATGTGCCAACATGCCTGGCTAATTTTTGTATTTTTTTGTAGAGACAGGATTTTGCCATGTTTCCCAGTCGTGTCTCTAACTTCTAAGCTCACGCGATCCTCCCACCTTGGCCTCTCAAAGTACTGGAATTACAGGCATGAGCCATGGCACCCGGCTTGAGGCCACAGTTTTATACTTTGTTGATTTCTATCCGTAGCCTGGGCAATGATTCCAGATAATCAAGAAGATGAACCACCTCACAAAGGTTCGTTACAGTCACTAGGCTGAGCTCATTAAGGCAGGAAGGTAGCCTCAGATATTGTGGTAACTCTTCTGACAAGGAGGGTGACAAAATAGGCTTTCTGTTTGAGCCTCAGTTTCTCAGAAATTCCCACTGAGCCCCTTCCCCAGGATTCTGACCAGTTAAGGTTCTACTTGGCTAAGAAGGCCAGAGTTATCTAGACCTCACGCGTAGGTCCCCACTGACTCCACTGTCCCTGCCTCCGGGAAGAAAAGTGGCCAACATCCTTGTCACCCGTCAGAAAATAGACACAGGATCAGCCCCAGCCTGACCCCAAAGATTCTTTCTCATACTAAAAAGCCATTGCCCTGTCCCTGGGCCTTTGGGCACAGTTGGATAGGCAGGAACCCTGGTTAGAGGAAGAAAGGGAGCTCACTCATTCACTTTTGTCACTAGTCATCCCATGCACAGAGACGTGGCCAGCAAGTCCTCTCCAGAGTCCATTAACACTCATGTGTATCAGAGCTTCTCTGGTCACCCCTCTGGGAGTAGAGGGGTGACCAGGCAAGCTCCCCTGAGAAGGATGCCTAGGAGTTGAATATACTCAGGCAAGACAATTACCTCAAGTCTCCAAAAACATACAAGATGTTTCCTGGGACGCCAGAGGGTCAGTGTGGGGAAGGTTATGTTCGGTTGTTAATTTCCAAGGGCAAGTTCAGAGTGAGAAACAAGAGATAAGACCTGAAGTGTCAGGCACCAGGTAGACACTACAGTGGAGGCAGGATTGAAAAACAAGGGTGTGGGCAAAGTGAGAAAGCCCAATTACATTAGGGATGGCAGAAGTGGGAGTAGGGGTAGGAAATTGAGGCATAACTATAGGTCTCAAGGACATGAGCAGATTATTCTGAGTTAAAGCCCCAGGTCCTGGATGGATACTAAGGTTTTCTAGTGGGGCCTCAATAGGACCTTGCCCTCAGTGAGTCTGAAGTGTAACAGGGCCTTTCTGTACTTAAAGAAGAAACTGCAGTACCTCCCAGCCTTGGGTCCCCAAAGGCCACCAAAATGTTGAAGCTAGAAAAAGTCATTGGCATGATGCTAGGCCCTCCTCTGTGTAGGAAGGTGTCACTAGTCAACACTTCTGCATTGGTTTTGAGTTGTTTTGCTACATGTGAGATGGACTGGCCCTGACTTCGCCACATTCTCTCATGGAGTTTGCAGTGTAGCTAAAGAAATATATTTGCCAAATCAGGCTCACTTCGTTATCAAGGGTTTCCTGACTGATGCACTATGTTCCTAAAAGCTGATATAACTTGACCGCCAATCCCCGAAGGCACCTAAGGAAAGAAACATTCCAGTTTCACCCTGGCCTATGTAGCTTGATAAGCACTAAGCTCTACGGTTTTCTGGGCTTTATTCTTGTTAGCTGAAATCAGTGGAGGCCCAAGGGCCCATGAATCATATGAACTTTCTGACTTTCTGATACCTTTTGAATCTCTACAATTCCATGAAAAGGACAATAAACCCTTATAATCCTGGGGGAAGGAAGGGGAGCCATTCCATCGTCTTTCACTCTGGGATATTTTTAACAAGAATAAGAACTACTGAGCTAGGCTTGGTGGCTCACACCTGTAATCCCAGCTACTCAGGAAGCTGAGGGAGGATCGCTTGAGCTGAGGAGTTAAAGGCTGCAGTGAGCTATGATTGCATCACTGTACTCCAGCCCTGGACAGCAGAGCAAGACCCCATCTCTAGAAATAAATACGTAAACAAAGAATTTCCATCCAATGGAGCGTTATTCTTCATGCAAGGCAGAACGTAGAAGTGCTTTACCTACATTACCTGAACTAATTCTTACAACAGCCCTAGGGCAGAGGTGCTATAAGTAGGTCCACTTCACAGAAAGGTTTAATGACTTGCCCAAGGTCACACAGTTAATCTGAGGCAGAACCCAGATTCAAACTCAGGTCTATTGAATCTTAAAGCCCATGCTCTTAATCACTGCACCTGTGTTTCTCAAAGCAGGATTTTGGTAAACATTAGCAGATTCCCAGGCCCCACCCCAGATCTGTTGACTCAGAATCTCGAAAGGTGGGGCCTGGGAATCCACATGTTTAACACCACACCAGGGGCTCTTCTACATTCAGAAGTTTTAGGGCCCTGGTGACACTATATGGCCTCCTGCGTTTGCCATACAGTACAGGCAAGAATGGGTAAAGCTTCCATACCAGGCCTGACATTGCTCAGCAATTTTCCCAGCAAATCTGCCACCTGGGAATGGTCACTGAAAATCTTTTAGCAGGACCAGGACATCCGAGCCCCTTCATCTAGAACAGGGACTCTTAGCCCTTACGGGATCATATACTTCTTTGGGAATTTGTTGAAAGCTCTGGGTCTCTCCTCTTTCCCACACAGGCACATACACACAGAGGCCCACACTCCTTCGGTGGCCTCCCCTGACAAAATACACACATAACCCTTTGCATATATTTTCAGGGAGTATATATATATCTTCTGAGGCCCCTTCATGAGCCACTCTGCAGCTCAAGGACCCCACATCACAGAGGCCTCTGATCTAGAAATGTGAACACAGACTGGGTCCAGTGGGCATGTTGTTTTTAAATCCTTTCTATGTTAGTGATGCATACTGGAGTATTATAGATGATATGATCTGTTGTCTGAGATTTGTTTGCAAATACACCCAGCTATGAGGGGATGATGGGCATGGGGAGCAGCAAGATAGCTCCAGCAAGAATGCCCATAAGTTGCTCATTGTCGAAGCTGGGAGACGGGTACATGGGAATTCATTCCACTGGTCTCTCTCTCTACTGTTGTTTGTGTATGCTTAGCAATGTCCATAATCAAAAGTTATATAAAAAAATTAGGGTGAGTGACTTGGTATGTGAAATGTGAATTACATCTCTGTCAAAAGACAAAATTGCAACAAATGCAGTTTAAAGATATGAATTGGCTTTAATTGTGATTCTAGAATCTAGCAGCACCTCATTCTATAAAATAGAATAAGTGTTCACATGCACTGAGCAGAGGAGGTTGGTTTTATAGACAGAAAAGGGCCGAGGAGAGCAGAAACAGAGAACAAAAAGCAAATTCCAAAGTTACTTTCCTTGTAAAGGTTAAGCAGAGGGGACTTTTCATAATGGCTAAAACTGGCTTGTGGTATTTGGCTATTCTCTCTCACTCTTTTGATTTCTCAGAAGATCAGATAAACAACTTAGTTTCAGCTTGGTGAAATGCAGCCTTGGCATGAGTGACTCTGTTTTGGTTTGGTCTGTTGGGTCTAGTGCAGGAGCTCAGTCCAAATCAATGGGCTCCTATAAATTTTATTTAATATCTTCATAAGACTGCTTTTAAAAAAAATTAACTTCCTTATCTGATCCACCTAAATCTGCCAGTGGACATGTACTAAAGGCCAAGAGAGAACGATTTAATTTCCTGCTTGCTGTTCTTTAAAGTCATAACAGTTAATCAAAACCTCTTGATCTTGCTAAGATGGCAGAACCACACCAAGCAGGCCTCATTAGGGAATTGAGAAGACCAGTTGCTGTATATGAAGGACTACAGGTAAAAGGACTACTTGCCTCTAATAATAGACATTACTCTGCTAATAGCACAATAATGATAATCATCATTTACATTCCAGGTCAGAGCACTTTATGAAGAGACATGAAACTGAGAGCTACAAATACCCTCTCCAGAAGCAAAAAAAAAAAAAAAAAAAAAAAAAAAAAAATAGCAGAGATTCCATTAACAGGCCTAATTCTCTGCTGTTTAAAGCTTGGAATAAAAAAGATGTTTCCTGAGTGGATTTCAAAGTTCTTAAAGCTAGCAATTTGTGAGGTTCCTTAGCAAGATCCCATAATAATCAAACAGGTTTTCTATGCAGGAGGATATAGGGGTGGAGGGTGAAGAGTGACATCCCTACCTGTGTGCAAACATCTGCAAAGAGGCTCCCTCCTCTCCTTTCTTGTCCTGAAATGCTGAAGGGAACTTCCCTCCATAAGCTCTCCAACCAAAAAAAAAAAAAAAAAAAAAAAACTGTGGTTCTTGCTTGGGAGGTAAATAAACCTATAGCTATCCGCAGAGTTGACTTAACCACATCTCCATTTTTTTATAGCATATGTTCCTCTACCACTGCAACTTCTTTATAAAACGGGGATGACAATGGTCCCTGCCTCAGAGGGTTGATGTGAGGTTTAAATGAGATTTTCCGGGTGAATACCTCAGAATGAGGCCTGGGCACACCACAAACTCTCAATAAATGTTACTTATTCTTATTCATGTTGTTTTCTTTGGCTCACTGCAGTACAAGCCAAGCCATTCCTTAGATATAGCAGAGTGATAGCCAATAGCATCCATCTGGCCCCTTCCTCTCTAGTGGACTTACATAGGACCAGGCTGCTAAAACTATCCAGGGGGCAGTAGGTTGGGAGGAGGAAGTAGAAGGGAGGTGGAGATAAGAAGACAGTGGAGTCTCCACTGGGCTTAGAAAGACCTAGAAGTCTGCTCTGTCTGGTCGCACACACTGGTGTAAGTTGCCCATCCTCTTTCTTTTCTTTAATCTGCATTAGTGATATCTCCATGCCTTCTTTTTTCCCTTTATGACTGTCCTTGATGTGCATTTTCCCCAAATTTCATCTGGATGTGCACTAGCCCAGAAGGAAGTGACTGACCACAGAGTGTGATACCCACCTCTAATCTTCACCCAGGGCTGGCCATCAACTTGCCAATCCCACAAGTGTGATGATGTTACCTCTAATTGAGTGCACTGAATCAGTGCTTCACCATTCAAATGGTAATTGTTCCCTCTCTCAGATTCTCCAAACGGAAGTCCTACTTTAGCACCATGTTAGCAGCAAATGGAGAAGTGGTAGCCATCCTTCCCAAAACCTACTCCTTCTCTATTCTCTTGTTTCAGTTAGTTTTGTTTACAATAACTTTGGTTATTTCTTTAAACAATTTTTCTATGCAGAAGGCCATGAAGGCATTTTAACCAGCCCAACCCTCTAAAGGATGCTCTCTGAAGTCCAGCCAGTTTACAACACAGTGAGGGGAGCCCTGTGATCTGCTCTTCAGAATATACCCTGATCCTTATTTTGATATTCTGTAAGTGGTACTTAATAAGGATGCCAGCTGAGTGGCACCAAACAAATAAGACCAAAAGAAACCTCCACAACTCCTGGTAAATAAGCAACACAGAACATCTGATTTTACCTAAATCGAATCTTGAGTGTCTCTTGGATGAAATTTTTAAAATAAAAAATAAAAGTGAATCCTTATTTAGTGGATATAACAAAAGTCATAAGGAGAGAGTAACCAGCATGCTCAGAACAAGTCCAACCACCCCCACAAAACAGACTCCACTGCCATTGGTCACAGCCACATTCCTCTGGGACCCTGGAGACTACATCTGCAAAGAGCCACAGGTTTTTGGGGCCTGGTGAGCAAGGATCAACAGATGACAAATTGTGTGGGGCCCAGAGCCCAAAGAGCCAGTTAATATCTTTCCAACAATGGCCCTTCTGGAGGACACTGGCCCCATTTTTCTCTTGGTCCCATTGTTCTGCCCAGGACCCAGGGTTTCAAGGGCAGGCTCCAGCTGCCTTTGATGACAAGACTCAGTTGTGAGAAACCACAGATGGGAAATGGTGGCATATGCACTCTGGGCCACACTTACAGAGGCCATTACAGCAGGGATATTCAGCACCCAGCCATCTGGCCACTGCAGGAGCAGAGCAGGACCCTGCCTTTTGAACAACTCTCCAAGGAGCCTCTCTGTCACCAACATATCACCGTGCAGTCCTGTGATCCTCTGGATCTCTTTTTTTTTTTTATACTTTAAGTTTTAGGGTACATGTGCACAACGTGCAGGTTTGTTATATATGTATACATGTGCCATGTTGGTGTGCTGAACCCATTAACTCGTCATTTAACGTTAGGTATATCTCCTAATGCTATCCCTCCCCCGTCCCCCCACCCCACAACAGGTCCCGGTGTGTGATGTTACCCTTCCTGTCCTGTGTCCATGTGTTCTCATTATTCAATTCCCACCTCTTTTTTTTTTTTTTTTTTTTTTTTTTTTTTGAGACGGAGTCTCGCTCTGTCGCCCAGGCTGGAGTGCAGTGGCACTATCTCGGCTCACTGCAAGCTCCACCTCCTGGGTTCACGCCATTCTCCTGCCTCAGCCTCCCGAGTAGCTGGGACTACAGGCGCCCGCCACCTCGCGCGGCTAATTTTTTGCATTTTTAGTAGAGACGGGGTTTCACCATGTTAGCCAGGATGGTCTCCATCTCCTGACCTCGTGATCCGCCCACCTCGGCCTCCCTAAGAACTGGGATTATAGGTGTGAGCCACCGCGCCCGGCCTGAATCTCTTTTTATATCACTGCCTCTCCATCCCCAACCTGGTGCCAGATGCCAAGGCAATAGCCACGCTTGTGGGGCCAAACCAGGAACCCATGTGTTAACAAAGCAGCTGGTTCTTCCATGCAATCTGGATCCAGCTGTAAATATGACAGTCATGAGGAAGGGCATAGAGCTGGGGAAGAAATGCAGCAAGTCCACTTTTCCTTAGGCATGTGGAAATCATATGCTTTGCTGATTGCTGTGACAATTTTTTTTCTTTTGAGACAGGGTATCACTCTGTCACCCAGACTGGAGTGCAGATCTCAGCTCACCACAACCTCCGCCTCCCAGGCTCAAGCGATTCTCCTGCCTCAGCCTAAGGAGTAGCCTGGGATTACAGGCGTGTGCACTATCGCCCAGCGAATTTTTGGTATTTTTAGTAGAGATAGGGTTTCACCACGTTAGCCAGGCTGGTCTTAAACTCCTGACCTCAAATAATCCACCCCCCTCAGCCTCCCAAAATGCTGGGATTACAGGAGTGAGCCACCGTACCTAGCACTGTGATGAATTTTTTAAACAATTTTAGATTGGGTTCACTCTGATTGCCAAATCTCTACTGCTAACTGCTGTGCACACAGGGAGATCACACCGGTTTTTGTTCTGAGCGTAAGTCAGGAATGGATTGAAAAGTCATAGATGTGCTGTAATAAACTCTCAGACTGGAATACAAAAATATTTTAATTCCCTTGGAGCCAGACCTGAACCTCAATGAACTAGAACCTTCTTGACCAGTGACTTCAAATACCCAGCAATTTTCTCCTGGCTTGCTTCAACCCCTTATAGGAAAATGAGCTATCTCTTGTTATATCACAAGAGAGTGGAAAAAAAAATTGAAGTGGGGAATAATTTGAGCACATCACATTCAGCCCAGTCTCTATTTCTCTACCTGTGGCACTTGGTCATTTGTTGTCAAATTTGAGTGGGCACCAGGATCATCTGGAGTGCTTGCTTAACAAAAAGAGTCTCAAGCTCACCTTCAATCATTCAACTGGAACATCAACTAATATCCAGAAAATACCTGCTACATGCCAAGCACCATAGTAGGCACCAGGAATCCAACACTGAAGAAGAAAAAGTCCCTGTTCACAAGAAGCTTACGATTTAGTGAAAAAAAAAAAGGCAAGAAAGAAAGAAGGTAATAGCAGGCATCTATGAGTGCTATGAAGTAGATAAACCATGGAGGTGATAAGGAGAGACTAGGGTGGGGTTATGGTTTTCGATAGGGTGATCAGGACAGGCTTCTTTGAGGAGGTGACACTCAGCTGAGGCCTGAATGGATAGAAGGAGACAGCCATGGAAAAGGCATTATATCAGAAAGACGAGCAAGTGCAGAGATCTTGCTGTGATAAGAATGTGTTTGGTCCATTCAAGTGCAGAAGGACAGACAGGGCCAGGTGCAGTGACTCACGCCTGTAATCTTAGCACTTTGGGAGGCCAAGGCGGAAGGATCACTTGATCCCAAGAGTTTGAGACCGACCTGAGCAACAAAGTGAGAACTTGTCTCCAAAAAATATGAGCAAAATTAACAGGGCATGGCTGTGCATGCTTCTAGTCCCTTCTACTTGGTAGACTGAGGTAGGAGGATCGCTTGAGCACAGGGAGGGCTCCAGCCTGGACAAGAGAGTGACAGAGGGAGACCCTGTCTAAAAAAATAAATAAATAAAAAATTAAAATAAAAAACAGAGAAAAATAGCCGAGAGAGGTCCAAGAAGCTAAATATTGAACAAGTGCCCTCCTCCTCCAGGTGATTCTGAGATACAGGCCCGGTTGAAAATCCCTAGAACAGACAGTCATTCAGAACCCTGACCCTGAGGCTTGAAACATCACCCCAATCAGCAAACCTGTGCTAAGTGCTATTTACCGAAAAGGAAAAGATTTCCCAGAATTACGACTGGTACACAGTAATATCTGATGAATGAATGGCAGCCAGCACCAAAAAATCTCCTGATGCTCGATGAGTTCATTTTCAAAGAACCAGAATTTTTCTCAAACAAACCTCCATAAGAAGTGAGATAAAAAACTTTCTCAAAAGCCAAAATTGACAAATGGGATCTAACTAAACTAAAGAGCTTCTGCACAGCAAAAGAAACTACCATTGGAGTGAACAGGCAACCTACAGAATGGGAGAAAATTTTTACAATCTACCCATCTGACAAACGGCCAATATTCAGAATCTACAAAGAACTTAAACAAATTTACAAGAAAAAATCAAACAACCCCATCAAAAAGTGGGCAAAGGATATGAACAGACGCTTCTCAAAAGAAGACATTTATGCAGCCAACAGACACATGAAAAAATGCTCATCATCACTGGCCATCAGAGAAATGCAAATCCAAACCACAATGAGATACCATCTCACACCAGTTAGAATGGCAATCATTCAAAAGTCAGGAAACAACAGGTGCTGGAGAGGATGTGGAGAAATAGGAACACTTTTGCACTGTTGGTGGGACTGTAAACTAGTTCAATCATTGTGGAAGACAGTGTGGCGATTCCTCAAGGATCTAGAGCTAGAAATACCATTTCACCCAGCCATCCCATTACTGGGTATATACCCAAAGGATTATAAATCATGCTGCTATAAAGACACATGCACACTTATGTTTACTGCGGCACTATTCACAATAGCAAAGACTTGGAACCAACCCAAATGTCCAACAATGATAGACTGGATTAAGAAAATGTGGCACACATACACACAAAATACTATGCAGCCATAAAAAAGGATGAGTTCATGTCCTTTGTAGGGACATGGATGAAGCAGGAAACCATCACTCTGAGCAAACTATCACAAGGACAGAAAACCAAACACCTCACGGTCTCACCCATAGGTGGGAATTGAACAATGAGAACACTTGGACACAGGGTGGGGAACATCACACACTGGGGTCTGTCATGGGGTGGGGGGAGGGGGGAGGGATAGCATTAGGAGATATGCCTAATGTAAATGACGAGTTAATGGGTGCAGCACACCAACACGGCACACATATACGTATGTAACAAACCTGCACGTTGTGCACATGTACCCTAGAACTTAAAGTGTAATAAAAAATAAAAAATAAAAAAATAAAAAACTGTTTCTTCTTGCCCACTAGTTACCCAAGAAAGCATTGTGAGAATCTCCCACTTTCTGAGCAGCCATGTCCAGGGTAGTCACTGCGTTCTGAGGTAGAAGCTCAGTCTCACTGTGGAGCCCTGTGGGCTTACAAGGATAAGAACTGATTGAATCAGCTGAGCTCACAACTGGGATCAACCAGCTGTGGCCACAGCCAACTGGGCTCCTTGGAAGGCCCACATCAGAATTTGTTGATGCCACGTGCCACCTACAGGCTGCTAGGAGCCTGGCCTATTCACTCAGGAATCCCGGCCAGGGTTGCTATCGGGCCTGCCCAAGCCTCCTGGAATCTCTGCATGATCCAATTGAGTAACGAGGTGTGGGTCATGTTTTGGGGCCTCTCCCGTCCCTTTATGCATCTCTCCCAACAACTCTTACCTCAGGCAGCCAGGACCACGTGGGGCAACTTTAACCTGGACCAGTGGTGGTACCTGGTGCCATACCTAGACAGGGTTATAAAATCTACACTCCAGATCTCTTCCTTTCCCTCCTGCTTCCTTTCCCAAATGAAGCCTTCCTGTGGAGGCTTCTACTTCTGGGAAGATGGAATAAATGTACTACTTTTCCCCATTCCTCCCACTAAGTACAGATAAGAATGCTAGACTGTATATACATTACGTACATTATATACTTTTTAAAAGAGAAAGAAAAGAAGATTCAAAGGTGGAGACAGGGGCCAGACATGTGGGGTCACACCTGTAATCCTAGCATTTTGGGAGGCCAAGGCAGGAGAATCCCTTGAGCCCAGGAGTTCCAGACCAGCCTGAGAAACAAAGGGAGACCCTGTCTCCATACACAAATAAAATAAAATAAAATAAAATAATGAAATAAAATAAAATAAAACAGAGACAGAAAGCCCAGAGAGGTCCAAGAAGCTGCATTTTCAACAAGTGCCCTCCTCCTCCAGGTGATTCTGAGATACAGGCCCGGTTGAAAATCCCTAGAATAGACAGTCATTCAGAACCTGACCCTGAGGCTTGAAACATCACCCCCGTCAGCAAACCTGTGCTAAGTGTTATTTGCCGAAAAGGGAAAGATTTCCCAGAATTATGACTGGTACACAGTAATATCTGATGAATGAATGGCAGCCAGCACCAAAAATCTCCTGATGCAGAATCCCATCAAGTTTATTCAAAATGCGAGGAGGAGCCAAGATGGCCGAATAGGAACAGTTCCGGTCTACAGCTCCCAGCGCGAGCGACGCAGAAGACGGGTGATTTCTGCACTTCCATCTGAGGTACCGTGTTCATCTCACTAGGGAGTGCCAGTCAGTGGGTGCAGGTCAGTGGGTGAGTGCACCGTGCGCCAGCCGAAGCAGGGGCGAGGCATTGCCTCACTCGGGAAGCGCAAGGGGTCAGGGAGTTCCCTTTCCAGGGGTGCCACTCCCACCCGAATACTGTGCTTAGGAAACGGTGCCCCAGGAGAGTATAACGGGCTTAGGAAACGGTGCCCCAGGAGAGTATAGCCCGCACCTGGCTCAGAGGGTCCTACGCCCACGGAGTCTCGCTGATTGCTAGCACAGCAGTCTGAGATCAAACAGCAAGTCGGCAGCGAGGCTGGGGGAGGGGCGCCCGCCATTGCCCAGGCTCGCTTAGGTAAACAAAGCAGCCTGGAAGCTTGAACTGGGTGGAGCCCACCACAGCTCAAGGAGGCCTGCCTGCCTCTGTAGGCTCCACCTCTGGGGGCAGGGCACAGACAAACAAAAAGACAGCAGTAACCTCTGCAGACTTAAATGTCCCTGTCTGACAGCTTTGAGGAGAGCAGTGGTTCTCCCAGCACGCAACTGGAGATCTGAGAACGGGCTGACTGCCTCCTCAAGTGGGTCCCTGACCCCTGACCCCCGAGCAGCCTAACTGGGAGGCACCCACCAGCAGGGGCAGACTGACACCTCACACAGCCGGCCAGGTACTCCAACAGACCTGCAGCTGAGGGTCCTGTCTGTTAGAAGGAAAACTAACAGAAAGGACATCCACACCAAAAACCTATGTGTACATCACCATCATCAAAGACCAAAAGTAGATAAAACCACAAAGATGGGGAAAAAACAGAGCAGAAAAACTGGAAACTCTAAAAAGCAGAGTACCTCTCCTCCTCCAAAGGAACGCAGTTCCTCACCAGCAACGGAACAAAGCTGGACGGAGAATGACTTTGACGAGCTGAGAGAAGAAGGCTTCAGACGATCAAATTACTCCGAGCTACGGGAGGATATTCAAACCAAAGGCAAAGAAGTTGAAAACTTTGAAAAAAATTTAGAAGAATGTATGACTAGAATAACCAATACAGAGAAGTGCTTAAAGGAGCTGATGGAGCTGAAAACCAAGGCTCGAGAACTACGTGAAGAATGCAGAAGCCTCAGGAGCCGATGCGATCAAATGGAAGAAAGGGTATCAGCCCTGGAAGATGAAATGAATGAAATGAAGCGAGAAGGGAAGTTTAGAGAAAAAAGAATAAAAAGAAACGAGCAAAGCCTCCAAGAAATGTGGGACTATGTGAAAAGACCAAATCTACGTCTGATTGGTGTACCTGAAAGTGACAGGGAGAATGGAACCAAGTTGGAAAACACTCTGCAGGATATTATCCAGGAGAACTTCCCCAATCTAGCAAGGCAGGCCAACATTCAGATTCAGGAAATACAGAGAACGCCACAAAGATACTCCTCGAGAAGAGCAACTCCAAGACACATAATTGTCAGATTCACCAAAATTGAAATGAAGGAAAAAATGTTAAGGGCAGCCAGACAGAAAGGTCAGGTTACCATCAAAGGGAAGCCCATCAGACTAACAGCGGATCTCTCGGCAGAAACCCTACAAGCCAGAAGAGAGTGGGGGCCAATATTCAACATTCTTAAAGAAAAGAATTTTCAACCCAGAATTTCATATCCTGCCAAACTAAGCTTCATAAGTAAAGGAGAAATAAAATACTTTACAGACAAGCAAATGCTGAGAGATTTTGTCACCACCAGGCCTGACCTAAAAGAGCTCCTGAAGGAAGCGCTAAACATGGAAAGGCACAACCGGTACCAGCCACTGCAAAATCATAACGAAATGTAAAGACCATCGAGACTAGGAAGAGACTGCATCAACTAATGAGCAAAATAACCAGCTAACATCATAATGACAGGATCAGATTCACACATAACAATATTAACTTTAAATGTAAATGGACTAAATGCTCCAATTAAAAGACACAGACTGGCAAATTGGATAAAGACTCAAGACCCATCAGTGTGCTGTATTCAGGAAACCCATCTCACGTGCAGAGACACACATAGGCTCAAAATAAAAGGATGGAGGAAGATCTACCAAGCAAATGGAAAACAAAAAAAGGCAGGGGTTGCAATCCTGGTCTCTGATAAAACAGACTTTAAACCGACAAAGATCAAAAGAGACAAAGAAGGCCATTACATAATGGTAAAGGGATTAATTCAACAAGAAGAGCTAACTATCCTAAATATATATGCGCCCAATACAGGAGCACCCAGATTCATAAAGCAAGTCCTGAGTGACCTACAAAGAGACTTAGACTCCCACACATTAATAATGGGAGACTTTAACACCCCACTGTCAACATTAGACAGATCAACGAGACAGAAAGTCAACAAGGATACCCAGGAATTGAACTCAGCTCTGCACCAAGCCAACCTAATATACATCTACAGAACTCTCCACCCCAAATCAACAGAATATACATTTTTTTCAGCACCACACCACACCTATTCCAAAATTGACCATACACTTGGAAGTAAAGCTCTCCTCAATAAATGTAAAAGAACAGAAATTATAACAAACTATCTCTCAGATCACAGTGCAATCAAGCTAGAACTCAGGATTAAGAATCTCACTCAAAACCGCTCAACTACATGGAAACTGAACAACCTGCTCCTGAATGACTACTGGGTACATAACGAAATGAAGGCAGAAATAAAGATGTTCTTTGAAACCAACGAGAACCAAGACATAACATACCAGAATCTCTGGGATGCATTCAAAGCAGTGTGTAGAGGGAAATTTATAGCACTAAATGCCCACAAGAGAAAGCAGGAAAGATCCAAAATTGACACCCTAACATCACAATTAAAAGAACTAGAAAAGCAAGAGCAAACACATTCAAAAGCTAGCAGAAGGCAAGAAATAACTAAAATCAGAGCAGAAGTGAAGGAAATAGAGACACAAAAAACCCTTCAAAAAATCAATGAATCCAGGAGCTGGTTTTTTGAAAGGATCAACAAAATTGATAGACCGCTAGCAAGATTAATAAAGAAAAAAAGAGAGAAGAATCAAATAGATGCAATAAAAAATGATAAAGGGGATATCACCACCGATCCCACAGAAACACAAACTACCATCAGAGACTATTACAAACACCTCTACACAAATAAACTAGAAAATCTAGAAGAAATGGATAAATTCCTCAACACATACACCCTCCCAAGACTAAACCAGGAAGAAGTTGAATCTCTGAATAGACCAATAACAGGAGCTGAAATTGTGGCAATAATCAATAGCTTACCAACCAAAAAAAGTCCAGGACCAGATGGGTTCACAGCCGAATTCTTCCAGAGGTACAAGGAGGAGCTGGTACCATTCCTTCTGAAACTATTCCAATCAATAGAAAAAGAGGGAATCCTCCCTAACTCATTTTATGAGGCCAGCATCATCCTGATACCAAAGCCTGGCAGAGACACAACAAAAAAAGAGAATTTTAGACCAATATCCTTGATGAACATTGATGCAAAAATCCTCAATAAAATACTGGCAAACAGAATCCAGCAGCACATCAAAAAGCTTATCCACCATGATCAAGTGGGCTTCATCCCTGGGATGCAAGGCTGGTTCAATATACGCAAATCAATAAATGTAATCCAGCATATAAACAGAACCAAAGACAAAAACCACATGATTATCTCAATAGATGCAGAAAAGGCCTTTGACAAAATTCAACAACTCTTCATGCTAAAAACTCTCAATAAATTAGGTATTGATGGGACGTATCTCAAAATAATAAGAGCTATTTATGACAAACCCACAGCCAATATCATACTGAATGGGCAAAAACTGGAAGCATTCCCTTTGAAAACTGGCACAAGACAGGGATGCCCTCTCTCACCACTTCTATTCAACATAGTGTTGGAAGTTCTGGCCAGGGCAATTAGGCAAGAGAAAGAAATCAAGGGTATTCAATTAGTAAAAGAGGAAGTCAAATTGTCCCTATTTGCAGATGACATGATAGTATATCTAGAAAACCCCATTGTCTCAGCCCAAAATCTCCTTAAGCTGATAAGCAACTTCAGCAAAGTCTCAGGATACAAAATCAATGTACAAAAATCACAAGCATTCTTATACATCAATAACAGACAAACAGAGAGCCAAATCATGAGTGAACTCCCATTCACAATTGCTTCAAAGAGAATAAAATACCTAGGAATCCAACTTACAAGGGATGTGAAGGACCTCTTCAAGGAGAACTACAAACCACTGCTCAAGGAAATAAAAGAGGATACAAACAAATGGAAGAACATTCCATGCTCATGGGTAGGAAGAATCAATATCATGAAAATGGCCATCCTTCCCAAGGTAATTTACAGATTCAATGCCATCCCCATCAAGTTACCAATGACTTTCTTCACAGAATTGGAAAAAACTACTTTAAAGTTCATATGGAACCGAAAAAGAGCCCGCATCACCAAGTCAATCCTAAGCCAAAAGAACAAAGCTGGAGGCATCACACTACCTGACTTCAAACTATACTACAAGGCTACAGTAACCAAAACAGCATGGTACTGGTACCAAAACAGAGATATAGATCAATGGAACGGAACAGAGCCGTCAGAAATAATGCCACATATCTACAACTATCTGATCTTTGACAAACCTGACAAAAACAAGAAATGGGGAAAGGATTCCCTATTTAATAAATGGTGCTGGGAAAACTGGCTAGCCATATGCAGAAAGCTGAAACTGGATCCCTTCCTTACACCTTATACAAAAATCAATTCAAGATGGATTAAAGACTTAAATGTTAGACCTAAAACCATAAAAACCCTAGAAGAAAACCTAGGCATTACCATTCAGGACATAGGCATGGGCAAGGACTTCATGTCTAAAACACCAAAAGCAATGGCAACAAAAGCCATAATTGACAAATGGGATCTAATTAAACTAAAGAGCTTCCGCACAGCAAAAGAAACTACCATCAGAGTGAACAGGCAACCTACAAAATGGGAGAAAATTTTCGCAACCTACTCATCTGACAAAGGGCTAATATCCAGAATCTACAATGAACTCCAACAAATTTACAAGAAAAAAACAAACAACCCCATCAAAAAGTGGGCGAAGGACATGAACAGACACTTCTCAAAAGAAGACATTTATGCAGCCAAAAAACACATGAAAAAATGCTCACCATCACTGGCCATCAGAGAAATGCAAATCAAAACCACAATGAGATACCATCTCACACCAGTTAGAATGGCAATCATTAAAAAGTCAGGAAACAACAGGTGCTGGAGAGGATGTGGAGAAATAGGAACACTTTTACACTGTTGGTGGGATTGTAAACTAGTTCAACCCTTGTGGAAGTCAGTGTGGCGATTCCTCAGGGATCTAGAACTAGAAATTCCATTTGACCCAGCCATCCCATTACTGGGTATATACCCAAAGGAGTATAAATCATGCTGCTATAAAGACACATGCACACGTATGTTTATTGCCGCATTATTCACAATAGCAAAGACTTGGAACCAACCCAAATGTCCAACAATGATAGACTGGATTAAGAAAATGTGGCACATATACACCATGGAATACTATGTAGCCATAAAAAATGATGAGTTCATGTCCTTTGTAGGGACATGGATGAAATTGGAAATCATCATTCTCAGTAAACTATCGCAAGAACAAAAAACCAAACACCGCATATTCTCACTCATAGGTGGGAATTGAACAATGAGAACACATGGACACAGGAAGGGGAACACCACACTTCGGGGACTGTTGTGGGGTGGGGGGAGGGGGGAAGGATAGCACTGGGAGATATACCTAATGCTAGATGACGAGTTGGTGGGTGCAGCGCACCAGCATAGCACATGTATACATATGTAACTTACCTGCACGTTGTGCACATGTACCATAGAGCCTAAAGTGTAATAATAATAATAATAATAATAATAAAAAGAAAGAAAATTTTAAAAAAAGCTTATTCAAAATGCATATGAAGAGACAGAGGAACTAGAATAGAGAAAACAATTTCGATAAAGAACAAACTGGGAGGAACCATTCTATCTGATTTCAGGACTTGCTACATAGCTACAGTAATCAATACAATGTGGTATTAGCAGGGGGGTGGACACATTGATTAATGAATAAAATTGAGAAGCCAGAACTAGACACACACAAATACGCCCAATTGATTGTTGACAAAGGTGCAAAAGAAATTTAATATAGAAAAGATGGCCTTTCCACAAACGGCGTTGGAACAAATGGGCATCAATAGGCCAAAAAAGATAAAATAACGCAAAATGGATGATGGATTTAAATACAACATGTAAAACTAGAAGACTTTTAGAAAAAAACATAGGAGAAAATTTTCAGGATCCAGGTGTAGGCAAAAGTTCTCAGATGTGACACCAAAAGCACAATCCATGAAAGGAAAAATTGATAAGTTGGACTTTATCAAAATAAAACCTTTTTCTCTGTGAAAGACCCTGTTAAGAGGATGAAAAGACTAGGAGAAAATATCCAATAAAGGACTAGTATCTAGAATATATAAAGAATTCTCAAACTTACCAGTAGAAAAACAATCCAATTAGAAAATGACCAAATGACACGAACATATACACATATACAGATGGCAAATTAGTATATGAAAATGAGTTCAATATTGCTAGACATTAGGGAAATAAAAAATAAAATGACAATGAGATACCTATCAGAAAGGTTAAAATGGAACATAATAGTGACAACACAAATGCTGGTGAGGATTTTGAGAAACTGGATCATTCATACATTACTGGTGGGGGTGAGAAATGATAGAGCCACTCTGGAAAACAGCTTGGCCATTTGTGCTTTCTGGGGGGAGGGGAGAGTTTAAGGGAATTTTTAATATACAAGTAGTTCCTCACAGTGATTTGAAAAAGTATGAGACCATATGAAGAAAGTTTAGTAATTTCAGATTTACTTTGTAAAAGCATGCTGACAAATATTAAATGTTATACTTGCAACATTTATATATATATAAACATCTATATATCTGTACAGATATATACATTTGTCTACATACATAGAGATACATAGAGATTTTATATATATATAAACATCTATATATCTGTAGAGATAGGGTCTCGCTATGTTGCCCAGGATGGTTTCAAACCTGTGGCCTCAAGAAATCCTCCCGCCTCGGCCTCCCAAAGTGCTAGGATTACAGGTGTGAGTCACCATGCCTGATCAAATGTTATACTTGCATTTTGAACGCTGTAATATGAACATGAAACACAAAACATCCGATGTTAAACACTGATCTCCCCTGCCTGACTTGGATTTAGATATTGAATATTTTGTATTTTATAGAAAGGAACTTCCAAAGTTTTGTTATGTGTGTACTTACAGTATATATCATTATTCCTCACCAAAATTGTCATGAAATTTAAAAGGCTGGTATTAAAAGTTTTTTTTTTTTAATATTTTAAAACCAGTTTGGATTAACCTTCAGATTTTCAGGGCATGATCGATATGCAAATAGAGAACCCAAGAATGGGTTTTAGGACATTTAGGGTAAGTTTGTTTACAGTTGTGACAAAAATACCTCCAACTTCTAGATATGAAAAAAAATACCCTAAGCAAACATAAAAGTATTTGGGTCAAGTTACTTTTTAATACAAATAATACATTGTGTCAATCAATTTTTAAATCAAATTCTCAAAAGCATTTAGAAAACATTTGTATTTTATAATTGTCAAACAATGCATTTATGTAGTGGAAGAAGATACAAGTAAAGCTTATAAAATCAAAAACTCTCAAACTTTTCCAAGTTCGAAGATAAGAAATTTGCAAATTAAGAAATTTCTGATTTGTTGGAAAATATGCCTTACTTTTACTCTCAACTGCTTGACGTACAATTAACTGCTTGACATACCATTAACTGCTTTACATACATTAACTACTTGACATACAATTTAATACTTAAAAAGACTGTATCTAAGCTATTTAATAATATTCATAGAGTATTACTTCTCTGGACAGACATGTTTCATACAACAGTTTTCAACTGCTAAGAGGAATTCACTTGATAATTTTAATCATAATTTAAGATTGATTAAGGAATTAATTTATTCGGTAATTTAGATGCAATAAACACCAATAAAAGGAATAATCCAGTAATTGCTCATTATGCAATTCTGCCCATTAATACTGAGCTGAGAATTTGATAGATATTTCACTCAGTTGAATTACGTGTTTCTATGTGAGAGATTGATCAACAAAGAAAAATAGGTACACAATATTAAGCTTTTTCCTTTTTCTTTTTTTGTTTTAACAGCAGATCAATGATTTAGGGAGTTGGTTAGTACAATCTATGAACATAGCAGAAAAGTACAAAATGTCACATAACACCAGTGCCAGTACTTGTCCCATTATGGTTTTAAATAAGGATATGATTCGTTTTTATGTTGTTTTCTTCTTTAAAACATAAAACAAAGCCATTAACTTGAATTTGAGGTATATACACAATACATACACAATTGTATGCAAAATACTTTTTTTTTCTTTTTTTTTATTATTATACTTTAAGTTCTGGGGTACATGTGCAGAACATGCAGTTTTGTTACATAGGTATACATGTGCCATGGTGGTTTGCTGCACCCATCAACCCGTCACCTACATTAGGTATTTCTCCTAACGCTGTCCTTCCCCTAGCCCCCCATCCCCCGAGAGGCCCTGATGTGTGATGTTCCCCTCCCTGTGTCCATGTGTTCTCAATGTTCAACTCCCACTTATGAGTGAGAACATGCGGTGTTTGGTTTTCTGTTCCTGTGTTAATTTGCTGAGAATGATGGTTTCCAGCTTCATCCATGTTGCTACAAAGGACATGAACCCATCCTTTTTTATGGCTGCATAGCATTCCATGGTGTGTATGTGCCATGTTTTCTTTATCCAGTCTATCACTGATGGACTTTTGGGTTGGTTCCAAGTCTTTGCTATTGTGAATAGTGCCACAATAAACATACGTGTGCATATGTCTTTATAGTAGCATGATTTATAATCCTTTGGGTATATACCCAGTAATGGGATGGCTTGGTCAAATGGTATTTCTAGTTCTAGATCCTTGAGGAATCGCCACACTGTCTTCCACAATGGCTGAACTAATTTACACTCCCACCAACAGTGTAAAAGTGTTCCTCTTTCTCCACATCTTCTCCAGCATCTGTTGTTCCCTGACTTTTTAATGATAACCATTCTAACTGGTGTGAGATGGTATCTCATTGTAGTTTTGATTTGCATTTCTCTAATGACCAGTGATAATGAGCAAAATACTTTTCATAAGTAGCATTACATTTTAAAATATTGGAAATGCTATCTGTGCTGATTTGCATTTTGACTTAATAGAACAAGAAGAGAACAACATTCAACTAAAGAAGGCTATACTGATAATAAAGCTCTTAAAATTCAAAATGTCTTCCTCTCCCTTTGTATTTACCACAGGCTACACAATGTCCTGAGAGGATTCATTATGAGAAAAATGTCAATCACAGCTTTAATAACTTACTTTTGAGGGAACTAATGAGAAAGCAAATTGGAAGGTGAGACTTATCTGCTTTCAAGTAAGTAGTCTTTTCTTCTTATAGAAAAAGCTTAAATAGGTTTATTATTAAATATATTTAAACCATTAATTTTTGCAGCTTTCATAAAGGTCAGCACTTCGTATATACCGAGTCTATGAGAAGACGTCAGCAAAAATCATTTGATCTTAGGTGACATCATCCATTCAAATCCTACCTTTAATAGAAGTTAGCTTCAAAAAACTGGGAGATTTCCGCTACAGTCATGCATTCTTTAACATCTTGTTAATTAGCAAAAATCGGCAATCCAGTTTTTCTTAAGTCCTCATGTGCTAACATTTTACAGAGTTCTTCTCTAGTTACAGAAATCCTGTCTGTACTGTCCACACAACTATTACAAACTCCGTGTTAGTATAGTAAACATTCCAGAAAGAAAGAAGAGACTCTTGACCACCAATATTCCACAGTAAGAAACGTGTATTATTAATCACTGTCTCCTTTACATTACTTCCTATTGTACAGGAGTTATGTACAACTTCACTCACAGAAAATTTGAAAAGAATGATAGTTTTCCCTGCATTATCCAGTCCCACGATAATAACTTTGTGCTCCTGGTGACTGAACAGTCTCCATGTTTGGTGAATTCCCACTCTCGGGCAGCAAACCCCCATCCAATCCCCATGGACTGCCTGACCGCCCCTGTCTCAGGCTGAGTGGGAGGAGAGAGCCGCGCCAGAGACTCCGCCTCTGCTGCTGGGGCTCCTCCTCTCCTGGCTCGAGAATATAGCCATCTTGTTGTCAGCCATGAGCCTCGAGGGCCACCATCCTCCCCAAGGTGCTCTGGGCAGCTCCACGTAGGCCATTTCTTTAAAAAGGTCAACATTCTTCCTAAATCGTACAACTACTATATGATCTAGCAATTACACTTCTTGGACATCTCTCCCAGAAAAATGAAAACTTATGTTCACATACAAACCTGCACACTAATGTTCATAGTAGCTTTAGTCATAATAGCTCAGAATGAGACAAGAGAAAAAGGCCTGAAGGCAGGGAACCTAAGGCCGTTTCACCCTGAATTCCTATGACAAAATTGAAAGGAAAGCCCTAACTTTCCATACCTAAGTAAAAAAGGACCAGAGGCTACTCCCTTTGCAAACCCCCACCGGCAGATGGGAAATTGAAAGTACCTCTGATTGTTTGCTTTTTGCGGCCAAGTCTTTGTTTGCATAGAAGTGCAACTTCGTAACTTCACTTTAGCCTCTGATTGGTTGCTTTTTGCTGCCAAGTCTTTGTTTGCATAGAAGTGTAACTTTGTAACTTCTCTTTAGCCTCTGATTGGTTGCTTTCCACAACCAATCAGATGTTTGCATAAGAGTGTGAGCTTCGTAACTTCACTTCAGCCTCTGATTGGTTGAGGAAAGCTTTCTGCAACCAATCAGACTGATTGTGGGCCACCACTTCATTTACATGAGGTAAACACCAAATGGCCAATGAGAAACCTCTAGAGGGTATTTGGCCCTGAGAAGATTCTATATCTGGGGCCCTTGAACTGCTGCTCCACAGCTCCCACACTGGAGTGTTCTTTCTTTCTTCCTTCCTTCCTTCCTTCCTTCCTTCCTTTCTTTCTTTCTTTCTTTCTTTCTTTCTTTCTTTCTCTTTCTTTCTTTCTTTCCTTCTCTTTCTTTCTTTCTTTTTCTTTCTTTCCTTCCTTCCTTCCTACCTTCCTTCCTTCCTTCTTTCCTTCTTTTTGAGACAGAGTTTTGCTCTTGTCACCCAGGCTGGAGTGCAATGGCATGATCTCGGCTCACTGCAACCTCTGCCTCCCAGGTTCAAGTGATTCTCCTGCCTCAGCCTCCCAAGTAGCTGCGATTACAGGCACCTGCCACCATGCCCAGCCAATTTTTGTGTTTTTTGTTTTGTTTTGTTTTTTGTTTTTTATTTTTAGTAGAGATTGGGTTTCACCATGTTGGCCAGGCTGGTCTCGAACTCCTGACCTCAGGTGATCCACCCGCCTCCGCCTCCCAAAGTACTGGGATTATAGGCGTGAGCCACCGTGTCCGGCCCTGTGGAGTGTACTTTCATTTTCAATAAATCTCTGCTTTCATTGCTTCATTCTTTCCTTGTTTTGCTGTGTGTTTTGTCCAATTTTTTGTTCAAAATGCCAAGAACCTGGACAACTTGCAGTCAAGACCCTCTACCGGTAACAAAAACTGAAATCAGCCCAGATGGTCTCGAACTGGTGAATGGTTAAGCAAACTGACACATCGATACCATAGACTACTACTCAGCAATTTAAAAATAAAATAAAATGTATGGATACATGCAACAACTTGGATGAATTTCCGTGGAGTTATGTTGTGTGGAAAAGGCCATTCCCAAAAGATTACATAGTGTATGGTTCTATTTTTGTAACATTCTTGAAATGACAAAATTATAGAAATTGATATACACCTACTATATACCCACAAAAATTAAAAATTAAAAAGATATACAGAAATGGAGAACAGTAGTTGGCAGACGTTAAGGAGGGGATTGGTGTGGGAGGAAAGTAGGTGTAGTTATAAAAGGGCAACATGAGAGATCCTTGTAGTGATGGGATGTTCTGCATCTTGATTGTATTAACGTCAATATCCTACTTATCATAGTGTACTATAGTTTTGCATGATTTTATCATTGGGGAAAACTGAGTAAAGAGTACGTGGAATCTTTCCGTATTATTTCTTACAACTGCATGTGAATCTATCTCAAAATAAAAGTTTAATTTAAAAAGAAATGGCCTTTCTGTTTATCCTCTTCTCTTGGACTCTGCTATGATAATTCTTGCTGAGGTGTCAGTGGGTAGTAAAGGCACTGATATTATCCCACCTCTCACTTACATCTCAACAGGGGCTTTCTGGAATTTGTAGAAGGCCAACATTTTGTAGAAAACACTACCTTTAAATTAAAATCAAGATACCTTGAGGCCTGGTCTTAATATTCTTTGCAACACTGGGCAAACTGCTTAGCCTCTCTGAGATTCTATTTCATCATCTGTAAAAAAATAAAATAAAATAAAATAAAAAATCTTTGAGGGTTAAGTGAAAACACTTGGTAAATCTTGGTAAATTATAAAACACTACACAAAAGGAAGGTCTTCTTCCCTCTCTTCCTCCTTTCCTGTCCTCATTAATTCAGCTCAAGGAAGGGATTGTGTCCTAGGTCTTCTTGTATCCCCACAGCTTAGCTTAAGTCTGTGCTCTAGGAGGTGTTTCGTAAATGATGGTTAATGCCGATAATGGCAGAATGCTTAAAGCAAGGGTTTGGCTCTAACAGATTAAAGGTGGTTCAGCTCCTAGTGGTGAGAATTTGAAGAGCCCTTCATAGCATCCCAAGTAGACAGTGCCCTGCCCTGGGCAAAACTTTACTCACAGACATCAAGGGAAGGAGAGTCAGAGCCCATGGAACTGGCCAGCTGCCATTTTGGGGAACCAGAGAGGTAATGGCTAGAAGCAAAAAAGCTTCTCACTTTGACCAAGAACTTTCCTACCCATTATCTCCTTTGCTCCTCACCATCCTCCTGAGGCAGGCATAGCATAGATCATCCCCATTCTACAATTTGCAAACACTGAAGCTAAACAGGACTGTGACTTGCTCAAGGTTCACACAGCGAATGAATCAGTGACACAGCTGGGGACAGACTCGTGGGCCAGATATTTTCCACAGCACAGATGGTTACCAAATGGAAAAGCTAAGACAAAGAAAATGCAGGCCTTCCCCACCCCAACTCGGAGCCTCTCCCCAGAGAATTGTGGCTAGGCTTCCCAGGCCTCTCCACACAACCTCCCATCTAAAGAAGCTGCTGTTGCTGCGGGCCTGGCAGTGTTGGGATGCTGCCTGAGACGGCTTCCCTCCTTCCAAGCTCTGAGCTTTCAGTGACCTATTTAAAGGCAGAGAAATCAGTCTGGGGTTTGGGCCTCTCCCGAGCAGGCGGTGCCTCTCACAGATGGCTCTCCAGAACCTTCCCAGGCACTTCTTCCAACTTCTTCTCGGTGATGACAGCTGGGGGTGGGGTGGACAGGAAAGCTCACTTCTCATCTGTCCCTGAAGGCCCAGAATGTCCTAAGAGGCTCCCCAGGGTCTAAAGAGAACCAAGTCAGGGCCTCCCTGGAAGGCAGGCTAAGGAAAGGTAACAGTTCCCCTCCCTGTGCCCTGGCCAGGGTCTGGGTGCTTTTCCCAGGGGCCCTATCTCTCCACTGCTGCCTCCACCGAAGCTCCAGGATGAAACTGAAAGGGAAATGTGAAAATGCAAATGCTGCTTGGGAGGGGAAGTGTCAGAAGCCATTTGCTTGGATTAGTTCATCCATTTGTAGGTTGCCAACTTGGAAAGCAGAGAGGAGCACTGAGGCCAGGACGAGGTGAATGGCAGAGGAGCGGGGTTTGAGGTTGCAGTGAGGGCTCCTGAGCATCCAGCCTTTCAGTCAGCAAGCCATTCAGCAATCCCTTACTGAGTGCCTGCCCTGTGTCTGGCCCTATGCTGTGTCCCAGGGGCCACTGTTTCTGCCCTCCTATTGCCCTCAATCTAGAATGAAGGGACAGAACTCCCAGAGGAGACATGAGGCAAGAGGTATGAAGACAAGAGCATATGCTCAGGCCAGTCAGTTTTGGCTTCCAGTCATCTTGTGGGACCTTCAGCAACTGGCCTAACCATTCATTTGTTCGTGCATTCATTCACATTAACCATTCCTTCTCTGAATAAGTACTCATGGAGTGCTTATTATGTGCTGGGCACTGGAGATACAGCGGTGCCCTTCTGGAGCTTACAGCCTAATGGGGGAAAAGACAAAGGAAGTGAGTGGGGAGGAGGTGGAGCTCCTTTAGATAGGGTGTTAAAAGAGAACTCTCATTACCATGAAGTCACACTTTAAGAGTTACCCCTTAAAGATCCACAGATGCTTTCCAGCGAGCGCTGCCAAACCTGAAATCGAACAGCATCCTGAAGAACCTGCCAATATTTTGCAGACATACAAGACTCAAAAATGGGTCCCTAGCACCTTGTAAAAACCTTCCCCCTTACAAGGCCTCTCACCAGCATACAGGGAGGTTTGAGTAGGGAAGCAGAAAGGGCGTTGGAATGAGGCTCTTGAACATCCAGCTATTCGGTCAGTGCGTCATTTAGTACTGGCTTACTCCCTATAGCTCCAAAAAGTTCCTCCCTGTCTTAAAGGCACAGTTACTTAGGACCAGTCAGCTTTACTTTCCTTCATTCATGTGTTCAAGAAGAATCTACTAAACATCCACAAAGAGCTGACACTTCTCTGGAGTCTGGAGATTCAGGGGTGAACTAGATAGCCATGGCCTCTCTGGGAGCTTACAGCCTAGTCCATGGGAGAGACAGAGATTAATTAATTGCATGAATAATTAATAACAATTGTGCTAAGTGCTTTAAAAGAGACTATAATAGGGAGAACCTCATTCAATGGAGGAGTCAGTGAAGGTGTACCTGAGGAGGTGACTTCTGCAGCTGAGGCCTGAGGGATAAGCGGGATTAGGCCAGGTGAGGAGGTAGGAGAGGAGGAAGTGTTGTCTTACAGACATGTGGAGGAATGTGGAATTCCAGAAGCCAGATAGTGTGGTACTTTGAAAGAACACACAGGTTGAGGTAGGAAGAGAGGCTCAAGATGAGTTCTGGGAAACAGGCAAGGAGAGGCCAGACAGGCAGAGCCTCACATACCTTGATAAGGATTTGGGTTTCATCATAAGAAATTTGGGGAGCCACTGAAGGGCTTTGGGCAAGAGGCCAAATCAAGTTTGCACTGAGGGGAGGGGGGGCAGCCATAGTCAAAGTGCAGAGACAGCTGGAAGGCTGCCACAGTCATCCAGGTGGGAGATGATGACAGGAGCTTTGATTCGTGTGGCGTGGTAAAAATGGAGAGCAATGGACAGAGTCCAGACATATTTAGGAAACGGAATCAACAGGACATTGTGATGGATTGCCTATGGAGCTTCAGTGAAGGGAGGCTTCATTCCCATTCTCTAGAGTGGGGCTGAGGACACATAGGAGAAAATCTTCAAAACCAAGGGCTTGGTAAAGACTTGGATGGATGTCACGGGCATTATGCTGAGTGAAAAAAGCTGACCTTCAGGCTGGGCGCAGTGGCTCATATCTGTAATCCCAGCACTTTGGGAGGCCGAGGCGGGTGGATCACGAGGTCAGGAGACCAAGACCATCCTGGCTAACACAGTGAAACCCCGTCTCTACTAAAAATACAAAAAATTAGCTGGGCGTGGTGACATGCACAGTAGTCCCAGCTACTCGGGAGGCTGAGGCAGGAGAATTGCTAGAACCTGGGAGGTGGAGATTGTAGTGAGCTGAGATCATGCCACTGCACTCCAGACTGGGCGACTGGGCAACAGAGTGAGACTCCGTAAAAAAAGAAAAAAAAAAGCTGACCTCCAAAGGTTGCATACTATATGATTCCATTTATATAACATTCTTGAAGTGATAAAATTATAGAGATGGAGAACAGATTAGTGGTTATCAGATAAGTGGTATTCTTACCAGGTGAAGGGAATTAAGTGAATGTGATCACGCCACTGCACTCCAGCCTGGGTGACAGAGTAAGACCCTGTCACAAAGAAAAAAAAAAAAAAGAGGAAAATAAAAGAAAGCATTCAATAAAATGAAGCTACTATTAAAACCAGGTACTGCCCCCTGTTTTCAGGAAGCCTCCAATTCAGCCCTGTGGACAGGAAAATAAGGGAACCTGTGCCTAGGGTGACATTCATGAGTCCGGGAGACTCATATTGTGTTAAATAGAGGAGGTAGGAAAAGAATGGAGAGGGTAAGGGAAACCATGAGGACATTTTAAAGAAAAAACTAAGAGTACTTAGGCAAATTAGAAGTTGAGGTTACAGAAGGAATACCTTAAAAGTCTTCGAAAGACCAGCCTGCATTTATTAATGTGTTCACAGGTTAATAACTCTTTAACTGAAAGTCTGAGGAGTAAATGTCAGGGAAACTTCAGCATTGGGAGCCCCCTTAATGGCATATCAGTGGAAATAACTGTGTCCTACTAGGGACATGTTACTTCTTTAATAATACCCTCCTGACCAAAACTCATCTTTTAAAAAAATAGGCTATTTTTAGACATATAGAATAGTTTTAGGTATATAGTAATATATAGGAATAATACATATAACTATAGAATAGTTTCCCCATAGATTTTCTGTCCTTTAGCTTAAGGCCAGACTCCCTTTACAATCCTAATCTTACCTAAGAGTAGATTTTCATAGGGGGAGACTACGACATCTCTCAGGTGACAGAAGAAGGGAACAGGGAATATGGTTAAGAAGAGGGAGAAGGCTTCTCTTTCCTGTATAAGTCTGCCAGGGCCTGTGTGGACAACTTATCATGTCAGGGTGCATCCTTCACCCTTCTTATTCATTGCTGAGAGCTCAGTTCAGTAGGGCAGAGCAAGCAGGCCCATGATGATGAGGAGGAGGAGGAAGAGAAAGATGACATGAGCTACCATGTTTCAGGTACCTACCATGTGCCAGAAACTATGCATGCATTTTCTCTAATTTTCACAACAAATCTTACAAAGAAGGTAGTACTGTTAGCACCTTTTAAAAGATGTAGAAACAGCTTCAGATAGGTCAAAAAGTTTGGCAGAGCCAGGTTAAGAACCCAGGTTTAGTCTTGTCCCAGATGTCCACTTTGAAGGAGACCATAATAGGGAGGACTTCATCTGATGGAGGAGTCAGGAAAGGCCTTCCCGAAGAAGTGTGTCCGAAGGCCTCTTCTCCAGACACCCTCTCCTTCCTTAGGAGTCAGCCAGCACTTGCTCAAACATGGCTGTTAGGCTCCCATTTCCCTGGAGACAGGCAGTAAGATGAAGATCAGATAAAGAGCCAGAGGATGATCAGAATCCCAATCTGGTCACGTGTTTGGATTCGAATCTTCTGTTCCATCAAGTTGGGCACCCCCCACCCCACCCAAAAACGAGGAGGCCTAAAATCTGCACAGTGTAATTTTAGAGTGCCTACCTCTCCTCTCATTTGCTATACCTGAACTTGCAGCCTTCCTTTAGCCTAGCCCTCTTTTCTCCCATGTGGGGTAGGGACCCACTAGGTCCTCTAAGCTATCATCATGCAAACCTCTCCAGGAGAGGCCATGGTGGCCTCACAGTGAATTCCAAGTGAATTCCAAGTAGGATAGAAGCTTCTGATGGATGTGGAGATAAAGAGAGATGAATGAGTTAAAAGGGAGAAAGACCATAATAAAATGAGGGGAGAACTGAAGAATGATGTTGGGGAAGGAGTGAAATTGAATATACTAACTTTGTGAATGTTTCAGAAGAGAAAACCAGTGTCTCCTAAGGTAGCCAAACAACAGGCTTAAAGTCTTGATGCGAAGAAAACCAATAAATGAAACCTGGCACTGAAAAAATGACAAGAAAGAAGAACATTAAGTTAATTGTAGTTGACTCTGGGTTATGGGAATATGGATATATATATATATGTATATACATATATGTGTGTGTGTACACACATTAATATAATATAGTACAGTAATATGTACATAAAGAAAGAGAGGCATTCCCTGGCATCCAGGAGCTGCCCTGGTACCATCAGCTAGGTCTTGGTGTTGGTGGTAGCTGTCCTTGCACTTACAGCTGGACCATGGTGATCTCCTATTGAGCATGAACAATCTCACAGAACAGCAACATCAGACAAGGCCACTCTGTGACAATGATCAACCAAGGCAAAAACCAGACCACACCATAATTATGTCTTAACAAAGACTAAACATGAACATTGTCCAAGCCACATAAAGAATCAAATGTCCCCCTCTCCTGGCTAATAAGAGTGATTGCTGCTTCTTTGCCAATTGCAGCTTTAGCCTCACTAGCTTGCCCTCTCTCTGGATACTCTCTAAATAAGAATACCTAGTCACAGAATTGGCCCCGCTTCCTGATAGCATCCAATCTGGAGTCAACCCCAGCTTCCTTAAATCCTCCCAAAATCACAGAACGCAAGCCCAAGTCCTATAAGTGCTTTCTAACACTCTCTTCTTGAGATGGCCGTGGTTTCCCATAGTGTGTATTATTCCTTGCTGCTGGAGAGTATGGAGTATGTGTGCTTGATAGACAGATAGATAGATTAGATAGATAGAGAGATAGATAGATAGGTGAATAGATAGATGTATTTCACACATGCATTTTTTTTCTACATGATTTGGTCTTAGCTTTAAACTCTTCATTTAGCATTAAAATGGAGCCTTGGTTTGACTTCTGAAAAACAGAACGAAGTCATTAGCAAAGACAAGGGATCAACCCAGGTTCCCATCAATGGTGGATTGGATAAAGAAAATGTGGTACATATACACTATGGAATACTGTGCAGCCATAAAAATAATGAAATCCTGTCCTTTGCAGCAACATGGATGGATCTGAAGACCATTATCCTAAGCAAACCAACACAGAAATAGAAAACCAAATACCACATATTCTCACTTACAAGTGGGAGCTAAGCATTGGGTACACATGGATATAAAGATGGGAACAACAGACACTGGGGAATAAAAGGATCGGGGAAGGGAGGTGGGTAAGGGTTGAAAAACTACATATTGGGTACTATGCTCACTATCTGGGTGACAGGTTCAATTGTACTCCAAACCTCAGCATCTTACAATATACCTTTGTAACAAACCTGCACATGTACCCCTTGAATCTAAAATAAAAGTTGAAAAAAAAAAACAGAGTGAAGTCTCATTAATTGAAAGAGCCATAACTCACAATACTTGATGAGTACTATAACAGGCAGCTGAGGTTTACCTTTGCCCCAACTATAAAAAATGAACAGCAAGCTATGAAAATTAATCATCTGAATAAAAGTGACTGTGAGACAGTTCAGCTAGTTTAAAAGTAGAATCAATTTGCATGCTAATTATGTGCTAATTACTTTATTCATTAACAAAGGTCAAGGGAACCTCTACTTAGTTACATCCTGTTAGGTGTTAGTTGAGGTTACTCTTTTACTTGAAAACAAAAAGTCTATAAATCAGACTTCTTATTAAATCAGATCCCCTATTGCAGGGGGCCTTTACCTACTAAATTATTTTGAAACAGCAAGGCCAACTACCCATCACATACCATCAGGGGTCTCCAGTTGATTCATGGAGCAAAGTCACATTGAGTGAATACAGTTATTCCGGCAATTTCAGCAAAGTAATTTGCCATCTTGTCTCAGTCTATTTGTGCTGCTATAACAAAATACTTGAGACCTGGTAATTTACAAAGAACAGAAATGTATTTTCTTACAGTTCTGGAGGCTGGTAAGTCCAAGATCATGACACCAGCGTGGTGTCTGGTAAGGGCATGGCATCTTCCCATGGTGTCCTCATAATGTGGAAAAGGCAAACGCCGTGTCCTCACATGGCAGAAGGGTAAAAGGGGCAAAAGGCAGCTAGAGCTCTCCCTTAAAGCTTTTTTTTTATTTTTAAAGATGGGGTCTCACCTTGTCACCCAGGCTGGAGTGTGGCGTGATCATAGCTCACTGCATCCTGGGCTCAAGCAATCCTCACAACTCAGCCCTCCCAAGTAGTTGGAACTATAGGCATGAGCCACCATGTACGGATAATTTGTTTTATTTTATTTTTTGTAGAAATGGTGTCTCACTATGTTGCCCAGGCTGGTCTTGAATTTCTGGCCTCAAGTGATCCTCCTGCCTCACACTCCCAAAGCACTAGAATTAGAGGTGTGAGCCACCACACCCACCCAGAGCCTTCAACATCTTTTATAAGGTCCCTAATCCCATTCACCTCCCAAAGACCCCACCTCGTAATATTATCACATTGGGGATTAAGTTTGAATGCATAAATTTTGGGGACACATTCAGACCATTGCACACATCTCTTCACCATTCAGGGCATTTCAGGGCCGCAATCTTCACTCCTCCCTAATCCATGGTTTCTCAACTTCGGCATTATTATTTTGGGGCAGATAATTCTTTGTTGTGGAGGATTGCTTTTCTGCCAATTACAGCTTTAGCCTCACTAGCTTGCCCTCTCTCTAGATAAGATTTATTGAAATACCTAGACATAGAATTGACCCTGCTTCCTGATAGCAACCAATCTACAGCAAAGCCTAGTTTCCTTAAACCCTCCCAAAATCACAGAACACAACATGTATATTTTACTGTACTATATTATATTCATATATACACACACATTTACATATATGTTTGTATATATATACATCCATATTCCCATAACCTTGAGTCAATTACAGTTAACTTAATGTTCTTCTTTTTCACCATTTTTTCAGTGCCAGGTTTTCATTTATCTAAAGGTCTGTCCCCACAACATTAATATTCATTATAGGATATTTAGCAGCATCGCTAGCCCTCTACCCATTAGATACTAGTAGCGCAACCCTCTCTAGTCACAATAATTAAAACAGCCCCCAGATTTTGCCAAATGTCCCTCGGGGGCAAAATAACCCAGTTGAGAATCACTGTTAGAATCCCCCACTTTCGCTGAGTGGCTTGCACTTCTAATCTCTTTTGACTACCCCCCAACCAGCAATCCCCCATATGGTTTGTCTGTATCCCCACCCAAATCTCACCTTGAATCAATTGTAATTATCCTCACATGTCAAGGGCGGGGCCAGGTGGAGATAATTGAATCATGGGAGCGGTTTCCCCCATACTGTTCTCGTGGTAGTGAATAAGTCTCACAAGATCTGATGGTTTTATAAATGGGAGTTCCCTTGCACAAGCTCTCTCTTGCCTACCACTATGTAAGACGTGACTTTGCTCCTCATTCACCTTCCAACATTATTGTGAGGCCTCCCCAGCCATGTGGAACTGTGAGTCCATTAAAATCTTTTTCTTTTATAAATTACCCAGTCTCAGGTATGTCTTTATTAGCAGCATGAGAACGGACTAATACAACTCACCTCCCACCCTCCCACACAGACACACACACACATACACACACACACACTTACTTAAAATAGATAACAGAGAGTCATCTGGAGTCTTGACCCGCGGCTTATTGCTGCCTCCACACAGATGCAAGGGCAGCATACAACCAGGGCACAGTTGGAGAGATGAGGCTCAGATAACCCCCCAGTCAGCCTCCTGGAATAAAGGAGGATTTCCAGGTGTCTGTCTGTCACTGGCCCCTTTGCCTTTGAGGGGACTCCAGTGGTTCCCCTTGTTTAAACACCTTTCCCCTCTACAATTATAGGAGGGACCCCTTGCCTCCCAACTGTTTAAGTGCTCAGTGCTAGAAACCTACACTGTGTTGGCCCTGGGTTAAAAAGATAGGTAAGGCAAACAAGTGACAGACAATCCCAATACAGTTTGGCCAGGGATCTGAGAGAGAGAAAAGCCCCAGGAGACTGTGGGATCCCCAAGAAGGGGGCCTGGCCTAGCCTGGAAAGTCAGGGAAGGGGACCTGGAGGAGGTGGCATTTAAGCCAAGTTAGGAAAGAAGAATGAGAATGAGCAAGGCAAAGACTGCACTGGGCTGAGCTGGTCTGGGATAGGGCCAGGGAGGGGTTTAGAACAGATGGATGGGATAGCATTGTCTGTGTGTGGAGGGCAGTGGTAACTCCAAGTTGTTGGGTACTGCCCTAGCTTGAACAGGAGCAATGAGAGATGGAGCAGAGTGATAGGCAGGGGCTTGCTCAAAAAAAGCCTTGTATGCCAAGGTCACAATGACATTCTTTATCCTCAAGAGTTGCAGGTCTTGAAGAACTCCTAGAAACGTTACTGGATAAACTCCACTTGGTCATAGGGCATTATTCTTTTTATAAGTTGCTGAATCCCATCTGATAATATATTGTTGAGGATTTCTGAGTCTATATTCATTAGAGATATTGGTCTGTAGTTTGATTAATTGACTGACTGATTGACTGCTTGATTGATTGATATTTGGACTAGCTTTGTCTGTTTTTGGTATCAGGGTGATGCTGGCCTCATAAGGTGAGTTCTATTTTCTGAAATAAATTAGATAGAACTGCTGTTATTTTCTATTTAAATATTTGTTAAAATTTACCAATGAAGCCATCTGGGCCTGGGCTTTTCTTTGTGGAATGTCTTAAATAACTAATCCAATTTCTTTAATAATTATAGAGCTATTCAGGCTATTTAATTCATTTTGGGTAGTTTTAGTAGTTTGTGGTTTTCAAGGAATTGATCCATTCCATTTCATCTTTTTTTTTTTTTTTTTTTTTGAGACAGTCTGTCTCTGTTGCCCAGGCTGGAGTGCAGCAGCACGATCTTGGCTCACTGCAAACTCCACCTCCTGGGTTCAAGTAATCCTCGTGCCTCAGCCTCTCGAGTAGCTGGGATTGCAGACGTGCACCACCACGCCCGGCTAGTTTTTGTATTTTTTGTAGAGACAATGTTTCACCATGTTGGCCAGGCTGGTCTCGAACTCCTGGCCTCAAGTGATCCACCTGCCTCAGCCTCCCAAAGTGTTGGGATTACAGGCGAGAGCCACCATGCCAGGCCCCCCCATTTCATCTTAATTGTCAAATTTATGTATACAGTTGTTGGAAGTACTTCCTTATTATTCCTTTAAGGTCTTCAGTGCCTGTGTTGGCATCCCCTGTTTCATTCCTGGTACTGATCATTTGTGTCTTTCTTTTTTTCTTTGTCAGTGTTGCTGGAGATTTGTTATTTTCATTGATCTTTTCAAAGAAACTGTTTTTGGATTCATTGTTTTTTCTGTTGTTTTTCTATTTTCAATTTCATTGATGTCTGCTCCTTATTATTTCCTTCTTTTGGTTTGCTTTGGGTTTATTTTACTCTGTAGGTTTTTCAGGTAGAAGCTTAGGTTATTGATTTGAGATCTTTCTTCTTATATAAGCCTTTAATGCCATTGTAGGGGCAGAAAGGGGGTGATTGCTTTTCTCCCCATTTATAAAAGGTCATAGCCAACACCCCTATAACAAAAAACAGGTTAACAAGAGAAAAGCATAACAAATTTATTATGTGCACATGTGTGCATGGAAGTCGTACAAAACATGAACTCAAAGAGGGACCAGATGGTTGAGGTTTAAATGCTCTCTTCATAGGGGAATGAGAAATGGATGAACAAATAGGCCCAATGCTCAGATAATGGTTTGTAAATGATTCTCCTTGGAAAGATGAGGGGCAGAACTGCACAGGAACCAAAGTTGTCTTATTATGCAAATAAAGTCTCCCAGGTAATCTCTGGGAGCTGTCCTTAGAAGAATCCATGAAGGTTTGTCTGGGCATGGTGATGACTCCCAATCTCTTCTCTTCTCCGATGATTGATCTTTCCTGGTTATTTCATGAGATCCCTAGGGTGGAGGTCTTAAGACAATTGCATTTCTTTTGGAAAAATATCTTTCTTAGGCAGATAAGGAAATTCCAGAGAGAGAGAGAGAGTCCTTCCCTGTGCTTGGGGGAAAAAGATCAGAGAAACAAGGAAGTGGGGGGTGGCGAGCGGGGGTTGTTCAGAGAGAGACCTTGGCTATGAGGCTTATTTCTGAGGCCTTTCAATTTTCAAAGCACTCAGCATGCCAAAGAGCTATGTTTTGGGGGATTTTTTCTGCACCCCAACACTATAAATTTCCATCTCAGCTTTGCATTAACTACAACCCACAAAACTGATATGTTGTATTTTCATCTTCATTCAAAATATCTTCTAATTTTCCTTGAATCTTTCTCTTTGACCCATGGGTTACTTAGAATTATGTGGTTTACTTTCCAAGTTATTTGGAGATTTTCTTTTTATCTCTCTGTTATTGATTTCTAGCTTGATTCCATTGCAGTCAAAGAACATATTCTGTAATTTCAATTTTTAAAAAAAAAATTTATTTAAATTTTTTTATTTTTTATTTTATTTTTATGTTGTTGTTGTTGTTGAAACAGAGTCTTGCTCTGTTGCCCAGGCTGTAGTGCATTGGCACAATCTCAGCTCACTGCAACCTCTGCCTCCTGGGTTCAAGTGATTCTCCTGCCTCAGCCTCCCAAGTAGCTGGGATTACAGGCATGAGCCACCACGCCCAGCTAATTTTTGTATTTTTGGTAGAGATGGAATTTCACCATGTTGGCCAGGCTGGTCTCGAACTCCTGACCTCAGGTGATCTGCCCGCCTTGGCCTCCCAAAGTGCTGGGATTACAGGTGTGAGCCACTGCGCCGGGCTTAAAAATTTTTTTAAAGATGGGATTTCGCTATGTTGCCCAGGGTGGACTCGAATTCCTGGGCTCAAGCGATCCTCCTGCCTCAGCCTCCCAAATAGCTGGGACAAGTAGCTGGGACTATAGGCATGTGTCATCACACCTGGTTCTTAACTCTTTTACATTTGCTGAGACTTATTTTATCACTGCTATGGTTTGGATGTTTGTCCCTTCCAAAATTCATGTTGAAATTTAATTGCCACTGTAACAATATTAAAAGGTAACACTTTTAAGAGGTAATGAGATCCCAAGGGCTCTCGCCTCATGATGGAATTAATGCCCTTATGAAAGGGCAAGTTTGGCCTCTTCTTGCCTCATTCCTCTTTGTTCTTCTGCTATGTAAGTAATAGCATTCCTCCCCTCCAGACAATGCAGCATTCAAGGCACCATTGTGGGATCAGGTCCTTGCCAGACACCAAACCTGCCAGTGCCTTGATCTTGGACTTCCTAGTATCCAGAACTCTGAGAAATAAACTTCTGTTCTTTATAAATTACCCAGTCTCAGATATTCTGTTATAACAGCACAGAACAGCCTACAATGATGACTCAGGCTATGACTTATCTTGGTGAATGTCCCATGTGCACTTGAAAAGAATGTATATTTTGCTGTAGTGAGTAGAGTGTCGTTTCAATGTCAATTAGATCTTACTTGGTTGATAATGTTGAGTTCATCTATAACACTTGCTGACTTTGTCTTAGTCATCTACATTTTTACCCAGATTTAGGGAAATAAAGTGCAGCCCTCACTTGATACCTGCTGCTCTGAGGATTGAATGGGGGATGGTGAAAATCTGATTTAAGGGGTGCCAGTACAAAAGGTCTCCCTGACTTCAAGTTTCTCTTACACACAGGTGCAAAATTTGATGATGTTCACCAACCTAAAGCTTCTTCTCCAGCAGGAGGCCCCTGAGATTAGATACATTTCTCTGATTAAGTCTTTTCCATCCACACAGCAGGATATTTAGATAGGTTGGCCTGCAAGAGAGTTTTTTTGTTGTTGTTGTTTTTTGTTTTTTGTTTTGGAGACAAAGTCTCTCTCTGTCACCCAGGCTGGAACGCAGTGGCGCAATCTCCGCTCCCTGCAACCTCCGCCTCCCAGGTTCAAGCGATTTTCCTGCCTCAGTCTCCCGAGTAGCTGGGATTACAGGCGCACGCCATCATACCTGGCTAATTTTTGTATTTTTGTAGAGACGGGGTTTCACCATGTTGGCCAGGCTGGTCTTGAACTCCTGACCTCAGGTGATCCACCCTCCTTGGCCTCCCAAAGTGCTGGGATTACAGGCGTGAGCCACCACACACGGCCTGTAAGAGAGTTTTGATGGGAGGTGGGGCGCAAGCAGGGGAAGCACTACATTGGAGTTTCTATTACATTTGTCTCTATCACAACTTTGCCTTGAGCCAGTCCCTGGCTCTGTGAGCCTGTAGGAGCCTGGCATGAAGGACCTCAGAATGCTGACAGCTCCCACAGGACACATGAGAGTAAAGGAAACCTTGATGTTCCTTGACTAATGTGGTCCAGGGGCTTGCCCAGGGTTGGTCCTGCCCAGCCCCATGCCCATGCTCATTTGAGCACAGTTCCTGTGAGTTGGGCAGACCAGAAGATAATCCATCTGAAAGATGGCATCTTCCTTTCTTTCTTCTCTGGGGCAATGTCAGTAAGAGCCACCATTCCCTACTCACATGTATTTGCTCCAGCACCAAGGAGCACACTGCCCTCTCCTCCCACCAGTGCCTACACATGGGCCTTGTACACCCCCAAACATGCACCTCCAGTCACAGTTTTCCCTCTGAGCAGTGGGGTGGGAGTGAAGGCATAAGAAATTGGGTAGGGGGTTGTGTGGAGAACCCCATATTCTCTTAGCTAAATCTTCCCACTCTTCCTCTCTCTTCCTTCCTCCCAAATTATGGCTGGAACACAGGTAGGGACTTCCAAGGGTGCTGTGTGGGTGGGGTTAGGTGCAGAAGAAAAAGTAGTCAAAGAGAGTAGTTCTTAATGATCAATGGATCCCAGAGCCTTTGGGAAATTTGATAAAATAGTTTTGGACTTTCTTCCTAGAAAAGCAATGCCCTTGGGATGGACCCACAGTTATTCCTGCAGTTTTAGGAGTGTTTGTAACCTCCTGAGGAACAGTCCTTGGGACCCACTTTAAGAACCTCTGGATTACAGGAAGTGGCAACCTATCTGTCCCTCTTCCCCTTCAGATGGGAGAAAGCTTCCTTTCTCTCTAACTCGCAAAGCATCCCCTCTATCTTCTTGAATGACCAAGATTACTTCTTATTGTTATATTCAAAGGCAAAAGACAATAGCCAGATAGTAAGGCTGTAGCACTAGCTATTAACCTAGAACTTAATCACCAAAGAATGATTCTCTTAGTTTCATGTCCTTTAGCCCACATTTGATCTCACTGATTTGTGCTTCCAGTCCCTAGCCATTTGGGCTGTTTGTGGGGGTTGATTTTTCTGGATATCATTATGTCTACAGAGAGAGTGTGATGACTAGGGTATCTTGGGTGACTGCAGATTTATGCAAAGTGAGATATAGGGAGTAAAGGGTGAAAAGGGTGCCACACGCTTGAACTTGGTTGCAGCACCAAGGGAACTTTAAAAACTTACAGGAATATTGGGCTTGGAAGGTTTGGTGGGGTGTCTGAATCCCTGTTAATTTTTATTTACCCCAAAAAGTAAATAAAAATTATTTATATAGTACAGCCCAAGATCAAAACGCATCTTGCAACATTTTATGATGTTACTTACTTTGTACTTTTAAACTGCTCAATCTCAGACTCTCTCAACCAACAAAATTATTTTGATTATCTTATTAGGCAAAAAAAAAAAATTGACTTGGCCATCCTCCTCTATCTCATCTGTCAGTCTGGTAAGCGTTTTCTCTGGGAGATCCCAAGGACTGTGGCTAAGTCAACTTGATTTGCACTTATTTCTTCCCATTGCCATGTCCAAATCATTCAGCACTGTTGTCCTAGACATGAGGCTGCCGCTCAGGCCCAGACTCCCAAATAGTTGTATGCAAGTAACCCCAGCTCCCAAGGCTGGGAGGTACTTCTGAAGGTAACAGAAGAATCCATCTTCCTGCAGATTTATTGAATACGGTGTCAGCTTCCTTCCCATCTATTTCCACCACATGCAGACGTCTGTGCTCTGGTGACTCTAAAGGATAAACAAAGTCTGTGGTCAAGTTGAGAGGAGCAGTTAAATATTGTGATGCCCTGAAATGCTTGAAACATATTTTTTGCATCTTAGAGTACTGACCTCAGATCCCAGAGGCAGATAAAATGCAATGGGATCTGTTTTATAGAGTAGTACAGTAAATAAAGCCATTTCAGGACAAAAGTGAAAACCATACCATCCTATATCTCATTCAGCTATGCAATTTTCCTTTTAAAATTTTTTATTTTTATTTTTTACTTTTTAAATTATTAGGGTATTTCTGCATTTCAAAACTCAAAAAGTACAAAAGACATTCAGAGAAAAACCTCCTTCCTATGTCTGTTCCCACCCAAGTTCCCTCACCAGAGGCAAGCACTATTATTAGTTCCTTCTATATCCTTCCATTGATAGTCTATGTATTTTTCTGTTTTATTACCTCCTCTCAAAGTTTGGATTGGGATTTTTGGGTAGCATTTCTAGTTTGTTTCTGCAAATGTAGAAGTGTTTGTGCTTCACTTGTAATAATAGGTCACAGGACAGGTCACAGCCTGCTCTGCAAGGCTTACCATTTCATGTACTGCATTTTAAGCATTTTTATTCCATCCCACAAGAACTAATACTTTGCATCCTTCTCTAATCTCTGTGAGGGACCCCAAGACGAGTAAAACCTTTATCACTGCCCTAAGGAACCTCTTTTTTAGTTGGGGAGACAAGACTAACCATCTGAAACAAATGACAGGAGCAGATGGAGTGCATTGGTGATTCATGGGACTGGTTTTTTGAAAACTTTAAATGCCAGGAGGAAGTTTGGCTTTGATACTGTTGGTCTTTTAACCTGGTGGTTAAATGTTTTTGGAGTCAGAGTAAATCTTGGCTCCAATGCCAGCTCTGGTGCTTAATCAATTCTCTTAAGCTCTCTGAGCCCCAGTTTTTTCCTCTGTAATACATAAGAGTATCATTTACTACCATGGATTGGAGGAGATGATGAAGATGCAGCACCTGGCATGAAATGGGTGCTCAATAAGTGGGTTGATTGTGCTTTTTGCCGGGGAAACTACATGAAATTTGGGGCCATTAGGACACCATACATGCATGTGCATTTGTGTCCATTTGTGTGTGGGCGAGAGGAGGAGGGGTATTGGCAATTAAGTCTGTGAGCTCTAAGGCACATGAGCAAGACAGAGGCAAGGAGAAGGACCAGATGGAAGCTCTGCTGATGCATGGTAGCTGATGCTGAATCCATGGGGCTGAGCTTCCCAGTTGATTGCTAAGGCAGGAATGGGATGGGGTATCTTTAACAGCTTCTGAGCATGATCATGACATGCCAAAAGTAATGTCTGACAGGATTCATCTGAGAGTGGTGTGGAGGCTGATATGTTAAGAAGCAGAAATAGAGGCAGGGAGTCCAGTAAGGACTGTTATCAAGGTGATAGATTCTCAAAACTGATGCTTTGTTGGGCATGAAGGAAGTGGATGAGTTAAAGGTGACCATAGAGTTTCCAGCCAGAGGAACTGGATCTATGACACTGCCTTTAAGAGAAAGAACAAGAGAGGGGAGCTCAGTTTGGAGGGGAAAGAAAGGGCAGTATGTGTCCTGGGGACAGCAAGGCAACTAAATGAAACACAACACTCCACTGGAGCAGGTAGCTTGAGACTGATCCCTGCAAATAGAAGGAATGCAACTGGAAAGGTTTCATATCTTAGGGGGATCCTAAGATTGGCCAGCTCCCCAATTTCCTTATCCCTCTAGCATTCTCAACAGAAGAAATCTGCCTTAAAGGAGAGAGGGAGAAGCAGAATGTGACTATGTTGACTTGAGATTAGGGACTGTCTAGATTGCCATGGTGACCAGGACAAGAAACGTGATGCTTTTACCATCAAGCATATCTTCCGGATGTATTCCTTTATACTTCCTGCTAACGAAGGTTCTGAGCAGCTCTGTTTGCCCAGTAGTCTGAATTGGGCAAGGAATAGACCTGGGGCTGCACCCTGACAGGCTATGGAGATAGATTCGAAGGCCTCAGCTACTCCGCACTGCACTAACCTTGAGGTCTGTCCCATGATTGCATCATCTCAGATCTGCCTGGTCACTGAAGCCTAGACTGGGTGACAGAGTGATAACCTTTGTGATACCAACTTTTCAAGTGCTCATTATTCTGGGTACATTCCTAACTCCCCTGTCCTGGTGGCCTCTTCTCTTGTGCTTGTTGCCTAGAAGATGATGTAGACAAAACTGCTCAGAGGACAACATAGAGAGCTCATTACTGGAGCATGACATTCAGATAAAAAAGACTACATATTTTCCAGAATAGGCAAATTCAAAGAGATAGAAAGCAGATTAGTGGTTGCCAGGGTCTAGGAGAGGAGGAAATGAAGAGTGACAGCTAATAGGTGCAGGCTTTTCTTTTGGGGTGATGAAAACATTCTGAAATTGGATAGTGATGGTGGTGGTTGGCCAACTCTGTGAATATACAAAAAAAAATTATGCACTATAAAGGAGTGAATTTTATGATATGTGAATTATAGCTCAGTAAAGCTGTTATATAAAAAAAAATCAGGTAGATTTCTGCATCCGTGTCTCATACAAAGCCCTTAAATATGTATACACACTGGGGGTAGCTGCATTTTCACTGTCAAATTGCTCTTAAGAGTTGATATTACTATATCGATATTTAGCAATAGCTTTTAAGTTTTCTAAATCCTCTTTTGCTCAAACTAAGAAAGCCTGAGATGGGGTAAAGGAATGTGGATGGAGGGCTATTTTCTCTGATGATGAGGCTATAGGGTGAAAAAAAGAAGGTTTCAACTAAATCTACCAAAACAAAACCAAAACCCAACAAACTCCATGAAAGTGGTTGGTACACACATTTCAGAGAACCTAAGGTTTTTCGTTGGCCTTGGCAGTACTTCTGAGCAGCATTGACATAAGGATGAACTGTGTTCCCCTTATTTTCCTGAGATTCTAGGCATGAGCATGTCTTTCCTTAACATCTGGCAGACATTTAATTCACCTCTCCATTTTGAATGAACTATCAAGGGTGTTCTCAATGTGCAATCCAGCACACATCTTCATGTACACTGTGGTGAATACGTCCCCTCAGAGCTAAATGAAATTCAGTTCAGCAATTGTTTATCTAGTGCCTACCATGCACAAGGCACCATAGAAGAACAAAACAGCTCTTCAGGCTCTCTTCTCCTCCTGGCTATGTAATTGCTCTCCAGAGTGGGTGCCAAATTACTCCAGGGAAAGAGAAAGGTGTGATGAGCACACACCAAAATCAGGCTTCACTCCTGTCCAAGGTTAACTCTGCTTCTGGGTCAGGCTGGGAGTCCTGAAACACTTCTGTGGGATAGTCATAGTGGGATAATAGTTCATAGTCGTGCTTGGGCACTCTCATGAATTGATGTTAATTTATACCCATGAGATGTGTCTGGCAAATCATTGTGACACTGCTGTCAACACTGAGGGCTGTCTGCCTCATGAACCTAGAGAACTAATGCAGTGCTGTATTTGCAAAGCCTCCAGGCCCTAAACAGGGCTCTGCCACAAACTCAATGTGTGACCTTGGCTAAATCAGCCATCCCCCATTTCTAGTGCATTCTCCTTTCTAAAATGAGGGAAAGGAGTGTGACTAATTTTTATCAAAGGCTCTTTCCAGTTTGGCCATCTTATAGTTTATGTAACTATAGGTAATGAAGTGTATCAACTTAAAAAAGCAGAGATAGGAGGAGGTTAGTGCTGAGACCAGGATTGAGAATCAGTGGGATACTTCCCGAGGCCAAGAAAAAAGAGGCAGGAAGCAAGAAGGTATGGCCTGTTCAGTTTGAAGTTTATATGGGCTGATTTCCATGGAGAAACAGGCGGGTGATCTCTTGGGTTTTGTGCTAGCCCTTGATAAAGAAGAAAGCCAGTGGAGATGGGAATTGTTTTAGTGACTGGTTAAGAACCTTTCTTAAGTTCATAATGATTACAATAACCCCAATGAGGTTGACCTTAGAAGTTGTCTGCGTTTAGGACTATTAAGAACGAAATGATTCCTTTGTCCCTCATCAAATGCCTCTTTTCCCAGCTTACTATTTGCAAACCAAACCGAAAACAAAAAAAACAAAAAAAAACGCACACTCAACCAACGAATCTCAGTAATTATATTAACATTGATAGGGTATGCTTACTATGGGCCAGTCTCTGTGCTAAGAACTTTATTTCCTTCCAATATCTCATTTAATCCTCCCAACAATTCTGAGATAGGGACTATTACTGCCCTTTTTCTGCAGTTGAGGAAATTGAGGCACCAGTCTGTGCTCAGTGCGTTTGTGGAAACTAAGGGGGATACCAGAAAGTAGAGGCATGGGACAGTACATTCCCTAAAATCTGGAATAGTTCTATTAACAAAAATCATGTCAGTTACCCAGGATAAAGTCATTGAAAGGATTTGCAGGAGCCAAGGGAGAGCACAGATTGCTTGCTAGTGGAAAGTTTTAATTTTCTAGCTTAAGGACAAATTTTCAGTTTTTAGACCATCCCCTAAAAACACAGCCATGACTTATCTCACAATTTATGTAGTGTGCCTTTAACAGTTTTATCGTGTTTCCTACGATTACCATCTTTCACTCTCTGGAAAGCAGAGAGGTGGTATGTGAACTTCTGTCTCTGTACCTTCCTCAAATGCCCGGCTTTGCCTTCAACATGAAAAAAATGGACACCTTCCCTGGGGGAAGAGGACATCTATTTCCAAAAATGGAAGGAAGAATCTAACTCTGCACCCCCCGGCCTCCCGCCTCCACTGCCCTAGCCCTAGCCCCAAGCATGGTCACAGCAGATTGCTCATTCTTCCAACATATCATGTTCTTTCCATCTCTGTGCCTTTGGACAGGCTGTTCTCAAAGCCTCTCAATCTCTTCCCTTCTCTGTCAAACAAATACAAATTCAGCCAAGATCCATCTTGTGAACCCTACTGCCCACGCACCCCATCCCCCGACTTCCAGAAGAGTGGATTTCTTTCCCTTTCCTTGGGCACCAAGGAGAACATTCGGGTATGGCATGATATGGTCAGTGCATGCATGGCAAACCAGCAATTAGGCTACTCTCTTCAACTGTGTATCCTCTCCAACACACACATATACCACATGTACACATCTCACAGAGTACAATAGAGTATTGCAGTTAACTGAGTGAACTCGGGATCCGGACAACCTAGATTTAAGTCCAAGCTTTGTCACCAACTAAGTTTCCCAAGGGAAAGTGCCTGAACCACTCTGTGACTCAGTCATCTCAACTGCAAAATGGAGATAATAATAATACTCCTCTCAAAGAGTCATTTTAAGGACTAAATGAGATGAAATATATGAAGTGCACAGCACAGTGTCTGACATATAGCAACTGCTCCATCAGTGATACCCAGTATTATTATTGCACAGAGCTTGGTGCATAGAGGATGGCAAATACATATTTGAGTGGGTATCTGAACACAGTAAGTCTTTAGGGGATTAACTTAGGGAGAGGTCAGGGACAGTTGGGCTACTCAAGGAAGCTGTTTTCTCCTGACCTCATTATTTTCTCCCTGCACCCTGTTTTTTCCTTCACTGCATTTATCACAATGTACAATTATTACATGTGTTTGATTACTTATTTGATGTTGATGTTTCCCAATAAACTAAGTTTCATGACGCCAGGGTCCATGTATGTTTTAACCACCACCATGTCTCCTGTACCTAGAACAGTGCCAGGAAGATGGTAGGTGCTCAATTAAAGAATTAAAAAATAAATGAAACTGAGTTAAAGAATAAATGAAAGAAGAATTCAGGAGTGATGTGGTGGATGTAGGTGTGGTGGATCCTTTTGAAATACCTTGTGTTTTTCAAAATGGCCTGAACTGATGTGGTGGATGTAGGTGGGCCTGAAGGATGAGTAAGAGTTGAGTTGGTAGGCAAGAAAGCTTCTAAATGGAAGGGAATCCTGGGAAACTCCAGCACTTGGTAGTGGAAGATGCAGCGAACAGGGTGCAATAAGTAGATCCCTTGGTCTGGAAGAGCAAGAGACTGTTTCTGTAGCGTAGTTTACGTAGGGGAGCAGTGATAAGACTGGTAGGGGGTTGTAGTGAATGGCTTTGAATGCCGGGCTATCAGGATTCATTCTATTAGCTTAGGCTTTGGCCTCTATTAGCATGCAAATATTCCTGGGAAAAAGTATGTATTCTCAGCCAAGTATAATTGTGTATAAATTAGTTTACTTGCTCTTTGCCTTAGAAAAAAATTTGCCAGAGGGGAAAGCGATAGCAGGAGGCCACTGGAAAGAAAAAATAGTGCCCCGATATAATTGAAAGCATATAAAGGGGAAGGGGAAGACAAACCTTACTTATCTCCAGGGTTGTGATGGTCCAGAACCTGAACCTCAAACTTTCTGTAGTTTGTTTCATCACAAAATGACTCTTCTTTATTAAAGGTGCAGGCAAGGAGTACGGGTGTTATGGAGGTTTTTAATCACTGAATAAATCTGTTACCTGTTTATAGGTCTGATGAGTGTTTGAAATTTGTTTATCTTGATTATCTAATTTATTATCTATGGTTTCCTGTGTCATTAAAAAAATCTTTGTAAACATCATTTCTGATGGCTGCATGACATTCTATCATATGGTTGTCCCATAATGTAACTATTCTCTTAATGGTTCTCCTCTAGTTATTCACAAGGCTGACATGAATAATATCTTTGTACCACAATCTTTATCTGTACTACCACTATTTCCTTAAGAAAAATTGCTAGACATGACATTTTTAGGACAAAAGACCCAAAATTTCTTAAGGTTCTTTCATCTTGCCAAACTGCCACCCAGAAAGGCCAGAGTAATTTTTCCTCCTCACCAGTACATGAAAGAGCTTTATAATGTTGAGGGTCATGATTTTTAAAACATCTTTGCTGCCAGGCACAGAAAGGCAAATACCACATGTTCTCACTTACGTGTGGAATCTAAAACAATCTAACTCATAAGAGGCAAGAATAGAATGGTTACCAGAGGCTGGGGGTGGCGGTGGGGGTTGAGAATGGGGAGATGTTTGTCAAAAGATACAAAGTTGCAGTTATGTAACTGACCTAAGGCTTCTTCCTGCCCAGTGCAAAAACAAAATAAATTCAAGACATTACAGTAAAGAAAGAGTTTAATTGACCAGAGGCGGAAGTGTTGGAGGTTAGCGGTTTTTCAAAGATAATTTCGTGGGCATGGGGCTAGGGATGGGGAGTGCAGTTTGGTTGGATCAGAGATTAAATCATAGGGAGTCGAAGCTGTCTTCTTGCCCTGAGTTGCTTCTGGGTAGGGCCACAGGAGTGGTTGACAGGTCCAGGTGGAACTATCGGTGTCAGACATGCAACGAACCTGAAAAGGTATTTCAAAAGGCCAATCTTAAGTTCTGCAATAGGGATGTCATCTGCAGCAGTAATTGGGAAAGTTGCATATGTTGTGACCCCGGGAATAATGGTGGGTAATTGTTTACGTCTGTACCTTAGCAGAATTCAAGCTCCTCTTATCCTCTTAGCCTGGTGGTCTGTCCTTAGCTTTACAAAGGCGGTTGAGTTATGGTGAAAGACTATTATCATTTAAGCTATAAACTAAATGCCTCCCCAAGTTAGCTTGGCTTAAGCCTGGGATTAATTAAAAGCAGCTTGAAGGCTAAAGGCAAAAGGGAGGTTGGCCAGATCAGATCTCCAGTCCCCCACCACGTTGCCATAATTTTCTCACTGATATTTTTCGCAAAGGAGGTTTCAGCTGGGAGAAATAAATGGTAACTTATTTCAGTAAATGATGTGATTGTTTTTTCCTAGATTGCAAATCATCCCTGTACTACTTATTGAATAATCCTTCCCTTTCCCATTGAATTGTGATCTTTCCTTTACCTTATAAATTCATATATATATGTATGTATACACTTGTACATATACGCACATATTTTTGCTTTATTTTGTTTGTAGGCTCTCTATTCTGACCCATTGATCTGTCTCTTCTTGCATCACTATCACTGCTTTAAATGTTGCAGTTTTATAATACATTTTGATAGCATTACTCCTCTGCCTCAAACTTTTCTTAGCTATTTAACTTAGTTCACATTTCCAGACAAATATTACGATCATTTTGTTAGGAGGGCCGGTTCCTCCCCAGAGCCTACCTAAGTTACATGTTTTGGGTGCTGCCTAATTCATCTACTTTGATCATGAGACATACTCATCCTCATGAGAAATGCAAAAGCCCAAATAAGCCAGGCTCTAATTCTACCTTTGGATTTCATACCGTCTTTGGCTCCTAAAGGGAAATATCAAAAGAGGGAAAATATTTTGTCCACACTGAAGAGCCGAAATGAAAAGGAATCATTTACCATGCCAATCATATTTTTTTTATTTTATCACAGAACAATTGGAATGTAAATCAATCATTTTCAAAGTATATTTTTCCCTCTGCTCGAAGTGGAATTACTCTCTAAAGTGACAAACATTAGTATTTTATCTATGTATTTATTTTTGTTTCATAACTAACATCATGGAATTACATTTACAAATGCTCTCAGCTTTGTCTCTGTGTCTATGGAAACATGAATTACTTAGCCTTTTGGAGCCTCAGTTCCCTCATATGGAAAATGACAATAATGACTCCATTGTGCAAAATGCCTGGCTCACTGTTGACCATCAGTAAATGTTGGCTATATTATATAATTATGACAGGTAGCAGAGCATTTTGGTTCAGAGTACAGCCTCTGGAGCCAGGATTCTTTGGTTAAAATCTTATCTTCATCAGTAAATGATTTTCTGATCTTGGATAAGTTAGCTAAACTGAATATGCCTTGATTTCTTCTTCTGTAAAATGTGTTAATAAAATTACTTGCTTTATTGGTTGTAAGAAATGAGTTCACTCTGTCAATGAAGAGTCAAACTGTAAAATATTTGAAGAGATGTATTCTGAGCCAAATATGAGTGGCCAATGGCCCATGACACAAGCCCCAGGAGATCCTGAGAACATGTGCCCAAGGTGGTTGGGCTACAGCTTGGTTTTATACATTTTAAGGAGACATATCAATTAATACATGTAAGATGTACATTGGTTCTATCTGGAAAAGTGGGGACATCTGGAAGCAGGGGCAGAGGTGAGGGGGTTGCTTCTAAGTCATAGACGGATTCAAAGATTTTCTGATTGCCAATTGATTGAAAGAGTTATTATCTAAAGACCTGAACTCAATAGAAAGGAATGTCTAAGTTACTATAAGGGATTGTGGAGACCAAGGTTTTGTCATGTAGATGGAGCCTCCAGGTAGCAGGCTTCAGAGAGAATAGACTGTAAATGTTTCTTATCAAACTTAAAGAGTCTGTTCTATCAGTCTTCTTTTTTTTTTTTTTTTTTGACAGAGTTTTGCTCTTGTCTCCCAGGCTGGAGTGCAGTGGCACAATCTTGGCTCACTGAAACCTCCGCCTCCCGGGTTCAAGTGATTCTCCTGCCTCAGCCCCCAAGTAGCTGGGATTACAGGCATGCTTCACCATACCCGGCTAATTTTTTATATTTAGTAGAGATGAGATTTCACCATGTTGGTCAGGCTGGTCTCGAACTCCTGACCTCAGGTGATCCACCTGCCTTGGCCTCCCAAAGTGCTGGGATTACAGGCGTGAGCCACTGCGGCTGGCCTCTATCAGTCTTAATGTCTCTGTATTGATATTAATGCTGGTCAGCTGTGCCTGAATTCTAAAATGGAGAAGGTTATAATGAAGCATGTCTGACATCCACTTCCCATCATGGCCTGAACCAGTTTTTCAAGTTAGCTTTGGAATTCACTTAGCCAAGCGGAGAGTCCATCAGTTCTTTGCAGGGTTAGAATTTTATGTTTGGTTTACAACTCTATCAAACATGCAGAACAGTTTCTGGCATATATGAGTCACTCAATTAATTTTAGCTATTCTTGTTGACAGTATCCTTGGTGATGGTGTTATTGGCGATCTTAATCCTTATTATTTGGGCAGCGACACAATCAAGAACATATTACCTCATAGCACCATCTAGTGCTTATTTTGGAAAATGCCAAATCCCTTTCCCTTGAACAACAGTCATTTGGTGAGGAGAACTTTTAAAATTCCAATTTTAGGAATACAAAAGGAGTTTGGAAATACGATTTCAAATTTTCTCCAGCCTATCTGGGCTTGTATTTATAAATGTCAGGGCTCTTGGTTGCAAAAGACAGAAACTGACTCTGGCTGAATTTAGCAAATTATTGGGCATTTCACAGAATCAACAGAAAGGCAGGTAAACCAGGATAAAGAAATGATCAGGAATCATGAGAGGACCCCAGTCAAGATTTGCCATAGGACCAGCTTGGTTGGTATGTCACTACTGGCAACAACCTCCTTCACCGCCTCTACACACCACCACCACAAAACACTGCTACATCTGGACTCCACTGATCTGACATTCTGGTCTGCTAGATGCAGTTTCTATGAATGAATTCAAAATGGCCACTTTTTGTATAAACCTCTCAAGATCCAAAGTCTTCAGTAAGAGCCTGGGTCCCCTATGGACTCCCTGACCACTCAGGGCTTGTGGAGAGGGAATATGTGCTTCCCTTAGTTTCCACAGTAAGAGGCCTCAGCCTTGTTTTCCAGGCTCACAATGGAGGAATACCTCAACAAAGAAGAGAGTTTGGACATCCACATCAAGTAGGGTTGCTGGATAAAATACAGGAGACACAGTTAAGTTGGAATTTCAGAAAAACAATGAACACATTTTTAGTATGAGCATGCCAATATTGCATGCAGCATACTTATAGCAAAAACTTGAAAAGATGAAAATGCCTGGTTTATGTGTGGAGGGTACAGTGAGACGAGTACTCTTGCCTATTACCGGTTGGTATGCCCATTAATATACTCAAGTGGATTAAACATATTCACAACTACTGACCCTCAAATACTGTTTTTAGGAATCTTCACAGCCTATGACCCAAGAGTTGAATTTTAAGGAGTGTATCCTAAGAAAATGATCAGAAGTAGGCAAAATAATTTGTATGCAGAGTGCTCATTGCAGTTACTGTTCATAAAGAAAAATTGGAAATAAATCTAAATATGCAAGATAAGAGAATGGCCAAATAAATTGTGGCAAATACATATGATAGCATCTTATACAGTCATTAAAAATATGTTCACGAAGAATTCTAGATACGTGTAAAACTGACAAAGAAATGTTCAGAGATAAGAGCAGGGCAGATAATAGCATATACAACTCACTAACTGTAATCTTAGGCTACTTAACCTCTCTCTACCTCAGTTTACTCCTCTGTAAAATGGCATAATAATAGTAATAAGAGTGGAACTTGGAATAGTGCTTCGCGCATACCAAGTGTTATGTGTTGACTGGAGTGTGTGTGTGTGTGTGTGTGTGTGTGTGTGTGTGTGTGTGTGTGTGTGTATGCAAGTTTGAGGAGGGGGCAGAGGAGAGAGATGGCAGTCAAGGGACTTTTGCAATAATTGTAGCAACCTAAGTCAGTGTTTCCATGTCTCAGTCTCTAGTTTCATGGTTGTTGAGAGTCAGTTTATGGTGGCAGTGGTAGTGGCTCAGCTTCCCTGGGCTGCAGGTATGGTGTTCTATTCTTTTGTTTTGTTTTAATTCATCATTGTCTTTATTTTATAGTAGGAAAACTAAGGCATTTCATGAAAAATGAAGTCAATTGTACAATGCATAATACAGTCAAAGATCTTGACACAGAATTGGTGTCTTAACTATCATTTCTCACCTTTAATCAATAAACATTCCTCTTTAAAGACAATGAAAAATTACTCGTTAAATATAGAAAAAATAAACATCATTAATTAAACACTACATCTGTAACCTCTTTACATTCATTAACACTCAGGAGTAAAAACAATAATGATTTTTGTTATGGCTTCGTGTTTCTTTAAAACATTAACTAAAATAGATTTCTAATTTGGGAAACAACTAATGCTATTTGGTTTTAAAAAGAATTGTATCTTAATCATCAAGCTAAAGACATAGCAAGAAAACAATGACATGGTCACTTGAAGGGTGTCTCAGTCTAATTTTCACCATCTAATAAGACAGCCTTAAAGTAATTCCAACAGAAAGTCTAAGAAATTCATCGATCAACTTCCTAAGCACATCAGGGAAGGTGCTAAAACAGTGGACATCGAGAACAATGGCAGCAGAACATCTTATTTAAACTTTTGAGATAATAAAACAATACAGAAGTGGGAACCCTTGTGAAATTTTTTTTTCTTGTTTTGGTTAACAAGATCATTAATACTTTACAAACTTCATACATGTGGCACACTGTAAGGTTTAAAGAATAAAATAAGGGCCTTTCTGCTCATGGACGCCGCCGAAGAAGCATCGTTAAAGTCTCTCTTCTCCCTTCCATCATGTCTAAGTCAAAGTCTCCTAAAGAGCCTGAACAGCAGAGGAAGCTCTTCATTAGAGGGTTGAGCTTTGAAACAACCGGTGAGAGCCTGAGGAGCCATTTTGAGTAATGGGGAATGCTCACGGACTGTGTGGTAATGAGAGATCCAAACTTCAAGCGCTCCAGGGGCTTTGGGTTTGTCACATATGCCACTGTGGAGGAGGTGGATGCAGCCATGAATGCAAGGCCACACAAGGTGGATGGAAGAGTTGTGGAACCAAAGAGAGCTGTCTCAAGAGAAGATTCTCAAAGACCGGGTGCCCACTTAACAGTGAAAAAGATATTTGTTGGTGGCATTAAAAAAGATACTGAAGAACATCACTTAAGAGATTATTTTGAACAATATGAAAAATAGAAGTAACTGAAATCATGACTGACCAAGGCAGTGGCAAGAAAAGGGGCTTTGCCTTTGTAACCTTTGACGACCGTGACTCTGTGGATAAGCTTGTCATTCAGAAATACCATACTGTGAATGGCCACAACTGTGAGGTTAGGAAAGCCCTGTCAAAGCAAGAGATGGCGAGTGGCTTCATCCAGCCAAAGAGGACAAAGTGGTTCTGGAAACTTTGGTGGTGGTCTTGGAGGTGGTTTCAGTGGGAATGACAACTTTGGTCATAGAAGAAACTTCAGTGATCGTGGTGGCTTTGGTGGCAGCTGTGGTGGTGGTGGTGGATATGGTGGCAGTGGGGATGGCTATAATGGATTTGGTAATGATGGAAGCAATTTTGCAGGTGGTGGAAGCTACAATGATTTTGGCAATTACAACAATCAGTCTTCAAATTTTGGACCCATGAAGGGAGGAAATTTTGGAGGCAGAAGCTCTGGCCCCTGTGATGGTGGAGGCCAATACTTTGCCAAACCACGAAACCAAGGTGGCTATGGCGGTTCCAGTAGCAGCAGTAGCTGTGGCAGTGGCAGAAGATTTAAATTAGGAAACAAAGCTTAGCAGGAGAGGAGAGCCAGAGAAGTGACAGGGAAGCTACAGGTTACAATAGATTTGTGAACTCAGCCAAGCACAGTGGTGGCAGGGCCTAGCTGCTACAAAAAAGACATGTTTTAGACAAATACTCATGTATATGGGCAAAAAACTTGAGAACTGTATTTGTGACTAATTGTATAACAGGTTATTTTAGTTTCTGTTCTGTGGAAAGTATAAAGCATTCTAACAAAGGGTTTTAAATGTAGATTTTTTTTTGCACCCATGCTGTTGATTGCTAAATATAACAGTCTGATCGTGATGCTGAATAAATGTCTTTCTCTAAAATAAATAAATAAATAAATAAAATAAACAAGAGAGCTCCCTGAAATTAGAAACACTGCATTATAATAACCCTCCCCCCCCCCTTTTTTTTTTTTTTGAGACGGAATCTCCCTCTGTCGCCCAGGCTGGAGTGCAGTGGTGCAATTTTGGCTCATTGCAACCTCCGTCTCGCGGATTCAAGCGATTCTCCTGCCTCAGCCTCCCTAGTAGCCGGGATTACAGGCGTGCGCCATGACTCCCGGCTAATTTCTGTATTTTTAGTAGAGACGGGGTTTCACCATGTTGGCCAGGGTGGTCTCGAACTCTTGACCTCAAGTGATCCTCCTGCCTCGGCCTCCCAAAGTACTAGGATTACAGGCGTGAGCCACCGCGCCCAGCCGTATAACTTTTATAGGCACACACTTCCTTAAGTTTCAAGCAAGTTGAAATTCAACCCTTATTATTCACAAGGACTTCAAATAGACAATAGACCAGCTTACAAACAAGCATGAGCACCCTACAAATGGCTCTTACTACGGAGTTCTTAGGATAAAGGTGTTTATACTTTGAACAGTCACGTGAGTATCGTAAAGATGGCGATTGTATATCACTTTCCAGTGAAATTGCTTGCCTTCCTTTATGATTTCTTCAGTCTTTTTTTCAGCAGACAAAAGATTTTCTAAAAAAGTCTGAATATTCTAAGTATAGCTCATCACCTGGTAAAAGCTAGAGCATCCCATCAGCAGTTAACAAGGTGATCGGCAGCCATCTTTCCAGTCCTTCTAATGCACGATCCAAACAAAATTTGTGCAAATCAGAGAGAGGCAAAATTTTCATCAAGTTTTCTCATTTCATAGAACTGTGGGGGTGCCAGCCAAATTTCTTTTGATAAGAAACTTTCAGTTGCCTTTGATGGAGATGACCACTGGCAGCCCACCACCTCTGCCAAGTCGGAGTAGACTGGCGGCGGCTTGCGCAGGCAACATAGGAAGACGGCCGCGTCGAAGACACAAGTTGCGCGGCGCGAGAAAGGGGCGAGCCGGGCGCTCCAGTGGTGCAACGCCCAGATATCGGGCGTGCAGTGGAGGTGCGCGCACAGCCGCGGGAAATGGCGCCGGTCCCGGGCGCAAGCGGGCGCAGCAGGCGGCCAGGCCCGGCTGCGGCTGGAGGGCGAGGCGGGGCTCTGGCGCGGGGCCGGGCGGGGAGGTCCTGGGCGTTGTTCTATTCTTGAAGCCAATCATCCTAGCGGAGGCTTCCTGATGACCCACTTTTCTGTCTGAGGGTAGACGTCACAGTATCCCTAATGGGCCTATTTAGTGATAGAGTCCTGGTAGTCATTCCTACAGCCTGAGGCTATAGCCTGTTCCTCCAGCCCTTCTACTGATTTTTGTAAGCTCTTAATTCCCTGTGTCCCACCCTTTTCTCCTCTAAATAACTAAGCAGTTTCTGTTTCTCACCACTGAACAGCGACTAATACAAGGATGAAATTAAAAGTTCTGTTTAGGATATGTAAATATTCTGATACCTACTGATGTCAAGTATGCCTTATGTATACAGGATCTGGAGTACAGGGGTAAGACCAGGGTAAAAAGTTTATTTTATGCTTTTTTCACCTTCCTTTTGTCTTTCATACAAAGTTTAAATATGTGAGTCTTAAGTATATGAAAAACATTAGGACTGAATGAAATCACCTGAGCAGAGAATGAGAACAGATGCTGGCCCAGGACATATCTGGGGCACACTCCAACATTTAAAAGTTTGGCAAAGGAGATGGAAATGGTATGGGCAGCTGAGAAGGAGTAGTGAATAAGAAAGGAGAAAAACCATCAAAGGATGTGGGATGTATCCCAGAAACTAAGTAAGGAAAGTATTTCAGGGTGTAGTGATCAACTCCGTCAAATGTTGTACTGTGTGTACAAAGTGCTCTGAGTGTACTTTGTACTCTGAGAGACAGAGTCCAAAGACAAAGTTACAAAAATGTCCATGGAATCAGAACATAAACAAGAATGGCATTGAAGGAGTGATGCAGGCAAAAGCCCAGTAGAGTGAGTAGAAGAGAGAATGGGAGGCAAGGATGTGGAGATGATACATATAGACAACCCTTTGTAGAAGTTTGGATACATAGGGAACAGAAAATGCAGGGGAGTAGCTACTAGGAAGATTTGGGGTTAGGGGAAGGTTTTTGGTTTTGGTTTTGGTTTTTTGTTGTTGTTTTGTTTTGTTTTGTTTTGTTTTGAGACAGGGTTTCTCTCCCATCGCCCAGGCTGCAGCACAGTGGCACACTCTCGCTTCACTACAACCTCCACCTACCAGGCTCAAGCGATCCTCCTGCCTCAGCCTCCCAAGTAGCTGGGATTACAGGCACGTGCCACCACACCCAGCTAATTTTTATATTTTTAATAGAGAACAGGCTTTCACCACGTTGGCCAGGCTGGTCTCAAATTCCTGACCTCAAGTGATCTGCCCGCCTTGACCTCCCAAAGTGCTGGGATTACAGGTGTGAGCCACGGCGCCCGGCCCCGGGGAAGGTGTTTTAAAAGAGAAGAAACGCTAAAGCATGTTTATCTGCTCATAAGTACGATCAAGGAGAGAAGAAGATAAACTGTGAGAGCCAGGGTTTTGAGAATTAGGCAAATAGATGCAGAGTTCAAGGGGAAGGCCCTTGATAGGAGTAAAGACACTCTCTGCACAGTACCAAGAAGGAAAACAGAGAATACAGCTGCAGGTAGGGTTTGGTGGGTTTGGTGGCAGGGAGATGATAGTTTACATCTAATTGTTTCTATTTTCTTAAAGAAATGAAATGCAATATCATCAGCTGAAAGTAAGAATAGAGAGGGGACACTGAAGATTTGTAGACAGTGAAAATGGTGTCATAGAGTCCTCACAGGGAATGACAGTGGGAGAGAAAATTGAGCACGACTGTGTAGTATACTTCTTGTACAGCATAATTCACTTGTAAATTTTAGTGAAATTTTTTCAGGTGAGCTCTTCCTCATTCATTATCCCCAGGTAGCCACTGACCTGCTTTCTGTCACTATATGTTAGATTGCATTTTCTGGACATTTACATAGATGGAATCACATACTTTTTGCCCCAAATTATTTCATGTTTAATATGTTGTTGTGGATGTTTTAATGTTGTTGTGGATGTTATTGTCTCTTTCTTCATTTTGATTGCTGATTGTTCGTTGCTATTGAATATTTAGAATACAGAAATAAAATTGATATTTATATATCAATCTTGTATCCTTTAGCCTTGCTAACTTACTCATTAGTTCTAGTAGCTTATTTGTAGAATTCGTTGGATTTTCTACATAGATGATCATGTCATCTGTGAATAAAACAGTTTTGATTCTTTTCCAAAGTTTTTTTTTTCAAGTGAGACCAGCAAGTAGAGTACTGTGCTTTCTACTACAATGTTCAGTTGTTTATGTGCAGTTAGGGAATGGGGGAACAGTTGGGTTTAATCACAGCTGGGCTTTTGAAAAGGTCTAGTGTATGACCAAGGAGGTGAAGAAAGTCAAGGAAGTGGAAGGTCATGGTGTGGGATGGGTCATCCACATTGATGTTAAAGTCACTAAAAATGATGGACCAGCATCAGCTTGGGGAGGACAACTGAGCCTGGAGGGAAAGGCTTCCTCAGTAGAATTTACACACCCTCTGCTATGGGCTTCTGGGGAGTCATGGGTGCGGGTGTGCAGACCAGGACGTGGATCCTGGACACTCTGGGACACTGCCTCCCAACCACAATATGTGCCTAGGCTGGGGCATATAGCTGATCCAAACTCCACTCCTCCCCTCCCTCGGAGACCTTCACTCTCAGTTCAGCTCAAAGCTCTCAATAACCTAGAGACTTTTTAGAAACAAAGTCCTCTCTACTTTCTTCCTGGCATAAGTAAAGTTCAGATCTCCTTGTCACAAAGCCCTGGCCATCCTCTGTGGCAAGAGTAAGAGAGAGAAAGATAAATTTTGTTTAGCGATGAACTTATAGCAGACAAAAAACAGAAGACAATTCATTTTCAATTAGATTATCTTACCATACCAAAAAAAGAAAAATCAAGGAAAGGATAATTCCCACATATTAACCCTAGATATTTCTGCTTGGTGGGAAGGTGGGATCGCCCCTGTATACATGCAAAGGGATGGAGAGAGAGAGAGAGAAAGTGAGTGTGTGTGTGTGTGTGTGTGTGTGTGTGGTGTGGGGCACATACAAGCACAAGGAAATAGGGGAATATCTTTGACACCTTACTACCTGCCACTTCTTTGCTGGTCTCTCCTATTTTATTTAAGTCTTCTGTCCCAGGGCTACTCATACCCTCATATTTTCCTCAGGCTAAAGAGGATATCCACTGTGTGTTCTATGGAGCAAAATTCTCTCTACTTCCATCCCTATTCACCAGTTAGCTCTCTTTGAGGTGACAATGGATATGAAAGGGTTAATAAGATTCGAAAGAACGTACTATTGCTTTAGCAAACCACTGTGTTTCCTAGGCAACATAATGCCTGTATTTCTCCTGTTTCTTCCTGTTTCCAAAAGCCCCTATGGAGGGAATGGTAAAAATATTAGCCTTGGCCAACACTCAAGCCCTTGCTGTTTCTCTCTCTCTCCCCATTCTACTCCCCTCACAGTTGACCTTGCCTCCTACTTCATGGAAAACATTGAAGCTGTCAGGTTTGAATTCCCTCTCCCTCTCCTCTTAAAGGAGAAGCTATGATCCTTCCACCTGTTCTTTCGATTTCATCCTCTCTTGTCTCATTCCATGCCACAGGGTTGATTAATATCCACTCTGGGCGGGGTGAGGTGGCTCATGCCTGTAATCCCTGCACTTTGGGAGGCTGAGGTGGGTGGATCGCTTGAGGTCAAGAGTTCAAGACCAGCCTGGCCAACATAGCGAAATCCCATCTCTATTAAAAAATTTGCAAAAATTAGCCAGGCGTGGTGGCAGGTGCCTGTAATCCCAGCTACTCCGGAGGCTGAGGCATGAGAATCGCTTGAACCCGGGAGACGGAGGTTGCAGTGAGCCGAGATCCCACCACTGCACTCCAGCCTGGGCAACAAGAGCAAAACTCCATCTCAAAAAAAAAAAAAAAAAAAAAAAGTACCCACTCTGTCCTGTATTTTCAACCTCTAAGCCTTACTACCTATCTTGCTGCAACTGAAGTCTATGACAGTTTTCAGAAGAACGAAAATCAAACCAGGGAATCCAGTTCCCTCTTTTCCCTACCTCCTCTGCCTTAGTCAAGCTTCTCAAACTTCTTTTTGGAGAGGTAGATCTCCTCAATCTTCATGTTCTACTCACTCCCTAGGCCACTGGAACCAGACTTCCACCCTTCTCATGCCACAATAAAAAGAGTCTGGCATAGGTAACCCAGGACTTCCTAACTGCCTAGTCCAACTTACACCTTAGTTTTCATCTTTCTTGATCCATTTACAGCCCTTGGCATTGTAAACCTCTCCCTCCTGGAAACCCTCTCTCCTCCCTTTGCTTCTATTGGACCACATTATTCTGCCATTTTCCTACCACTTGTGGTTTTTATTCTCAATCTCCTTGGTGGGTTTCTCTTCCTCTACTTATTCCTACAATGTTAATCTTCCCCAAGACTCTATCTTGGCCCTCTTTTTCTCTCTGCAACCTGCCTATAAATGCCAAGCCAGTCATATGAGTAAGTAATGCGAGTCTGGTTGATGTGTGACAATGTAGTATATGCCAGAAATCACAAAGAAATGTGTTCTTGCCCTGTTTTTATTTTGAAATAGTAACCCTGTTCTCTTTCATTTTCCACTTTTGATAGAGTCATAGGTACAAAAAATTTTGATTATCCACTTAATTCTGCTTTAACAAAAACAGAGCAAATGTGATAAAAGACAGCTGATACTTATTCTGAGCATTGGGGATACAGAAGGGAGAAGTGGGGCTTCTTTAGGTGCACCTGCTAAAGGAGGCAGCTGCTAATCAGAGATATAATGCCAGATCTTCTCTCTCTCTCTCTCTCTCTCTCTTTTTTCTTTCTTTTCTTTTTTTTTTTTTTTTTTTTTTTTTTTGAGACAAAGTCTTGCTCTGTCACCCAGGCTGGGGTTTAAGCGATTCTCGTGCCACACCCAGCTAATTTTTGTATTTTTAGTAAAGACAGGGTTTCATGATGTTGGCCAGGCTGGTTTCGAACTCCTGGCCTCAAGTGATCTTCCCACCTTGGCCTCCCAAAGTGATCTTCTCATTTTTTAAGAGAGGATTTTTATGTCAGAAATACAGGCTTTATGTAAAAATCTGTTGGTTAACTGCTTACATCTAATATTTTAAAAATTAAAATAATGTGAGGGTCAAATAAACATGTGTTTGAGCCAGCTGTAGTCACCAAGGCTAACAATTTTCAACCTTGGCTTGGAACATTGTGCAATGAGCCTTGAAGAGAGAGAGACCTCTGCCCTATATTCTCCTTGGGATCTAATTCAATGCCAGTGGTTTCAGCTACCACCCATAGGCTGTTACCTCCTGTCTTTACCCCTCCAGTCTAGACCTCCATCCTGAGCCCCAAACCCAAATATCCAATTGAACATATTACTGGATATCCCCACCAGAAAGTTGCTTATGCCCGTGCTTTTCAAACATTAATGTGCATGTGAATCATCTGGAAGACTTGTTAAAATGGAGATTCTGATTCAGTATGTCTGGCATACTGCCCAAGATCGTGTATTTCCAACAAGCTCCCAGCGGATGCCAAAGCTGCTGGTTTATGAACCACACTTTAAAACACAACCCCCATTTGCATACAATGTCCTTTTTGCAAGTTTGCTCCTCCTGCTACTTATCTTCTCTTGATGAATGATACGCCATCCACCCATGCAAAAATTGGGGGCATAAGTCAGATGTAGAAGGAATGGGAGAAATAGAGGAGGAATCCAAAGCCCTGTCCCATCCACCTCCTTAATATTTATCATATCTATCCTTGCATTTATGTCCTCACTATCCCAACATTGATTTAAGCCTTCATTTTCTCCTGCGGTAAGGCTGGTGTCCCTGCTCTAGTCTCCACCCCTCCAGTTGCAACCTCCATGCTCCTACGAGCATGACACTTTGAAAAAGCAAAATGATCTCATGTAAAGCATGGGCTCTGGGGCCGGAGTGCTGAGTTTAAATCCCAGCACTGCCTCTTACTAATTGTGTGACTTTGGACAAGTAGCTTAACCTATCTATGTATTGGTTTTTTTAATCTATGAAAAGAGGATGATAATAGACCCTCACTTGTGAGATAAATGAGATTTGAAAGCAGGAAGGGAATGACCCATGAGAATACCTGGGGAAGAGCATTCCAGACAAATGGAATCACATGTAAAGTGTTCATAGCACTCAGTAAATACACATTAGCTGTGACACTGGCCACATCATTCCTAGCTTCATTATGGTTGGAGTGTTGAGGGTAAGGATAAAATAGAAAGAGATAAAGCTGGACAAGTAATCTGAGGCCAGATCATGGAAGGTTGAGTTGCCTGGGAAAGAGACTCTGTGATGGAGTTTACTATGTAGAAAATTGACTGAATAGTGCTCTTGAGATCTACACCTGAAATGTAAGACAAGGGAGTAGGATCGGGCGGAGGGAGAAGCTGAGCTTCAGTGCAGTCACAGTGCAGCTTCCATCAATCCCACAGGGAGCTCTGAGCCTGGTATGACTCCTCAGAGTTGTCCTTAGATGGGGAAAGGGAGACAGGCCTTTATATCCCTGTATTGGCCATTCATTACCTGCAGGCTGCACTAAGAAGGATCTGTGACTTTGGGCTAGAAAGCTCTCTTTAGCCCAGCGCAATCTCAGGAAGAGGATTTCGTTGCAAGCTGTCAGTCACCAACACTTTCAGCAGTTGGGGACATGGGAGAATGAGTGCGTGGGTCCTGAAGTGGGGGTGGGAAGTGAAATCTGGGTAGGTATCATACCACAGTTGGGTAAATCATGCCAAGGACTCTGGACTTGATTTCACTGACAATGGGGAGTCATTAGAAGGTTTTCCTAGAATGGGACATGCTGTTTTGCACCTCTGTACCTTTGTTCAGAATGCTTTTTTTTTTTTTTTTTGAGACAGGGTCTCGCTCTGTTGCCCAGGCTGGAGTGCAGTGGCACGATCATGGCTCACTGCAGCTTTGACCTCCTGGGCTCAGGTGATCCTCCCAGGTAGCTGGGACTACAGGCATGTACTACGACACCCGGCTAAATTTTTGCATTTTTTGTAGAGACAGGGTCTCGCAGTGTTGCCCAGGCTGGTCTCAAACTCCTGGGCTCAAGCAGTCCACCAACCTCAGCCTCCCAAAGCACTGGGATTACAGGCGTGAGCCACTGCACCCGGCCCCAGATTGCTTCTTCTATCTCAGTGTTTCTGACCTGGATTGGAATCACCTGGGGTGCTTGTTCACATGTTATAATGCAGGTCAAATAGCTTAATGGTAAACAGCCAAGGTTGGAACCAGACTGACTATATTTGAATTCTGACATTCCACTTACTAGCTGTGTGACAGTGGACAAGTTCCTTAACTTTTCTGTACCTGTTTCCTTAGCCGTGAAATGGGATAATATAACCAACTGCCTCACAGTGTTTTAGGAAGAGCACTCGAGTTAATCCACAAAAGGGCTTAGAACATTGCCTGGCAAGTAATAAGTGCTCAAAGAATGTCAGCTATTTCTAAAGATTCTCAGGCTTTCCCTTAGACCTATTGGATTAGAATCTTGGAGGGCAGGTCCTAGGAATGGACATTTCAATAAGCGCCCTCCCCCTCTCCAGATTATTCTGATCCTCACTAAAGTTTGACAACTACTGGTTCCCCAGAAAATTTATCCCCTTCCTTGTCCACTTCGTGAATTTTTTTTCTTTTTCTCTTTTTTTTTTACTGATAGGCTTAACTGGTTCCATGAAAATTTTTAAGACTCAGCTCAATGTCATTTCCTGTATGAAACCTTCCTAGATCACACCTCCCACCATCCCTTGCCAACCTCCCCCTTACCATGTGGAGACCTCAACCGCAGCATCTGTAACCTTTTGACTGTCTCCCCTTGCTAGACTGTGAGCTCCTTCTTTGAGGGAAAGGACTTTGCATCCGTACGCTCACCACAGAGTTTAGCATGGAGCTAGAGCTCAATCAAGTTTGGTTGAGTGGATGTAGATGGGCAGGTTCCTTTGGGGTCTCTTTAAAATCTCAGCATGAAGTCTCCAGTCTCTGAAATTGGGAATGTGGATCCATATACTATCACTCAAGACATAGTTGGCAACTGTAGAATTTTGTTTTCTAGTCTTTAAATTTTTAAACTTTTTATTGCTTGTTACAATAATAAAGAGTTTATATTCGCTGGATAAAGAAGATAGCAAAAATTACCTATAATCTCACAACCCAGAGATAATTCTTAACTTTTAGGTGCATTTCCTTCAGATTTTTTTTTCTGTGCATGAGTATTTAACATAATGGGTTTCCATACTCAAACTCAATTCCACAAATATTTATTGAGCACCTACTACATGCCAGGCACTATTCTAAGCACAAGGAATACAACAGTGAAGAATATAGACAAAAGCCTCTGTTCTTGTGCACCTTATGTTCAAGTTGGAAGAGATAAAAAAAAATGAGAAATGATGCTGTATATAAGGAAGCAGTAAATGCAATGGGGGAAAATGAAGCAGGGAAGGAGGATGAGGAGTAGGAAGAGGGTGGTGTGAGATTTGAAAACAGCGAGGGAATGACGCATGAGAATGTCTGGGGAAGGGCATTCCAGACAAATGGAATGACAAGTACAGAGGCCTTGAATTGGAAATATGGCTGCTTGTTCAAAGGGCAGCAAGGAGGCCACTGTAGCTGGAGTAGAGTGACCAGGGAAGAAAGTGGTGAGATCCTAATGTCTTAAAGGTAAGGGTGGGTAGAGTACCGCAGATCCTGTAGGGCCTTGTAGGCGCTATAAGGACTTGAGCTTTTACTCTGAGTGAGATGGGGAGCATCTTTGGATGCTTAGGCTGTTTCCAGTTTTTTGCTATCATGTATCATGCTTTGTGATTCTTCTACACCAATCTCTGTTCACATCTCTGAACACTTCCCTAGGGGAAATTCCTGGAAGTTAAATTTCTTGGCCACAGGCTAGGAATAGTTTGAGGCTTTTATTGAATATTGCCAAAGGACTTTCTAGAAAGCCTAGACCCTTTTACAATATAATTAAGTTCAACAAATATTTATTGCATGCCTACTATGTGCCAGACATGGTCCAGGGGCTTGAAATACATTGGTGAACAAAATGAATCTTGCATTCTAGCAATTTCACTCTTGCCAATTGTGTCAGAGTGCTTGTTTTACTCTGTGCTTGCCAACACCAAGTATTACCATTCTTAAAAAGCTCCAAGAAACAAAAGAGAAAAAAGAACACTCCAGTCATTTGAATGATGAGAAATGGTGCATTGTTTTTATGTTCCTTTGGATTTATTTGCTTCCTTACTAGGCTGAATTATTTCCCAAACATTTGCTAGCTAATCAGCCAGTTGTTCTATTTTTCTTTGAAAGCTCTTTAAAACCTTTGAAAATAATTAACAGGAGACAGAAAGTTTGAAAACACTAAAAGACTTAACATGTATCTTGGGAAATAAGTAGTCCTTGGGTCAAGTACATCGGCTTTAGGAATTGACTTGGAGCCAAAGAGCGTATTAAGGCAACTCTCATGTTCTGAAGGGGGCTTTTTATTCAGGAGCACTCTTGCTTATTTCCAGATAACTTGAGAACTGCCACCCTGGAGGAGACCATTCCACTCAGCATTGATTCTGACATGAGCCTGAATGATGGGATGCTTTTCTTCAACAATCTCTACATCCCAGTGTTAGCTAATAGCCCACTTTATTGAACATCAAATCTGGTTTGCAAGCATTTATATTTTTAAACTGTATCACTTGTTGAGGTCTTAAGTTGCACAAGTTTTCTACCCTCCATGTGAAGCAGGACTTCCTTTAATCCATTATCCTCCAAGGGGACACAGAAGTGTAGCAGAAGAGACACTGGACTATGATAAATGAGAATCATAAATCCTCCCCATCCCTCCATGAAAACACTTTCCCCAGATTTAATAGTGGTTACCTTTGAGGAAAGAGAATCAAGAGTGAGGAGAGGGACTTCAGTTGTCTTCTATATCTTCCCATAGTTTGAATTTTCTAACTTTAGACAAATATTACTTTGAAAAAACATTCCAGCAGGGGTTATCTGGGTGGGGAGCTAATGGCTTGGTTTTTGTTTTGTTTTTTTACTCTGTGTCTCTCTTTATTGGAAAAAAATGATAAAACTTTTATTATATAAAATTTCCCCCAGTTTTATAAAACAAAATGTGTGTGTGTGTGTGTGTATGTTGCATGTCTGCAAGAATATAAACCAAACTGCTAATGTATGGGCCTGATTTAAGTACTGTTTGGGGAACTTGGAGAGGGAGAAAGGAGTTTCATTTTTTACTTTATACACTCACGTATTGTTTAAGTTTGTTATAGTGAACATCTATTATCATTCTACTTTTTTTTTCAGAAAATAAATAATAAGCCATTTTCCCCCCGAGGTTAAAAGTGACACGTGCCCATTGTGGAAAATGTAGAAAGGTATAAAGAAGAAACTAACAATCACACAGTTAACATTTTAGCATGTTTCCTTCCATGCTTTCTTTTATGAATTTTTTGACATAGTTGAGTTCATACTGTATATAGTTTTGTATCCTGTTTTTCCCTCAAGATTAAAACACAAGCGTTTTACCATGTCATGATTTTTGGTAAAAGAACTTACCAAAACAGTTTTAGTTAAAAGAAGGTAGATTTATTAGATAAAATAGGAAAATATGTTGCCAGAGAGACAAAGGGCAGCCTGCAAGAGAGAAGCCAACTGCCAGGAGACAAAGGCTTGCTGGAAATTTTATAGGATGGTGTTTATGCTGTCTGTTGAAGAGGTCTTTGTGTAATATTGATAATGCCAAAGTTGCAATGAGCTAACTTACAGGTGTCTGGTGATAGCTGGGCATGGGAAGATTGTGAATTATTTGCGCAGGAAGGCTGCATCTTGGATCATGAAGAAAGGGAGATTTGTAGCTTATTTGCTTTTTCTTTTTGCTATTTCATGCTCCCACCAGCCTGATTCCCTTTCCCTAATTAGGACTCCACAATGATATTTGAATGGCCTTTTAATGGTTTTGTCACAGTTCAAGTGAATTAATTAGCCATTTTATTTGAAGTCGGACATTTAGGTTGTTTCCAGTTTTTCTGTATTAAAAATGAGTCTCTGCTGAGCATCTTAGTAATGAAATATTTGCCTGCATTTCTGTCTCCTTGGGATGGATTCCTGAAAATGGAATTACTAGGTCAAAGAGCAGATTTCTAGAAGTGGGATTAATGGATAGAAAATATTTTTATGGATAATAAAAGCTTATACCCAACAGTGTATGTGAGTCTCACCACTCTCTCGCCAATAGTGTTATCCTTTTTTTTTCCCCCTTTTATCTTTCCTGTAGAAAAGTAGTAGGTGACAGTGGCATCTCCATGCTTTTCTTTTTGTTACTAATGAGACTGAACATTTTTCATATGCTTATTCACCACTGGCGTGCTCTCTTTTGTGAACTACTTGTTCCTATTTTTTCCCATTTATTGACTAGAATCTTATACATTTTCTTATCAATCCAAATGATCTCTCAAAGAAATATTAACCCTTTGTCATATTAGTTGCAAATGAAAACATTTTTTATAAGTTTATTAGCTTTCTAAATTTTCTTGGCCATACATGTTAAAAGAGATAGATTCTAACTATAGCCAAGTGCCCTCAGTTTGAGCCTGTTTCTCCATGATTAAATTGAAGAGTTTTGACAAAAGATCTGGAGGGGCTGTTTCAGCTAATCCCAAATTTAGCTCTGAGAAAAATGCGTGGGCCCGATACAAAGATTGTTTGGCTCATTACACTTTATAATGATTTAAGAAGATGTGGGGGGCAGGGATGGAAGCAGTTTTTGCCAGAAATTTTTAGAATTCTGAGGTAGGAAGCCAATCTTTACTCAAGTCTCTTGCGTGTTGGGAGGAGGAGTAAGTTATGTGCAAGCCAACAGAACGCTTGGTGGAAAAGTACTGCTCTGGGCTGCAGATGTGTGCACGGCTTGGTTTTAATTATTTGTTTCCCTCTCTATCCTTTCTTCTGCTCCCCTCCCCCTGCCACCAGAAAAAGGGCCAGATTAGGACGAGGCAACCCCTTCCTCCGTGGAGGCCTGCTTCTGTGCAGCCTGTTAGCACATCAAAGGCCGGATGAAATACCTAGGAAAGGAAGGGACCAGGCCTAGGATCCTTCCAAACTCCCGCCTTTGTCTGGGCTCCAGCTCAGGGTTATTGTGACTGCCAAGGGTAGCCTGACAGACTCCAAATAGAAGAACGCTGCCAAACAAAGAAACTTTCACATTATTCTGAGGGGGAAAAAAGAGCAACAGGAGAACGTTGCTTGTTAATGCCTAGTGACTGAGCAAATCAGTAATTGCAAAAGGGTTTTTCGGAGAACAAACCCAAAGTTAACTGGGCGATCAGATTCGTTTCCCCAGATAATAGGGAGAGTTGTGAACTGACTTTAGCAATCCCGGGGGTGTCGGTCCCACAGCATCTGGGGGAGAATTGGGGAAGGGCCATCAAGGAGAGCGAATGGGGGTTCCCAAGGTGAAAATGAGTCGTGTAGGGCTCTAACATAGAAAATGGAGTTCGAAGAATGAGTTTCCTGTCTCCTAAGACAGCTTGGAGGGCCCGGGAACAGCAGGGGGAAGATGAGGGGCTTCAGAATGGGAGGCAGGGAAAAGCCTGCAGCAAGAGAAAGGGAGTCGGTGTCTGGCGCGCATCAGGTGGCGGAGGGGCGCTCCCACAGAGCCCGGCAATGCCGAGGCCCTCCCAGCGGGTCGGTCTGCGAGGAGCAAAACAGGGGTGCAGAGGAGGGCAGCGCGTGCGTCGCGCTCAGCTATAGGATGGCGCGAGGATGGCGTGAGGCTGGGCTGGGGCCTCCCAGGTAGAACTGAGGGGGGCACCGCGCGGCCGCGGGGGAGCGGCGCCGGACTCTAGAGGCTTTGTGGGGGGCCTGAGGGCTGCGGGGCGGGACTGAGCAGGGCTGGGCGCTTAGGTGGCCTCGGGGGAGGCGGGGCTTGGAGGCTCCGCCCCTCAGGCCCCGCCTCCTCCCCGGTTAGTCTTTGGCCGCCGCCGAACCCCGGGCGCCACTCGCTCGCTCAGAGGGAGGAGAAAGCGGCGAGTTCCGGAGCCCTGCCTAGTGCGGCCCAACCTTTACTCCAGAGATCATGGCTGCCGAGGATGTGGTGGCGACTGGCGCCGACCCGAGCGAGCTGGAGAGCGGCGGGCTGCTGCATGAGATTTTCACGTCGCCGCTCAACCTGCTGCTGCTTGGCCTCTGCATCTTCCTGCTCTACAAGATCGTGCGAGGGGACCAGCCGGCGGCCAGCGGCGACAGCGACGACGACGAGCCGCCCCCTCTGCCCCGCCTCAAGCGGCGCGACTTCACCCCTGCCGAGCTGCGGCGCTTCGACGGCGTCCAGGACCCGCGCATACTCATGGCCATCAACGGCAAGGTGTTCGATGTGACCAAAGGCCGCAAATTCTACGGGCCCGGTACGCGGCCGGCGAGGGGGGCTTGGAGACAAAAGAAGGGGGCCCCGGCACGGGGCTGGGCGGGAGAGAGGCGAGGCGGGAGCGGGGCGCCCCTGAGTGGAGGGAGGAATGGCGGCGAGCTAGGGTAGGCTGGCAGGCGGAGAGCCGGGAGGCTCCCGGGGCGGGCAGGGGACAAGAGGCGCTCTAGAGGGGCTGCGGGCCAGTCAGGGACGCGGATCCCCGGCCCGCGCTGACAGCGCTGGGAGGGGGTTATCGAAAGAAGGCTGAGGTGCTTAAGCCGGGGGTGGGTGGGACCACGAAGCTCGAAGGCGTTGGGGGGGACACATCAAAGCCCAGGCTGTTGGGGGAGTTTTCGAAGGTCCTGGGCTTGGGGATTCCTGGAAGGAGGAGGGGGTAGTGTCGGGTTCTAGGAAGGAAATGAGGGTGTTCCGAGGGAGGCATGGGGGAGGGCGAGAGTGAGAAAAGGTCCAGACCTAGAGAAGACGGGAAGGCCAATGACACCGGGAGTAGGTTTGAAATATGAGAGTGTGGGAGAAAACGCCGAGACGGGATTAGCAGCAGGTAAAAGCTTTGTGCCCGGTGGATAGTGATGTGTGTGTGCACTCGTGGTGTGTGCATGCGCGGTGTGTGCGTGTTTAGTGTATGTGATTTATCAGGGGTGTGTGTGTGTGTGTGGTGTGTGCATGCGCGCTTGAAATGGGTCATGCGTCAGGTATGTGTGTGGCATGTGTTCGGTATGTGTGCGCTTGTGCTGTGTGTGGCAGATGGGGAAAGGCTGGAAGGTGAACAAGGAGGAAGGGGGCTGTTTGAGGGAGGAATAAAGGCTGAATGTGGTGGACAATGGTAACGTGGCAAGCTTTTAAGATAATATGGTATTTAGTCTATAGCAGGAGAGAGAGGATTAGGAGCCAAAAAAAAATTAAAATGGAGGGAGGGAGAAGTGGGAGGATACCAAGAAACAAAGGGAGTAGAGCTATGAAGACTGCTGGGTGGGGGGATATCAGGAAAAGCCAACCAGAGGGAAATGAAGAATGGATGACTGCTGCACTGCTGAGCTGTTGGAGAAGGCAGGCCTGATGGGTTCCTTAGAGGCGAGGTTTTTGCAAACCTGGTTGCGTATCAGAATCACCTGATGCATCTGAGGAAAAATACAGATTCCCAGTCTAACCGCCAGAGTTGCAAATGAGTCTCGGGTGGTCCGGGAGTCTGTATTTTAATATGCTTCCCAGGCGAATTTGAAAAGCAGCCAGGCTTGCAAAGTCCTGCTTTATAGAATACTTGGAGATGAGGAAGAAGAGGTTTTCGCTCCTCCAATATGGACTCCTCTAAACACTGGGAGCTTAGAGGATGTCCACATGGACGGTGCTCATTCCACACTGGCCTGAGAGAGGGAAGAGTACAGAAGGCAGTACCCAAACTCAGGTATTCATTTTAGTCTCCCAGTCCAACTGATCAAAATCAGATGTGTTAAGGTTAAGAAACTCAGTTTTTTCTTGCAGACATTTTATTTATTTTTTAGAGACAGAGTCTCGCTCCTGTGTTGCCCAGGCTGGTCTCGACCTCCTGGGCTCAAGCAGTCCTTCCACCTCCATTTCCCAAAGTGCTGGGATTACAGGCATGAGCCACTGCACCGGGCCTGTGGATATTTTAGAATACCTGCTTTCTGTAGGCATGTAACTGTCAAAATCATTTGAAAACCACACACATTATTTGTCACTTAGAGTAGCACACATAGTTGCTTTATCAATAAACATAATCATGTAAATACCTGTTAATATTGAGCTCAGTATTAAAGGAGTGAAAACATGTGCATGAGGCATCATCATGACTGTAGTTTGCAGAGTCATTGAGAGGATGTCAGCCTGCGCACAGAGCACAAAACTGGGAGTCAGGCAACCTGCTTTCTAGTCCTGATTGGGTCATGACTAGCTGTGTGACCTTGTGCAAAGCATTGTTCTCCCTGAGCCTTAGTTTTCCCTCTGAAAAGTGATAAAGATGGCCTATTGTGAGATCTCTGTCTCTATCTTGCACTGTCATTCAGTGAGCCCATGACTACGTGACATCATGGTAGAAAGTGATGCTTCATGTTGTAAAGGATTCCTAAAAATTAGTCATTCTAGTGCCTGTTAATTCTGTGCAAGGCACTGTTGTAGATGTGGGAATATAGCAGTGAGCAAAACAGACACAAATCTCTGCCTATGGAGCTTACGTTCTAGTGAATATATGTTGCACTGAATAATATGTATTTTTAAAAGACTTTTAATGTTCCCACTAGACCTTGTTTAAATATTCTATGAGGTTTGCTTGGTAAAGACTCACTCTACCAAGCCAGTGACCATAATTTCTGAAATGGTGAGGTTCAAACCATTACATTTGCGTATTCTCAAGCACTAGGTGCTGCCATTTCCACTAGGGGTGTACATTTATGAAAAATATGGGCTTTTTTTTACCTTCTTTAGTGAATGTGGCAGCATGTAATGATGATTAAAAATAAGCATTTTTCTTTGGAATTTTAATTGCGTTTAAAAGTTGTAAAATTCGTAAAAAATTTCTGAGTGTATTGAGATTTCAGGTGACCAGGCCATATTGAAACTTGATCTATTCTCATACTTGGCATAATGGTTCCCTACAAACATTTTAATGTCAGGGCTGCTATTCAATCTGCCTTGGGGGAAACAACACATTGTTTAAAGTACACTGGATTCTCTTCATTTAGTTGTGCAATATTTAAATAAGTCTAAATATCCACTTTGTGTACCCACAGAATGATTCTCTGCTTTCTTAGACAAAAGTTCAGTATAATATCACAAATAATCACATTTTATAGAGTTGTTTTGCAGTATTGATTCAGCCTCTTTTCCATGAAAATTTTAGTATTTTCACAGTCTTCTCAAGCCCACCAAAAAACAGATAATGAAGACTGTTCTCTGTGTTATCTCTTTATTTATTGACAGTGAAGGTTATGTAATGTGGATAGATTTTTTAACCACCGATACTGTTATAAAATGGTTTTCCTGCAGATGCCATGAGTTAATGTTTAATTGAGCCTTGGAACCAAAGATCTCTATAAGATACCTTTGTTTCATTAAAACATATCAGAATATATTCATAAGGAAATGTGTTTTCATGTACACATCAGTGCTTATTATCTTAAGAAACCATAACTCTCACTGGTGTAGCCCCAAGGGCCTAGAACTGTCAGGCTCCCAGTTCAATGTTCTTGTATGATTCCCTACTACCACTACCCCAAGAGATCACTAACCATGTATGACTTTTTTACTAGCTATTTGGAAACCACAGGAGACTGACGCAAATGTATAGCAGTTTGGTTTGCTTTTAGTTATTTAAAAGTTAAATGACAACAGGTCTTTCTATGTCTCCTACATAATGTTCAGAATATCAACATTACTATGGTTTCCTAATGGAATTTGATATTCAAAAATGGGGCTATGTTGATGAATAGGGAAGCCATTTTCTGTGTATAAATCACAGAGAAATTGACTGTCTAATAAAGAATTGATCTTTGGTTTTGTTTTTGAAGAGGGGCCGTATGGGGTCTTTGCTGGAAGAGATGCATCCAGGGGCCTTGCCACATTTTGCCTGGATAAGGAAGCACTGAAGGATGAGTACGATGACCTTTCTGACCTCACTGCTGCCCAGCAGGAGACTCTGAGTGACTGGGAGTCTCAGTTCACTTGTAAGCATTTTTAAAATTGTGTCTGGGTCAAATTTCTACCAGTAATGGGGATTCGTGGCAGGACAATAGTTATTACTAAGCAGCCTGAAACTTGGGTGCATTTTGATAGGCTCCTTAATCTTGGACGGATCAAGTTCATGGCTTGAAGTAATTGTAGCAGTGCTGAGTCACTTGCTATGATTGCATACCAATTTTTATCCAGTTCTCTATGGAAACTTGGGTTTCTGGTTTTGATTTTAAAATTTTTGAGAGATTTGCTAGATTCCAAATGAGGATTTGGTGCTTGGTGTGTCAGGGAAAGGACAGTGGCCATCTTGGCTACAGAAAGGGATTTTCATAAGCCCTCTCTTGTAGAGCTTGCCGTTTAAAAGCAGCCCACATCTCTGTTGAAGAATGGGAGACTTGTATTCTGTGAAACAGCTTCTCTTTGAATCTAATTGAGCCTAACTATAGGCCTCATCTACAAATGATGCTTATAATGTGCCCAGCAACAATGGTGTCTGCATTTTTAAAAAGAAAGTTTTAAAAGGAGATGCTTGTTTCTGGCTTATGCTATGGGCTGAGGTCTTTGGGGAGAAATAGGAATGAGGGGTTAAGTTCAGATTTTGAGAATTCAGGAATTGGTTTCTGTCAAATCTAACTGTTTAATTGTCACTCTAGCAATATTTCACTGCCAAGAATTTGAATAAGAGTCTTTCCCAGCTTTTATGAAACAGTATATAAAGACCATGAGCATTATTTGAAGATTTTTCATTTAAAATGTAGTTTTCTATGTGTGTTCTCTATAATCAGTTAAATATTACATGTTCTCTTGGCTATATCCAACCATTTTCTTTGAAAATAATGCTGACTTCAGAGAGAGTTCTGGATTAATAATTAGCCAGATGTGTCTCTGCCTTTGAGTTTGGGTCTCAAGCAGGCTACATATAACTTCCAAGTCTAGAGGCAAGTTTTTATACTTTGGAAAACATAGTTCAGTTACCTAATAGAGTCCCTAATTTTTGGCATTGTAAGGATGCCTTTGTAATTAGTTTTCTATATGAAACCAATGAATTGTAGTGTCTAACTTACAAAGCTCTATTTTCTAGGGCTTGCCTTCATCAGTGGGAGAAAAAGTGTGATTTTTTTTTTCCACTTTAAGGCTAGCCCCAGATGCTGTTGTGACACCTCAGCTACACTTAAAGCTGGTGTGGATTCCCCTTAAGGCAGGTTTCCCAGGCGCCACCCGGCTTTTATTTGTCTCACACAGTTCCAATTGTTCCCAACGGTTATTTCACACAAAAGCACTTTAGTTACCTGGTTAGACAGGTTGGTTACTCCTCTAATTCCTACTCATATTCAGGAAGAGGAGACTCTTGGCTTCGGACATTCAGATGATCGACCCTGCATTAGTTTGGCTACAGTGATGAGGTGGTTTGCTGATGCCATCTCTTCTCAAGTCTTTTGTATTCTGGTTTGCACCCTTACGTCTGTTTTCTCCAACACCTCCAGTCATCTCCTGGCTCCTTTACCACTTCCTTTAACCACCCATAGGCTTTTCTCTGTGCTGGGAAAAACGTTCTGTCTCTTGCTATCCTCTTCATCTATGAGACTATTATTCCTTCCTTTCACTGTCAAACAAACTTCTTACAAGTTTTTATTCCTAACCACTACTTCATTTCCTCTCTGTACCTTCTTCCTCCCTACAATATGGCTTCTATCCCCACAATTGGATTGAACTCTCTTTCTGAAAGATTTTCAGGGAAACCTTTTTTTTTTTTCTTGCCAATCCTGACTTCACTTGTCCATTCCATGTTTTAGATCTCCTGTCATGTGAGACTCCAGAATGGCTCCCTCCACAGGGTTCCCATTTTGGTCCATGGGAACTCCAATTTTCACTTAATTAATTCATGCTTCCAGTTTTCTTTCAAAGTACTTCTCATCTGTCCCTTTCCATTCCCCTGGACACCACCCTACTCCTGGCGCTGGTTCCTTTGCATCTGGATCTGCACGCTGGCCTCTGGATCGCCCTGTTCCCAGTCCCTCCTTACTGAAATCTGCCCTATACACCACATTGATAATATTGTTGTTAAAGCACTATTTTACTGTGTCATTTCTTCGCTTATAAACCTTCAGTGCCCTTTGCCACCTATAAGTCCAAACTCAGGCTGGCTTTTCAGATCTTTCATAATATTTCCCCACACTACTTAGCCAATCTTATCTCCTACTAATTTCTAAATGTTAACTCTACTCCTGCCAACTTGGTCTCTTCATTGCTTCCCAGATAACGTTGTCTCACCTGTATGCATTTGTACATGGCGTTTGCATTTTCTGGAACTCCCTCCCTAAATCCTTCTATACATTTTTCCAAAATATGTCCTCCTTCCATGAAGTATTCTGTAACCCTTCTGACGAACTCATAACTTGCCCTTGTTCTTCTAAACATTCCCTACACACAAACAATTCATTTGGACGTTACCTTGCACACTCATTTGCCAGACGTTGCCACCTGTTTTATATGTCTGTCTTCCGAACAAAATGAATTCCCTGTTGGCAAGGACGGTGGTATAAACCACCTTTGTATCCTTCAAGAAGCCCAACACATTGCTGAGTATATTGTAGGCCTCTAATAAATGCTTTAAATTGAAATGTGGTAATGATGTTTTAGAAAGAATGAGAATGACCATTTGTGTTTTCTTCTCTACCTCCAGTCAAGTATCATCACGTGGGCAAACTGCTGAAGGAGGGGGAGGAGCCCACTGTGTACTCAGATGAGGAAGAACCAAAAGATGAGAGTGCTCGGAAAAATGATTAAAGCATTCAGTGGAAGTATATCTATTTTTGTATTTTGCAAAATCATTTGTAACAGTCCACTCTGTCTTTAAAACATAGTGATTACAATATTTAGAAAGTTTTGAGCACTTGCTATAAGTTTTTTAATTAACATCACTAGTGACACTAATAAAATTAACTTCTGTCTTAGAATGCATGATGTGTTTGTGTGTCACAAATCCAGAAAGTGAACTGCAGTGCTGTAATACACATGTTAATACTGTTTTTCTTCTATTTGTAGTTAGTACAGGATGAATTTAAATGTGTTTTTCCTGAGAGACAAGGAAGACTTGGGTATTTCCCAAAACAGGTAAAAATCTTAAATGTGCACCAAGAGCAAAGGATCAACTTTTAGTCATGATGTTCTGTAAAGACAACAAATCCCTTTTTTTCCTCAATTGACTTAACTGCATGATTTCTGTTTTATCTACCTCTAAAGCAAATCTGCAGTGTTCCAAAGACTTTGGTATTGATTAAGTGCTGTCCAGTAACAAAATGAAATCTCAAAACAGAGCTCAGCTGCAAAAAAGCATATTTTCTGTGTTTCTGGACTGCATTGTTGTCCTTGCCCTCACATAGACACTCAGACACCCTCACAAACACAGTAGTCTATAGTTAGGATTAAAATAGGATCTGAACATTCAAAAGAAAGCTTTGGAAAAAAAGAGCTGGCTGGCCTAAAAACCTAAATATATGATGAAGATTGTAGGACTGTCTTCCCAAGCCCCATGTTCATGGTGGGGCAATGGTTATTTGGTTATTTTACTCAATTGGTTACTCTCATTTGAAATGAGGGAGGGACATTCAGAATAGGAACAGGTGTTTGCTCTCCTAAGAGCCTTCATGCACACCCCTGAACCATGAGGAAACAGTACAGTCACTAGTCAAGTAGTTTTTAAAGTAAAGTATATTCATAAGGTAACAGTTATTCTGTTGTTATAAAACTATACCCACTGCAAAAGTAGTAGTCAAGTGTCTAGGTCTTTGATATTGCTCTTTTGGTTAACACTAAGCTTAAGTAGACTATACAGTTGTATGAATTTGTAAAAGTATTATATGAACACCTAGTGAGATTTCAAACTTGTAATTGTGGTTAAATAGTCATTGTATTTTCTTGTGAACTGTGTTTAATGATTTTACCTCAGATCAGGAAACAAAATGATGTGCTTTGGTCAGTTAATAAAAATGGTTTTACCCACTATAGTGTGGTGACTCATTTAAATTTTTTTAAAAACCTTATTCTAGAGAATCTGATTCAGACATTTTACTTTGGCTTAAGATTCAGTTTCATTTTTGAGTGCAGAGTTTTTGTATTCCAAAAGAAACAAGGGGCAAAATTTCATGGAGACCCCATACCAAAAACCAAATACCAGCTTGTCCTGTTTAAGAAATAGTGAATTGAATTGCTTTTTTTGTGACTTGTCAAAGTTTTGCCTAAATCAGAACTTTCTAAACTGTAAATGGCAGACCTCCACCTTGAAGTCTATAGCAAGGTTCTTAAGAAGTAAGGTTACTGAAGGCATTGTCATTGCCAAGTGCTAAGGAAGGGTTTGGGGTTTTTTTATGTTAATATATTGTCTGATCAGGAAAGTATCAGGAATCCTTACAGTAGCAAAGTTAATTCACCTCCTGTCAAAAGAAGGATAACAGATTTGCATATGCAGTCAGTTGTATAAACAAAGACAACCTATTAGTGTTTTGTCATTTTAATGTTAACATTGGCAGAGTTTTCTTATAAGAGATATACTTCCTGAACCAAAGAAATTTCCATTTTTCATGTTATCAAACCACATTGCAGGTACTTGTGAGTTTTTTTTTTTAATGTGCTCTATTTTTTTCCCACTTGGTTTCATTCACCAAATGTTTGAGTGCCTGTTTTGTGCCATGTAACCTGTTATGCCTTATGCTTTGGAGAGGGAGTGGGGGAGAGAAGTTGGGCCCACCTTTGCAGCCTGAAATCTCATGTGCATGTGAAGATTAGGCTACTCATTTTGCAAAGTTAAACAGGCTTGTCTGCTGCCAAGAGGAAAATATCCAGAGCAAGCTTGTCCGACCCATGGCCCACGGGCTGCGTGCGGCCCAGGAAAGCTTTGAATGTAACCCAACACAAATTTGTAAACTTTCTTAAAACATGAGATTTTTTTTGCAATTTTTTTTTTTAGCTCATCGGCTCTCATTAGTGTTAGTGTATTTTATGTGTGGCCCAAGACAGTTCTTCCAACGTGGCCCAGGGAAGCGAAGAGATTAGGCACCCCTGATTTAGAGCCTCATTAAACTTTCACTCCCAATAACCTGATTCTCTTCCATTCAGAGCTGAATCAACATTGTGTTGGTTACTTGGAAAGAAATATTGCTATAAGGCAGGACTTTGATCTAAAAACTTCTGAAATCCAGCTAGCATATACATAAGCCATATTCACGTAAAAGGCACCATTCAAGAAGATGATGGTGTCGGGGGGAGGGGGGATAGTTGTTACAACCACATGTCCAGTGAAGGAGGGAGGTGTTAGGTTAACATCTGGCTTGCTCCCCACCTGCTGTCATCCTACCAGCTGCAGAGACAGTTTGTTCTCAGTACTAGCATCTGTGGTTCATAAGCAGCATTTACTACGTGTTTTCAGTATCTGCATATCTGGTTTCCCTGCATAATGTAACATTCACCTTACTTCAGAGGGCCAAATTATGCAAATCCTAGATCAAGAACAAGCATCCATATATTTCTTGCTGTTTCAGAAAGAGCTCTTTGAACCTGACAAATGCTTTCAGCTCTAAAGTGCCCAGATTTTCCTCCAAGGTAGTCTGCCTTTGTTATGATACTTAGAGGCAGTTTGCTGTATATTTCACATGAAAATACAGTTAACTCTTTAATGGTCAAAGACTGATTACTGAGGCCCCTACCTTCTCTGACTAGACCCTCCATCCCAAACCCACAATTGTTTTTGCACATTGTATAACTTGAACACTTCCACCCAGGGCTGAAGGAATTAGGTGAAATTCCATGGAGTCAATTTTGCTACCTCTTATTAGCACTGATAAAATGTGCTAAAGGGAGGATCATCTTAAATCTAAATATCATGATTTCAGTTTGTCCAAAATGAAAATAAAACTATGGTCTTTAGTCCCATGAACTCTGACAATGTCAGTTTCCATAAAATGGGAAAAGTTGCATAGAAACGATATTAAAATTAGGCATCTGTATTTCCACAGAAAATGTTATTGTGGATGTGCCACATGCTAGCCAATACATGTGATAAATGAACAAAGAATATTCACTATGATAATTTTATTTTTAATGTATCTGACAAATATGTATTCTCTAACAATGCAAATGAGAAAAGAGATCAGCAACATTAGTGCAAAGCAGCATACTGTAAGTAGAAACTTTCCCCCAAAGGTGGACTTATCAGCATTTATTTAAAAACGAATATTTTAAACAATTTTGCAACAAGTAAAAATATGTTTATTTGATTCTTATTTTCAAAATTACCAGGTTACATGGCTTTCTACCTGAGAAATTTAAACAAATTGAAAGCACATTGACATATTTTTAGTTTTTTTGCATTACTACCAACAACCCATAAAAAGAAAAACATGAAAATACCTTAAGACAAAGTTTAAAGTTCAGGCCCTTAATAGGACATAGAAAAAGATATGAGAAAACACTTTTGCACCACTTAGCACAACAAACAATAGCAGTGTTAATTAAGAAGGTGGTTACAATATTTTAGTTCTATTTTACTCCTTACTAAGCCATTCAATTAAAAAGTACAGGATAAGTTATCTTCCTCATTTAGGGCCTACCCACCAAAAAGGTTGACTCTTTATAAGACATATACAAGTCTAGGGTTATACAAAATGTAAACATAAAACCAGTATTTTTACTTTCTTCTAAGTCCCAGGATGGTATTTAGCAAAAAAAAAAAAAAAAAAAGACAAAAATGTTACATAGAAATGACTTAGCACCGGTTCTATTACACATAAAAATTGCACATGCTGTGTTCTGCAATTTATTTTTATGTCTGACTACTGAGCAGCAAACTGTTTTCATGTCTAAAAACTCTGCAAAGAAAAATCAAGTGACAGAAGACAGTGAGATTTTTTTCAAAACAAGCATAGCTGCTTCTCATTACAAACTCATAATATTGTTTGTTTTAATGGCATGACACATGAAAAATTAAGAGGCAGGTTTTTGTCAAAGAAAAATAATACCTGGTTACTGAAAGTTGCCTGACAAAATACAAGCTGTGAGCAGTTCAAAAGGCTACTCTGGACAACAGTACTTTGAACATTAACAGTCAAGGCACTTGCCCCATAAGCAATGTTTTTCAGATTTGACAAGCCAAATCTAGTTTTGATGGAAGAGTCACTGGCTTGAAAGTGGAATTGAACACAAGAGAGCCAACAAATCATCCACTGGTTATTATCTTATTAATAATAAACATCATCTGCTATGGTACATTCATTTCTGACTTCTTGCATGTACTAACATAGCTCTATGATTAGAAGAGATCGATGAAACAACTTGTGGCTCTTCCTTCAGATAAATAAGATTTTGTAGCCCTTTCACATACCAGGTTGCTCAAAAGGCTGGTTATATGCACACATTGTGATATTCTGGGCAACCACAATGACTGGCATTCTACCTGGCTCTACCAGCTGGTACTCTCTACAGAATATCAAATTAAGAGTGTTTGAATGAATCATGTCATATCAAAGTGTTGCCCTTTACTGCTTCTGTGGATTAAAAATGACTTTTTCCTGTTGCTGACAGTCTCTAATCTCGTTAATGTCTTCAATTACCAGGTCAGGCATAGTTTTGTTGGGGGAAAAAAAAAAGGTAATTGATTGCCCCTGAGGTCCTAATGCAAGGTAAGGCAGAATGAATCAGCGGAGCTTTCTATAAAACATGCACTGCACTAAGATGTAAATCTTCAAGAATCCATAAAATATTTCAATTTAAAAACATTTATGAAGTCAAAAACTAGTAGGTAAAAAGATCAATTGCTTATGTTGAGAGTTTACAAATCCTACACATACACATTTTTCCCTAGCTACAAAACTATAGGCTTTTCTCTTGACTCTTTTTGAAAATTTAATGGCAGCACTGAGGATTGAGAAGAGAGGCACTTGTTACTGTTTAATAAAGTTCAGTTTGGGGGATATTCAGTGACTTTTTACAAACTGATGTAATCCAGCCCTGAGTGAAAGGATTACATAACCTGAAGTGGAATAGTCACAGCCTGTCTTTTCAAGTGACATTATTGGTGCTCCACAATTTTTCAATATTTCCTTTTGCAAATTCCACTGGTTATATTACTTCAATCCTGCTGTTTTTCTAAAATGGAAAGACATGGTGTTCTTAAAAAAAAACAACAACTCTGCTAATGGGTTTAAATACTATCCACTTAAACCTCAAAGGACAATCTGGACCACTTTTAGATTCTTCTTCCAAGACTTTGTCTTGAAAAAGACAATTCTTTGAGTATTTAAACGTAGCAATAAGATTAATTTTCTCCTGGTGGGTGCTCATGCAACTCTTTAATGTCATGAAGAAGTCTATGTTCTAACTGTCGTCTCTTTTATCTATAATTATTTCTAAATAAAAGTCAGGAAAGTTTGTTGCTGCACGTGGTGTTTCTGACCAAATCAAAGAACATGTAAAAGGATCATTATTCATTCACTGCTGTCTTCTTTGGAGATAAATGACACTAAATGATGATGTTATGACACCTAAGGAGCCATAGAGGGCCACCTCAACCCCTCTCAATGTTAATCTGCTCTTTCACTGGCGTAGAAGTAAAGTTTTAGCTGAACCATAGAAATGTCTATCCTTGGATCAAGCAGCATTTAAAAGCTTGAGCAGAGTCAAATACAAATTATTATTTTTCTTGCCAAAGTTGAAAGCATAGGTCAGAATGACTCCAGGTGTATTGACAAGCTTTGGAAATATAAAACACACAGGTTCTGAAGCTTTTAAATGCTGCTGTCTTGCCGTGTGGTTGTTAATTACATGGCTACATTTGGTTTTAAATTTTCTTCTTGTAACATGTTTATTGTGAAAAAGGATACTCCTGATCTAAGTGGTCATCAAAACATTTAAAATTTAAAGAACCAGTGCAGTTATTTCCTGAATAGCTTCCATAGTCAATATACTCCTGACCATTATGTCTACTATAGTAATAATCAGAATTGAATTTGAAATAGTTATAATTACATCCTCTAAATCTTAAATTCTGGTTATATTCTGACTTCCAAGGAGTCCCTCTTCTGTGAAAATTACCAAAATAGAAAGACCTAGCACTTCTTGATGACATTATGGGCACCTGAGAGGGCCCATAGTTCACTTTCTGGTCCAATGTACTATCACTAAACCTCTTTAGATAACTGGAACTGGGTTCCTGGTAGTAGCCTTCATCAAACAAGTATTTGGGGGCTAGTTGTTCCTTCATTTGGCCATTGTTGTTTTTGTGTCTAATGAAATGACTTTCACCCCTACGCCATGAACATATCCATCTCGGTTCATACTCAGACTTCCTACCTAGTGTCCTAAACTTGTAATTAGAGTATTTTTCCTCACCATCACGCTTCCACTTTGAAAAAAAGGTCTGCTGACTCGACCTTGTATTTCGTTTGCGAGTGATCATTTTGTCAGTGTCAAGAGGTTCTTTTTCTGAGAAACTATTAAATGTGGCCACAGATTTCTCTTTCTCCTCTTTGTTTATACTAAGGGTTTCATTGAAGCATTCAGAATCACTACTAATTTCCTCTAAGAAATCTGTCAACTGTAAACCTAAGCCTATTGACTCGTGGGGTGTGGACACTTGGTTTTTCCTTGTGGATTTGGAATCTTCGATATGATGACTATGAGTCTTTTCCAACAGACAGCTGTTTCCATCAGTTAGGGACAGCTGACCACCAGCTTTATGGGCTGTCTCTTGGCAATGAGTTTTAAACCCATTAGTACATTCTTTGGCATAATCTACTTTTCCTCGTTTATGCTTAGGATCCTGAGTACAAATCTTTGATGAGTAATCATTTTCTTGAACCTGTTCTTTCCTTTCCAGGTTTTCTACTTGGCTCGAATTGATTGAGTGATGCCTACACTTTCTCAGATTAATCTGAAATCCATCTCCCTTAGCTTGGACATCCCTCTGCCACTGACATGTGCCTGCTACCTGACTTGTTTCTAGGCAGATACGAGTATATTGTGGAGGTTCATAATAATTGAAAAGATAGTAAAAAAATGCATCTGTTTCATGGATCTTAGGTTTCCTGCCTTGGCCTCTCCCAGATAATCTGGAACAGGATTCACTAGAACCGTGGTGGTCTTCATTTTCAAGAGACTGGCCTTTACTTATCGTAATCTCCAAGGAGTTATGCTTAAAAAACAAATCATATTCATATTCTTCATCACCTAATAATATTCCAGCTCTCTGTTTTCTAGGGGAATACCTAAAGTTTTCTTCCCCAAGGCAGTGGGAAGATTTATGTAAGTGATCCCTAGTTATTTTCTTCATTTTTTGTTTTTGTTTATTGCCTGACTTGACAACCTGATATTTTGATATTTCCTCTTGATTTTGAAGGTACAGAGTGTTTAGCTGTTCTTCTTCCAGAGTTTTCAATGTGTTCCCTGGAGAATCATTAGCTTTGGTGCCAATAATGTCGACTTCCTGTGGGTTAAACTGTGTGGATCCCTTCAAAGAAAAAGATTTAAAATCTCTCATGAAAAACTAAACAGATTAAAAAATTCCAAAGAAAAATTGTGCTTTCTGACATTGTTCTGAAGAGACTTCTAATACCTGGGATAGATCCAAATTAGGAACAATATTGCACTGAGGAAATAGAAGGCAAAATTAAATGTCTTAGTCTAATATGAACTGTTATGAGTAGGTTTATGCCCATGCTTGTGTGAGAAGGCACCACACTTTACATAGCCTTCAAAGCACATGACTCTTTTTTCACTTGTTTGAAAATCAGTGAGCCTGATGTTCCAGGTATTGTGCTAGCAGCTGGAGATACAAAGAGGAATAAGAAATTATCTATAGCCCTCCCAGAAAAATTCCAGTACAAGAAAAGACTGACAGGTGAAATGTATATCTAAAAGGGTCCACTAGCTTAAAAGATAAACTGTCTTTCTTTTCTTACCAGCCTCTTACTATGGACTGCAGGTAAGGCTGTCTCCGAGTTTCCTCCCCATTCCCCTGTGCTCAGTAAGAAGCAAAGTAGCAAGTAGCAAATGTGGCCATGATCGTGGTTCTATCTGCAATCATGTCTGCAGTGCTATCTGCTCTCCATAACTGCACAGCAGGTGAAAGGTGCTGCCCACAGGCCCCACCCTGCTGGAGGCTCTGTACTGTGCTCCCACTGACACCTGACACACATCAGAGCACAGTGCCTACACACTACCTGGGATTAGAACCTGGGACTGCATAATGGGTATTAGTATTTACGAGGCTAAGAATCAGACACCACACACATTGAAAAAGATAGATTCTTTAGGAGTCACCCTCAGAGGTCATTAAGGAAAATGAAAAGAGATCCAGCTAGCCTTATTATTAATGAAAATGTGACATTTTTCTGATCCTGATTTCACTAAGTTTGATTGTCCACGCTAATGAGAAAGAGGTCAAGATTGCAAATATACATAAAAGTAACTATGTAATCCTAACGGCATTTACTATTCATATTTTAAAACACTGAATATGGATTTTTAAATGAACACTTTGGTAGCTTTTCTGGCTTTTAATCCAGGACATCTGCAGAATCTGGCTATCTTTAGGAGGTCAGGAAGGGGGAGAAACACCTTCCAAAAATGAAACTCTCCAAACATAACAATTGTTCTGTGAGCTGAGAGAGTTCTTATCAAATAGTTTAAGACTAGACTATCATGAGCTTGTTACAAGGCTCAAGACTCTACTAAACGTATTGCAGATGAGTGGAAAAGTAAAGTTAGTAACACCTGACACCCACCCCCCATCCGTTTCTTTCCTCTGGCATTTTTCTGTTACATCCATTAGGAACTTAGAAAAGTAGACACACTAGCTAAATGCTCTGGGTAATACTGTCCTGAAGTTTAGAGACACAAAGAGAGAGAGAATGAGAGAGAGAAAAAGAGAGATAGAGAGAGAGAGTCAAATGGAAGGTTGGGACGCAACTCCTTTAGAGAATGTGGATATCCCTTTTGTAAATCTACTATCGGATTGTTAGAGGTCAGCCTATTTAAAATAAGCCCCAATGGATGCAATGAGTCTTCTATGGAGTGAATTTTCAATAGGCCACTGCTCAAATGCAAAGGTAATGTCTCAGAAAGATGAGTACCTACCAAACTTGAAGAACAATTCGGCAATAGCCTTCCTGAAATTTTCCTCAGGAGTACCCTTAGGAACCGAAGTGCCTCAACTCACCTCTGAGACACTAGGTACTTCCTCTCCTCCTACTCCTCTGAAGAGTCCGGCTCTTGAGGTGCCTCAGCTTTGGCTTTGGGCTTCTGTTTCCTGTGCCGGTGTCTGTCTCTTTCCTTCAGGGCTTGTCTCCTTACCCTGGCCTTCTTCCTCTTTACTCGGACTTTTTGCTCATCATCTTTTCTTTTTCTGGACAATGATTAAGATTAAACCACTCAGAAGGTATTTATTAGGCATTTGATCTCCTCCCTCCCTCCTGCTGCCAAGGAAGAATAGATCATCTCAGCTTCCAGGAATCCACCAGTTAACCCCAGTGCCTGACATAGACAATTATAATAAAAAAACAAAACAAAACAAAACACTGTTAAGCACCAGTCAAGGGGAAAGACACATCATTTTCTTAGTCAAATAGAAGCTGTAAAGGAGGCCTTCTGCAGAGATAAGAGTATCAAATAAAGAAGGCTACAGAATTCAAAGGAGGGGCCTTTAGCCCCCACATTCTCAAACCACAAGCAGGGATCACAGAATCCAGCTTTCATGGAGACTATTTCATTTTTCCTGTGAATAAAACCTATGAGTTGGTTTCAAACAGACAAATAAAGATGAGTCAAAATACTCAGAGAATCTTCAGGGTAAGAACTGGTCCTTGGTACATATTACTTAACACAGCACACTATCAGAAAAACATACTGGCTTAGAAGAATATGGGCTTTTTTTCTGCTGTTTTCTGAAAATTAAAACTGTCTCAGTTAGGCCCTTATGGGAACGTGGGGAAAGGGAAAGAAGGGACAATTACCTAAGTCAGAACTTAGCCAAAAGTCAGAGGATTGTCTAAATTGGATGTTCAGCCTGGATTTGGGGGGGACTAGTTATATTTATTAGGCTCAAGCTCTGGCCAAGTTTCACAGACATGACCTCAAGTAATTCCTATCACTCCACTGGCCAAAAAAGTAAGGGACACCTGGAAGGGTATTCTTTATCTCCTTTTTTTTGAGACAGAGTTTTGCTCTGTCATCCAGGTTAGAGTGCAGTGGCACGATCATAGCTCACTGTAGCCTCAGACTCCTGGGCTTAAGTGATTCTCTCGCCTCACCCTCCCGAGTAGCTGGGACTACAGGCGTGTGCCACCACGCCTGGCTAATTTTTTTTTTTTTAATTTTTGTAGAGACAGGGTTTCCCCATGTTGCCCAGGCTGGTCTTGAACTCCTGGCCTCAAGTGATCCTCCCACCTCAGCCTCCCAAAGTGCTGGGATTACAGGCGTGAGCCTGCTGATCTCCTTTTCTGAATGGCTACAATTTATATGAAAGAATAAAAGAATAAACATGCATGAGGAAGGGCCAGGAAGTAAAATTAATTTTCAAAGCTCTGTAGTTTTGGCTCATCTGTACTCGACTGGCAACTTTTGGCAATCCAATAGCCCCTTCTAGACTCAAACTCCTGGACTGGACATCAACGATAAGCTCAAAGAAATAAATACAAAGAGGCCGGGTGCGGTGGCTCACGCCTGTAATCCCAGCATTTTGGGAGGCCACGGTGGGCGGATCACCTGAGGTCAGGAGTTCGAGACCAGCCTGGCCAACATGGCGAAACCCCGTCTCTACTAAAAATACAAAAATTAGCCAGGCATAGTGGCTTGAGCCTGTAGTCCCAGCTACTTGGGAGGCTGAGGCAGGAGAATCGCTTGAACCCGGGAGGCAGAGGTTGCAGTGAACGGAGATTGCACCACTGCACTCCAGCCTGGGCAACAGAATGAGACTCCAAAAAAAGAAAGAGAGAGAGAGAGAGAGAGAGAAGAAAGAAGGGAGGGAGTGAGGGAGGGAGGAAGGAAGAAGAAAAATATGTGGTGGCTCCTTAAATTCACAGATGGAATTTAGGCCAACGAGAAAAATACTCCCAATCAATCCATGCCTTCTTGCATACAAGTTAGCTTGATTATTGAACATTTTAAGAAGAAATTCCATCCCAGCACTAAATTCTTAAAAATTTTAAATTAATAGGCTAGGTAATTTTGATAATATTTGGTAAACTGGTAAAATTCTTAACTTGGCAGGCTAGGATTTTCACTATAAAAGTTTCTGGTCCCTTTTTAAAAAAATCATTTCTTTCCAGACATCTTAATCTAGCTAGTTCTATTATTCCTCATTATTTGTCCTCCCTGACAAACATATTTTTTTTTTGAAGTCTCTTGTTTTCAACAGTTTTGCCATTTTGGTTTTGTAACAGCACAGTTGAAAGACTGTAGCTTTCAATGGCATTTTCCAATCTGCTCCAATTCTTGCCCCCCATCTCAATGTTATCTACCAAGTCTAGCTGTTCATCCAAAAGGATTAATCCATAAATCAAAGAAAAAAAATCTTTGTTAAAGTTGGTCTACACACCTTTCAGCTACTTCCTCTTCTCTTTTTTCCTTTCTTCTTCTAGTTCTTGTAATTTTAGCCTTTCCTGATTTCTCCTCCTTATAGCTCCTTCGCTGAAGTGTTTGGTCGTATCAGACGTAACCTGCTCCAAAACAATTCAAAGTTTCATTAGAAAAGTTTGCCAGCTGGCTGGGTACGTCCCAGGTCAGAGAGATAAAACTAAGATGGTACATGGTAATTCAAAATCAACTGAATTCAAAACGTCCTCACTGCATCCCAGTACTCATATTCCTACTGCTTCTCAGCCACCAGCCAAACAGTACTTGTAGGCTTGAGGATTTTCTTTGGCAGAACCCTTGAATAAGTATATCAAATCATCACCTTAACTTTACACAATTTTACTTGTCAGTCGTACCCCAATAAAGCTGTTTAAAAAAAAAAACCCTGAGGAGCTTACTTTACATATGGTCATAGACACCATCACAGTGCCATCATAGGCACAGGCTGAGAAATGTCAATATATTACTTCTGGTTAGTTAAAAAGATCAAATGAGCTAATGTATTTTTTTTAATCATCAGAAACAAAAATAATCAGAAGTGTGTGTGGTGCAGGGGGAGCAAAGATGCACAAAAACTAACCTGATGAGAGAGAAGATCTATCATGATTAGTAAACAACTTTTCAAATCTTGAAATAAAGTGAAAATTAGATTGAGATACTACAGAATAGTATAAAATAGGTTAAAATTTTTGGTTAACCAAATCACAAGAAAATTATAACCAGACACTGGACAGCGGGAAGTGGTCTCTCATCTTGCGGTAATGTTTTATTTATTTACTATTTATTTATTTATTTTTGTTTATTTGTTTGTTTTTTGAGATAGGTTCTTGCTCTGTCGCCCAGGCTGGAGTGCAGTGGCACGATCTTGGCTCACTGCTACCTCTGCTTCCCGGCTCAAGCAATCTTCCAGCCTCAGCCTCCCAAGTAGCTGGGACGACAGGCAAGAGCCACCACACCTGGCTCATTTTGTATTTCTTGTAGAGATGAGGTTTTGCTATGTTGTCTCAGAGCTCAAAATGATCCGCCTGCCTCGGCCTCCCAAAGTGCTAGGATTACAGGTGCAAGCTACCGCACCCAGCCTAATTTTTTATTTTTTAAGCTGAGCAGTGGTACATGGGTGATCATGACAGTATTTGCTATATCATTTGCCTGACTGAATAGCTCATAATCTAAAAATATACATTTTAACATAGCTAGCTACATATACACACATGCACATACACACATGCATACACACACACACACACACACACACACACACACTCATACACTGGAAGCAGAAAGTCCAAATTCATGCTAAAGACTGATTTACAGAAAAAGGAGAGTTTAGTTGCATCTTTTCCACTGCTGGGTTAAAACTTCAAGAAGGAGATGACGAAAGTATGTAGACATCAATGAGATGACATGATGGAGTAGACAGGCTGATTTTGAAAGTAAAGAACCCAAGTTTGTTAGGATTATGTTTTAGCAGTTTATCTGAGTCTCACTCTTTCATCCAGGCCTGCATGCAGTGGCGTGATCTCGGCTCACTGCAACCTCCACCTCCCAGGTTCAAGCGATTCTCATGCCTCAGCCTCCCAAGTAGCTGTGATTAAAGGTGTGTGCCGCCACGCCTGGCTAATTTTTATATTTTTAGTAGAGACGGGGTTTTGCCGTGTTGGCCAGGCCAGTCTCGAACTCCTGACCTCAAGCAATCCACCCGCCTCAGCCTCCCAAAATGCTGGGATTACAGGCGTGAGCCACCACACCTGGCCTCCATGTGGTTTCAAACTGCATGTATTCCTCTCTTCCTCTCTCTCAGCAACTTGTCAAATATAATAAGCATATGAGATAATTCCATAGGGGCCATGAAGAATTCTTTAATGCCCTCAAGTAGTTGAGACAGAACCTCAGATTATAAGAACCATCACTTTAAAGTCATAGCTGGCAGCATGCTTGATAGCACAAGAATGAGTGTTCAAATCAGGATTTTTTTTCTTCCTAAACATCCATTTATTAAAAATAATAAAAGTCTTTATACATTAGTTATTGATCAGAGCCTGGTAGGGTCTAAGAAAATTTATTCTAGATGCTTCCTTCCAGCTTTTATTCAGGATCACCTGAACAGTGGGAAATAAAAGAAACTCTGGCTACTTCTTACCTTAATGTTACATGCCAGAGCTTTCCCATCATTTCCTTTAGGCATCAGTTTCATTCTTCAAAGGGACTCCATGGCTTTTACAAAGTCAGTTGCCTCTTGTTACTATATGTATGCCTCAAATGTCTGTAAGCCAAAGCTAAAACCCCCAAAGCTCCTGTCAGTCATCACTTCTCTGTAGGGGCCAAGCATAAGGATATCCAGTTTCTTGATCTTCCCAAAACTTTCAAAGACTACCCAAAGGATCTCTTCACATGGCTTCTCTTTGCTAGAACCTTTAGGTGCAAACCATTTACAGGGCAACTCTTCAAAATGTATGGAATCTGGGCTCTTCTCCTGCTCTTCAGCCCCGTCACTCAACGAGGGCTCTTTTTCCTTGGGGAATTCCTCCCATTCTCCCTGGGCATCTGTAGCCACTACTTTTAAGTCTTTTTTCAAACCATTTAGCTTGATAATCTTCCCATGTAACTTTGCCTTCAGGATCTGAACCAAACTTCGGGTTTCAGCCTCACCCTCAAATTGAATGAAGTCCTTTGTACTCTTGGAGAGCCGAACTGTGGTGAACTGGTCAGGGCAAATCAGGCTCTTCAGCTGGTCAAGAACTTCCCAGTTAGAGAAGGGCCTCGCAGGTTCTAGACTCCCTGGAAGCAATATGTTGATCAACAATTTTGCTATGGGCTTGAGGTAGATGTGCTGAGCTGCACAGAGCTCTGTTGCCTCAGAGTTATCATACACCACTGTGACTGTCATGGTGTCCTCAGGCCTCACCTTAGAGAGCGAAAGAGAAAATTTTGATACAGATGGAGTAATACACAGATTTGGATTGTGAAATGGTGCTGGCATTGCTGGACTTAGAACAAATTGATAAGGAAAACTATACTACAAGCAGAATTAAAATAATATCTTCTGATTCCTGGAACTAATAAGTTATTTCAGCAGGGCTTCAGAATATAAGGTTAATACAAAAAAGTCAATAGCCTTCCTATATAGCAGCAATGAACAAGTAGAATTTGAAATTTAAAACTCAATACCATTTACATTAGCACACAAAACAATGAGATACTTACTTAGAAATCTAACAAAATATGTGTAAGATCTATACAAGGAAAAGAAAAACTAAATATGTGGTCCACGAATAAGAAGACTCAAGATGTCAGTTCTTGCCAACTTGATCAATAGATTCAATGCCATCCCAATCAAAATCCCAGTGAGTTATTTTGTATATATTGGCAAACTGATTCTAAAGTTTATATGGAGAGGCAAAAGATCCAGAATAGCTAACTCAATATTGAAGAAGAACAAAGTTGGAGAACTGACACTATCCAACATCAAGACTTACTATAAAGCTATAGTAATCAAGATAATGGTTTGGTAAAATAAAAGACATATACATCAATAGAACAGAATAGAAAGCCCAGATAGGCCCACATAAATACAGTCAACTGATTTTTAAAAAAGAGGAGCAAAGACAATTTAACAGAGCAAAGATAGTCTTTTCAAAAAATGGTGCTGGAACATTTAGACATCCACAAGACCTTGCGTATTGCAATGACTTTTTAGATGTAACACCAAAGGCACATTCTAGAAAAGAAATAATTGATAAGCTGGATTTCACTAAAATTTAAAATTTTTGCTCTGCAAAACACACTGTCAAGAGAATAAAAAGATAAGCCACAGACCGGGAGAAAATATTTGCAAAAGATATGTCAGATAAAGAATGGTTATCCAAAATATACAAAGAACTCTTAAAACTCAACAATAAGAGTACAGTCTGATTTAAAAATGGGCCAAAGCCCTAACAGACACCTTCCCCAAAGAAGATATATTGGATAGCAAAAAAGCACATGAAAAGATGCTTCACATCATACGTCATCAGGAAAATGCAAATTAAAACAACAGTGAGATACCACCACACACCTATTAGAATGGCCAAAATCCAGAACCCTGACCACACCAAATGAGGTCTCCTTAAGGAAGAAGCATCACAATGAGCATGTGGTACAACAGAAACTCTCATTCATTGCTGGTGGGAATGCAAAATGGTACAGTCATTTCAGAAGACAATTTGGCAGTTTCTCCCAAAACTAAACATACTCTTGCCATATGATCTAGCAATGCACACTCCTTGTTATTTCTCCAAAGGAACTGAAAATTTATGTCCAAACAAAAACTTGCATATAATGTTTATAGCAGCTTTATTCATAATTGTCAAAACCTGGAAGGAACCAAGATGTTCTTCAGTAGGTGAATGGATAAATAAACCGTGGTACATCCAGACAATGGATTATTATTCAGCCCCAAAAAGAAATAAGCTATCAAGCCATGAAAATACGTGGAAGAAACTTAAGTGCATATTCCTAAGTGAAAGAAGCCAATCTGAAAAGGCGACATACTATATGATTCCTATTATATAACATTTTGGAAAAGGCAAAACTATGGAAACAGTAAAAAGATCAGCGGCTGCCATGAACTAGAGGGGAGGGAAGGATGAATAGGCTGAGCACAGAGGATTTTTAGGGCAGTTGGAGCTATGCTGCATGATACTGTAATGATGGATACATGTCATTATACATTTGTCCAAAACCACAGAATGTTCAACACCAAGATTGAACCCTAATGTAAACTATGGACTTTGGGTTATGATGATGTGTCAATGTAGGTTCACTGATTGTCACACCTATAACCACTCTGGTGGGAGATGTTAATCATGGGGAAAGCTAGGCATGTGTAGGAGCAGGAGTATATGGGACCTCTCTACCTTCTGCTCAATTTTTTTTTTCTTTTTTCTTTTTTGTTCTGAGACGGAGTCTCGTTCTGTCACCTAGGCTGGAGTGCAGTGGCGTGATCTTAGCTCACTGCAACCTCCGCCTCCCAGGTTCCAGTGATTCTCCTGCCTCAGCCTCCTGAGTAGCTTGGATTACAGGCGGGCACCACCACGGCCGGCTAATTTTGTGTTTTTAGTAGAGACAGGGTTTTACCATGTTGGCCAGGCTGGTCTCGAACTCCTGACCTCAGGTGATCCACCCACCTCAGCCTCCCAAAGTGCTGGGATTACAGGCGTGAGCCACCATGCCAGGCCCCTTCTGCTCAATTTTCTTGTGAACCTAAAACTTATCTAAAAAATAAAGCCTATTAAAAATAATAATATCTGTTCTAAAAGGGAAAAATAATAATAATATGTAATATTTATTTAATAATATTTAATGTTTTTTAGAGTTTTCAAAGAGTATATACTGTGTCTCAGTTTCCTTAACCATAAAATAGAGATAATAAGATTTGGGGGAGAATTAAATGAGTGCATACAGGTGAAATCCTTAGAATGTGCCTGGCACACAGGAAGTTCTCAATAAACATAAGCTATAATATTATCTATTAGTGGTAGTAGTCTTACTTTATCTCATTTGATTTATGAAGCACCCTGAGTAGGTATTTGCCTGCCTGTTTTACAGATGGGGAAATTCAGACAGTTTCAGGAAAATTAAATGACTTGCCCATACATTGAGAAGCCAAAATTCTAAATCTCTAATCTATTGTACAATTGATCTTAAATGTAAGGTTCCATTAAAAATCTGCTGGGGATGGTACACAAACAGGGCAAGGGTGGCACATTAATGAACATGCACTGAACATGCATAGAACTTATAGTTCAAACACATGCACCTGACTTAGCATCCCTTGTCCAGGTTGGTTTCCAGTCTAAAATGGACATATCTACTCTTGTTCCTCCAGTCTGTTGACTTTAACTAAATTGATCTCTAAGTTAAAGTTAAGAAGAGACAGCCTTTTCTAATGAGTGACAAAGTGAATTTGCCCTCTACTTGGGGACTGGAAAAACCCCAAAACATGAGTGCTTCCTGTTTACTTCATATTAACAAACTCTTTGAAGCAGTACTAAGGTGAACAAGATCACTAATGCTGGGAATTAGAGATTTAAGCTTCTATTTGCTTACTTTAAATAGCACTTCCTAATAAAGGAGTTTTTTTCTGAGCGGATATATTCAGACTCTATGTCACCAGAGTTTCTCATTAATGTCAACTTTAGGGAAATTTAGACCCAAACATATATGGCCAGATGACAGAAATTCTAACACAAAATTTACTGAGAAATCTTGGCTAACTTCATAGGTACAGAATTATTTAATAACTACCCTTAAAGGACAATCCAAGTTAACTTCCTTTAGAAGGCAAGGTTTGTAGAGACTGATTTTATAAAAGGTCATCAAAAGCAGTATCTAAGATACTATGTTCTAGAAACCCTTATGACAGCAACACTGAAATGGGATGATATGAGAATAAACATGTTTTCTTTCTCCAAAAGCATTATCTATGTAGCAAAATGGAAAATATCCAGTTAGTTTGCTGCAATTTGCAATAAGAGTCAACTCTAAGCCGCCTCTAGGAGAAAAATTAATGTGATATTCAATTAAGATATACTGAACTCTAAAATTTATTTATAACCATTAGGTATTTATTTATACAACCTAATATAAAGCAACAGTTTTTTTAAAAAAAATTCCAGAAAATATACACCCAAAACAGAATTACTCTCTTCAAAGTAATCAGGTTTGTCAAGCTCTCCACTTGCTCCAGCGATACTGCCTTTGTTTAAAACACTGTAGAATGCTTCTCTTGGATTGATTTCAAAGCCTGGGTTACATTATTTTAAGTAGCTTCATGGAGGCCAATTTCTAAATTCCTTTATCATGGATTTGATATTTAGAAATTATCACAAATTATGTATAATCAAGAATGTTGGATAAAATGGATGACTATAAGAACAAACTGATTTTCCCAAGAAGACTCAATTGTTTTTGAAAATAAAAAAAAAAAAAACTGACCTCCTTTAAAATCCTCACAACTTAAATTCCTGTTTCCCAAGGACAAAAATGACAACAAACTGAGGCATTTGTTCTTCTCATATCTTTCATAGTGGTTCACAGGCTTTAGATTTTAAAATTGAATGTCAATAAATATTTCATCTTAAATTACTCTCCCAAAATAGAGGGCTAATTCTCTAATCTTACTTTTAAAAAATATTGAGGACCTAGTATGAACCAAGAAGTAAGCTTTTTATATATGGCATGCCTTCATTGCTATAGAAGTGTCATTGGCAACTTCTTCTAAGTCATTAAAAATTAACTAGCATAGTGACTGGTACGTAGGTGCACAACAACCAACTCCCATTGTGATGCTTCTTCCTTAAGGAGACCTCAAGTCGAAAACTAATAAAAAATATAGGAGAAGAAGGAGGAGGAAGAAGAGGAGGAGAAGGAAGGGAAGAGAGGGTGGGAGTAATTTTATTTTTAGATATTTAGTAAGTACAAGTGCAGATTTCTTACATGCATATATTGTGCAGTGGTGAAATCTGGGCTTTTAGTGCACCCATCACCTGACTAGTGTACATTGTACCCAAAGGGTAATTTTTCAATCCTCACCTCCCTCCCACCATTCCACCTTTTGGAGGTAGGGAGCCAGACAGTGGATCTGTATTTACTGACAAAAAAGGATGCCTGTGATAGTTTTTAGAGAAAAAATAAAAAGCAAGTGACAGAATAATAAAGTAACATATGATATTGCTCTTGTAAAAGTAATATAAACACACATGGCCATGCACACAGACATAATATATAACATCTGTAAGAATATACATCAAATTGTTAACAATATTTCCCCTAGAAAATGGATTGGGACTATAGGAGAGGAATAAACTTTCCCTTCTTATTAAATACTTTGTACATTTCCTTTTTAAAAATTTATTTTTATATATTTAGAGTGTACAAGTGCAATTTCTTACATGCATGTATTGTGCAGTGGTGAAATCTGGGCTTTTAGTGCACCCATCACCTGAATAGTGTACATGGTACCCAGTGGGTAATTTTTCAATCCTCACCTCCCTCCCACCCTCCCAGCTTTTGGAGTCTCCAATCTATTATTTTACTCTATATGCCCATGTTGTACATTTCTTAATGCTTCAATTTTTTAATGTTTACAATAAGAACGTATTAATTTTGTCCTTTGTTTAATTAAAAAGAGGAACTTCAGATGATAATAACAAGCTATGAAAAGGAAGCAATTTATAACCGCTGACACCAATTTGTCCAGAAAAGGGTAAAAAAACAGATTAATACAATAGCAACTCCCTTCACCCACCAAAAGCACCCCTCTGTCTGCCATCACTGTAAATGCCTATAAGCATTTGAACCCATAGTCAAAGTTTGTGTGAGTCATGATGGAAGCCTGGGAGATCAGAACAGGAATTTGAATATCACAGGCTCACTTGGCAATTGCAATACTAGCTACACAATGGACTGCAGAACTTATCTTTTAGAACTGCTTTATTGAGGCAAAATTAATATATAATAAACTACAGATTTCATAACATAAACTACACATGTATCAAAACTGTATGTTTTGATAAATTTTGACATATTTATACACACCTATGAAACTATCACTGCAATCAAGGTAGTCAAAATACCCATTGTCCCTCCACATTTCCTCCCTACCCTCATCAATCACTGATCTAGCTGCAAAATATTTTGTTTTGAGACAGGGCTTTGTTCTGTCCCCCAGGCTAGACTGTAGTTGTGCAATCAAGGCTCACTGCAGCCTCGACTTCCTGGGCGTAAGCCATCCTCCCACCTCAGCCTCCTGAGTAGCTGGAACTACAGGCACGCGCCACCACGCCTAGCTAATTTTTTAGTTTTTATAGAGACGGGTCTCCCTATGTTGCTGAGGCTGGTCTCAGACTCCTGGGTTCAAGCAATGCTCTCACCTCTCTCACCTCAGCCTCCCAAAGTGCTGGAATTACAGGCGTGAACCACCACTCCTGGCTTAGCTGCAGCGCTTAACTCATAAATGATAATTTATAACACAGCAAAAGCAAACAGATGTTTTTGGAAAATACTCAACTAGTCCAGGCATGGTGGCTCACGCCTGTAATCCTGGCACTTTGGGAGGCTGAGGCAGATGGATCACCTGAGGTCAGGAGTTTGAGATCAGCCTGGCCAACATGGTGAAACCCCGTCTCTACTAAAAATACAAAAATTAGCTGGGCGTGGTGGCAGGCGCCTGTAATGCCAGCTACTTGGGAGGCTGAGGCAGGAGAATCACTTGAACCTGGGAGGCAGAGGTTTCAGTGAGCCGAGATCGTGCCACTACACTCCAGCCTGGGAGTCAGAGTGAGACTCTGTCTCAAAAAACAAAAAAGGATTGTGATTTTCTCCCCTACACAATCCTTGTTTTTAACTCTGTTTAAGCCAAATACACAAAAATATAATCTATGCTCAGTTATTATACTGTAGATATAGTTATGTATTTTATGCATATTTATATATTCATCAAAATATACATACCAAAATGTGTGGAATCACTAAGATCAAATTATTAGGCTTTGACTTAAAACTGACTCTTTAGAACAACTTAATTTGTCTCTAATTTCCCTTTTAATTAGCCTGTGCTTCAATTGATAGTAATGGTAGAATTCATTAATAACTTTCCCATCATTTTCACCAATCACTATTATATGCATAGATTAATTTATTAAACAAAGTTTTAGGAGCCTAGATAAACCAAGCCTTAATGGCAAGAAATGCCATAATTATGACCTTCACAAATTATCAAAAAGTCAAATTTTAATAAATATTTCTAGTATTCCCATATTCTATTGTGTTCACCATAACCTCCCCAATCCTCCCGACCCACATGCACACATCTTTCCTTTAGCCTTATGATTAAAAGCAACACTACTGAGATGACTTATTCTTTAATATCTTTGCATAGGTAAATGGGAGCTCCTCTAACCTTAAAAAATTATAGTTATTTAATAATGTTTACACAGTGTGCATTCTAGCAGTATCTTGTGTACGTAGCTTTACTAAAACATTTCACTCAACATGTTCCCAATGCCAAAACATTTCTAGGAGATTCTCAGAGAACACGGTCACCTCATCTTCCTTGCCTCTATATCTCGTAGCAAAGCTGATTGAATAACAGTAGGATAAGGGAATAGAGAAAAGGAAATAGACTGGAGATGTTGTCACAAGCCTAAAATGTTTATTTTAACCAGCAGTGAAACCTCAATAAATTCTGCACAGTCTGCATTCTAAGACATTCCAATATCTTCTCCCATTTCAGGAGATACTGGAGAGATTCGCCTAATATATCTCAGGATTTTTAGATCAGAAATATAACTTGAAACTTTAAAAGCACTTGAGTAATCAGCAAAGTAGCCACCTATTCATTCTCTCTTGCTTGTTCTCACTCTCATAAATATTTGCTGTCACAGTGTTACAAAGGCCATTTGAATGAGGTACTTAAAAAAAAAAAACAGTGGAAAAAATAGGACCATCTATGCAATCAATATCCTCTTTCAAAGTAGCTCTTTGCTGCCTTTTTTTTCCCCCCCAGGCTTTTGAATACTAAAGTTAGTCATTTTGAAAACATTTAAGATTTATGCAATTATACAATATATTTATGGAAATAGCAGGGAAGCCAGAATTTATTTGGGTCAAATTAACCTAGGCAATTTTCAATTTTCTGGCTACTACAGAATCCCAGTATATCTTGACCAAATAAAAACATTCCATGGTTCTTCAGTCAAGATGCCATGCGTGGACGTTCAAGTATTCTGACACATCATTAGCCCAACAACATTTTAAAACTGAGGCTGACCACATGTTCTGATCTTGAATAATTTAAAAATCACATCATTAAAATGAGTGGCACTCAGTTTTGCAATAATAAGAATATAGCCAATATATGACCCGACAAATGACCGAATTCCAAAATTAAAATGGTCTGGGCTTATGGGGGCACTGGGGGCTTTCTGGGCAGAATGGAAGGGATTTTTGGAGATGCACAGCCATTTGGCAATGATAAATTTGCAACAATGAAATATTAGAGTCCTACTGAGAGAGAATCTCTTCTCCACCATTCAAAGAAAATCAACTCTAAGGTAGAGTTTAGTATGTGGAATTTTGATCCTGAAATGAAGAAAGCTGGATTCATATTAATTTAACTCTGAGTAACTTAATTTCCTGTTTTCTTTTCCTTGTGTTAAAACATCATCCTAAAGTTTCCTGTATGTGGTAATGTCTGTGAAAGCAAAGTGTTCTGAGTGTTTCTGAGGCTAATAGAAAATAAATTAGCCTGAAGAAAAGTCTTATGTTGGCCTTTCTGTGCAAATGCGTTCACATAACTAACTCTAAGCTAGTGTGTATAGGAGTCATTCCAAGATAACAAGGGAAGAAGCTATTTTTAAAAACCTGTACAGAGCAGTCAGCAGACCTATCTGACCAGTCTTTTGGTCTTTTGCCCCTTCTTCTGCACCAGGAACATTTTTATTGAAGAATACCTCTCTCCAGACACCTGCAGCCAGGAATGCTGCTTTATACCTTGGATTAATAAACAATGCTACTGAAGAAGACTCACTGCTTTCTCTTTTCATGAAAAAAAAAAAAGCTATCAGGGAATTAAAGGAATGTGGCTGAGTATCTCCCATACTTTTGCCTCAGTCATTGAATAATCAGAGTATTATTTGTGGGAAATGCATATCATGAAGTTGCCAGTGTTTTGCTTCTCAGTTGTATTTCCACAATCTGAAAATTACCAGCAAAATTCCTGCCCAGCAGTCGCCACCTACAGGTCAAAAGCAACCTTCAAACGGGACCCTGCTTTGCACTATTACACAGTTTTTGAGAGTAACAGTATTTCCCAAGCTTTTAAAAATCCCAAGGTAAACTTATTTGAATACAAGTCCCACAGAATAGGATATTATCCAATACCTCGTGCTGAAAACGTGATCAAGGGAAGAAGGATTGGAGAAGCCACAATTGAACTCTTCACAGTGGACCAAAATGAAGTTATTGCATCCTAACCAGGGAATAGTGCCAGAGAGAAACAGGTACAAAGTCAAAAGTGAATGAAATTATTTTAAAATTAAGACAACTGTATATTAACAATATTCAGCATGAACAGCATGTAAGATTTACACCATTGTATATACCATCATGATCTGATTTTTGCACCTGTTTTATTAGCAATTCCAGATATTGATATGGTCAACACAATTCTTCATTTTTCATGCCTATAGAGAGTTTCTGTAGAAATTCTGTACAATTACAATGTGTCAATAAAAATTAAAGGTTGTTAAAAAAGAAATTCTATATAGAGAAAAATTCTATAGAAACTCTATACTTACATTTAGTTGGATATTCTCCCTGGGGATTTGTGTCTTCAATTATTTTTGAAAGAGCATAACTCTTTCCAAAAGAGTACTGCCACTAATCTATACTACTATTATGAGAACGAGTGCTACCATGGAAATCTTTGTGTAAATTTATTTATTTATTTATTTATTTATTTTGTGACAGAGTCTCACTCTGTCTCACAGGCTGGAGTGCAGGGGCACGATCTCAGCTCACTGCAGCCTCTGCCTCCCGGGTTCAGGTGATTCTCATGCCTCCGTCTCCAGAGTAGCTGGGATTACAGGCACATACCACCACGCTCGGGTAATTTTTGTATTTTTTTTTGTGTGTGTGGAGACGAGGTTTCGCCATGTTGGCCAGGCTTGTCTTGAACTCCTGACTTCAAGTGATTCGCCCGCCTTGGCCTCCCAAAGTGCTGGGATTACAGGTGTGAACCACCGTTCCAGGTGTTATGTAAATATTTTTTTAAAGCCAATTTATTAGGCCATCAGCATTATTAACATACTTGATTCCCCTGCAGTCCTGATCACATTGGATCATTATCATTTTTATTTCTGTTACCTTTATTAGTATAAAATGACAACTTAAAGCAGCTTTAATTTGCATTTAATTTTATGTAGGCTGTAGTTCCAGCCAACCTTTATATTGATATTCAACTGCCTATTCAATGTCTCCAGTTGAATGTATCATTGGCATCTCAACCTAACAAGTGCATCAGAGCCCTTAATTTGCATCTCCTAAACCTGTCCTCCACCTCACACTTGCTTCCCTGACTCCCGGTGATTCCCAGCTCCCTAAGTAGAGCCACCCTGCACCCAGGCGCTTAGGCTCAAAACCTAGGAGTTAATCCTTCCAAAAGTCTTTTTGACTCCACCTTTACCAAAAATCCCAAATTCATCTCCATCTTCACTGCTACCCCCTGGTCCAGGCCACTGTGATCTCTCACCTGGATTACTGCAACAGCCTCCTAACTGGTCCTTCTTCTTCCATCCTTGCCCCTACCGAGTCTACTCTACACAACAGCCCATGTCATATTTTTAAAAACCTAAATCAGATCATGTCACTCCTCTGTTCAAACCCTCCAGCGGCATCTCATCATGTTTTGAATGAAATCCAAACTACTTACCTTCAAAACATGGCCCCTGCCCACCTCTTTCAACTCAGCTTTTTACCCTTCTCCCTTATTACCCTTGTTCTCTCCATCCCGCCCCACTGGCCTTTTTACTGCCCCTCAAATGCATCAGGTTCACTCCTCAGGCCTTTGCTCTTGTGGTTCCCTCTACCTGAAGGGCTCTCCTCCAAGATTTTCTCATGGCTGGCTCCTTCACTTTGCTCTCATTTGACTTGAATGTCACCTCCTCAGAAAAGCCTGCCCTAAACACTCTCTGAAATAGCACTGCTCCCACCCCTGTGACTTGGTAACCTATCACCCCATTTTATTTTCACTGTAACACAGAAACCATCTGATCATCCTGTGTCATTGTTAACCTTTTATTTTTAATCTGCATCTGTCTGGTTCACCATTATATCTTTAGAGCCTGGAACAGTACCTAACACATAGTAGGAACTTAATAATGCTAAATCTTATGTAAAACAGAGACTTTGCTCAATAACTACATTTAAAAGGTGTTACTTCCGGCTGGGCACAGTGGCTCGCGCCTGTAATCCCAGCACTTTGGGAGGCCGAGGTGGGTGAATCACAAGGTCAGGAGTTCGAGACCAGCCTGGCCAACATGGTGAAACCCCATCTCTACTAAAATACAAAAATTAGCCAGGCGTGGTGGTGCACGCCTGTAATTCCAGCTACTCAGGAGGCTGAGGCAGGAGAATTTCTTGAACCCAGGAGGCAGAGGTTGCAGTGAGCCGAGATCGCACCACTGCACTCCAGCATGGGTGACAGACTGAGACTCTGTCTCAAAAAAAAAAAAAAGTATTACTTCCATACTTAAAATACTAATAACAGCACCTAAAGACCCACAGTGAAATGATAATGCAGACTTGCTTGTTCTTTTGGACTCCTAGACCTATTAACATTAATCAGTGAACATTGAGATTAATTTAAGTGTACCTATCAAGCACCTTTAAGACAGTTTGGGGACCACAGTGAAGAGTCACCCTCAAACAACTGAGTCTAGAAAGGGAAAGAAATTGAGACAATTAACTGGAATCTAAGGAAGAAAATGGTGAATGTCAGGAGAGACATTTGGTACTTTGGGCTACAGACAAGCAATAATGGTTTTAACATTCTTTCACATGAGTGTTAAAATTCCTGAGACTAGGCTACAGTCATGTTTAAGTGTGTCAGTATTGCTCCCTTCAAGAGTGTTGGGACATGCATAGAAATAGTTGTAGCTGTCACAATAACTAGCATAGGGAGGACACCACTGCCATTTGGTAAGCAAGGAGCCAGCGATGCTAACTGCCCTGAAGTTCCTAAACAGACCTGCACAACAAAGAACTCCCCACCTCAAATGCCAACACAGAGTGGCTTATACCTGCCCATCTAAAACATATGGACCACTTTCTGGGACTCCAGATTAATATTTTTAACATGCTATCTTTTAGGTAGTCACTTCTGAGTTTTTTTCCCCCCCCGATTTTTTTTTAAATCATTTTGACCCAGATCCTATACACATCAACTATTCAGCAAACAGAAAACCTGAGTGCAAGCAAAGGATGAAGAACAGCAAGGCCCACCAGAATGTCTCTTTGCGGCCCTAGCACAGCGGGCTTTCAGCCCCAGGCCCAAAGAAAGCTACTATCTATGGATAATGCTCCACAATGAGGTCCACAGCATTCCTGTGTGTTAAGATTATTCACTCTTTACAGAGACAGTTTCACTGCATGTCTGACAATTTCCTAATTACACAATAAGACAAGAAGCTAATCCTGAGTGTGAAACTTCCCAAGTGGGGGCTTGTTTCCTTTGAGCAGTGGCCCAGGGCCTACAGGATTAGGCAGGTACTGAGCACGGGGGCTGGGGACTGGGTAGGACTATGGGAAAGCAGAGCACCTGCCCCTTGCTAAAGAAGTCAGTTTTGCACAGCTTTGCCCTCCACAAGTGAAATGCAGACCAGGCCTTCCAGCATTTCAAGATAAGCTGGAAATCCTGATTCTTAGTGAGCTCTTTTGCTTTTTCAACATCGACCACTAATTCAATTGCTTTTTCAAATCCTGTGCGGGCTGCAGCACACTCATCTAGGGCTGAGTTTGACCCAGGGCCCCTAGCATGTTCCTTCTGCACACTGGACCCTGGAATCTATTTGGTTGCACGTGTCTGCTACTCCGTAGGGGTTCACGAAATCCAAAAACAACATCTAAATGTGCTACCATTGGGTAAGGTCCTCAAGAATGAGAGATGAAAATGAGGATGAGAGAGGCATATGCTGGTCACACCAGGTGACTGATACTGCCTTTGCCATGCTCTTCCTTGCCCCCAAATTCTCAACATCCCCCACTTCTTACTGCTTCAGGTCACAGTTTCCCTTCAAAGGTCTCCAAAACATGATCCTACCCCACCTTGCCAGCCCTATTTTCACCACACCCGTGTGTCCATCCCCCATCCTAGTTGGGCCAGTCTTCCTTGAGTTCCTTTAAAGATGTTGATCCCCTCAGCCAAATATCCCCTCTCCTCATCTAAAGCCTACTCACCCTTCAAAACCTTGCTCCATTTCACCTCTTTTATGCAACCTTCTCTGTGACAGTAAAAACCAAAATGCTTTTGAGCTCAAGGTCTGGTGTCAAGCAGATCTGGGTTCAAATCCCGCCTCTGCCACTGACCAGCTTGGTGACATCCTTGGGCATGCTACCTAACCTCTTTGAGCTTCAGAAGATGATAATAGTGCCTACCTTACAGGTGGTATTAAATAAAATGATGTGGCCAGGTGCAGTGGCTCATGCCTGTAATCCCAGCACTTTGGGAGGCTGAGGCAGGTGAATCATTTGAGGTCAGGAGTTCGAGACCACCCTGGCCAACAGGGTGAAACCCCATCTCTACCAAAAATACAAAAATTAGCCGGGTATAGTGGTGTGCACCTTTAATCCCAGCTACTCAGGAGGCTGAGGCAGGAGAATCATTTGAACCCGGGAGATGGGGGCTGCAGTAAGCCGAGATCATGCACTGCTCTCCAGCCTGGGCAACAAGAGTGAAACTCTGCCTCAAAATAAATACATTAATTAAAATGATCCAAGTAAAGTATTTAACTTCCAGTAAGTGTTCAGTAAATTTTCATTATTATTATGACTACCAAATTTTCACTGACCTTTCTCTTCTTCTGCAAGTGCTCCAGCCCTTGCACTGTCTCTTCTGAGCAAAGGGCAACTGGATTCCATGATGTCCACATTTGCTCTGTGCCCCAGGCATTAGCCTGCCTCAGCCCACAGCTTGGTTTTATAGCTTCTTAAAGTGCCAGAAGCATGTTGGATACAACATAGAACCCACAGACCCAAGTGTACACTGAATCAGAGAATTGGACAATTACCAGCGCCCTGGCTCTGAAATAACTCAGCAAAAGTCTCTCTAGCAAAGGTAGGAATGCATGCTGGGAAGATAAACTGCTTCACTGTTTGGAATAAGTCTCTCTCTCACACATGCATCACCACCACCACCACCACCATTATCATCTCCATGTTCTCTAACCTCTGTACCTCACCTTTCTTACTGTGGGTAGAGATGACACATAAAGCCAGCAAAGGCCACTCTCTTCACGTAAGTGTATGATGGGAACTTGGACAAACACGCTGCACTGCAGGTATACTCTTTGGCTGGAACAAAATGGAAAGCCACTACAAAAGCCAAGGTGGACTCTGCAGGCCTTGTCCCCCTCCTGCCCAATGTTACTCCACCTCAAGTCAGCCCCATCCATCCTGATGTGTGTGGCAGCTGGGATCCTCCGGGCACCTTTGCCAGCAGGCCTATTCCACTAGTCACTTTCCTCTGTGCTCCACAAGGGTTGAAGGAAAAATGCCTTCATGGAAGTTACTCCATGCTTCAAGTTACTCCATTCTTTGAAGGCCTCCCCCAGCCTCTCTCCCCTCCCCCCGCCTGTCTCCCCTCCCCCCAAAAAACCAGAGCACAGAAAAATGTAACTGCTGGAATGTCACATGCTTCAAAAGGCAAACAAACAAAAAACCAGAATTTGAGAGGTCCCAACATATTTTTCCAAAAAATGGTTTTCTCAGCATGAAGAACGAGCCCTACCAATTGCACTGCACAAGTTTACACTCTCAACAGCATGAAGTTCCAAGGTTAGATCAGAGATAGGCAGGAAAACAGGGCAAAATGGGCATGATCTTTGAGATCATATTCTCAATCTAGAAAAGACACCAAGAAGAGGCCCAAAGGGTAACCAGTTTCCCATACTGGAACCCAGCGTTCCAACACACGTTTGTTACCCCTCGGAGTTAGCAGCACTAGAAAGTTCTGCCTCCTGTAATGGTCGACTTTAAATAAAAACACAAAAAGCAGGAGACCAAAAGGCGGCACGGGTCCCAAGGACCACGACTATGATTTCCCCTGAGTGCGGGTATGGCACGCATATCCTACAGCATGGGCCTCCCCAACTTGATTCTTCCCCTCACCTCTCTGCCCACCAACCCAAGCTCAGGATCTTGCATCCTGAAAGCCTTGTGGGTGAGCAAGTCACGGTCAGATTAAAACGGTCTTAATCCACCCCGCCGGAAACCTCAAGCCGAGACTCAGAATCTCTTGAGAAGTCCCTAAAGCCAAGGATGAGGGTCGTCAGGGGGCGGCAGCGGCAGAGCCCTGCTAATGATGGGCACTTGGCGTACCGGTCGAGAGGAAGAGGGCACCTTCAGTTCCCATTAGCGGGATGTCACTGCCAACGTGCCTCAGGGGAATGCCTCGACCTTCGCCCAACAGCGGCCTGGGTGAGCCCTCGAGTGGGTTCCGGTGCGCTCCCTGGCGCAGCGGGGTCTCGCGTGAGGGGAGAAGTGGACCTGGAAGAGCCTAGGCGTTACTCTGGAAAACGTGACTCTGCTGGGGCAAGCGGGGAACTCGGGTCTCTTGCGCAGCCCCTCCCCAGTCCCCACCGAGGGCCCAGCGTGGCTGCCTTCTCTGAGGACAGAGCGGAGGGCATTTACCGGGAGCTTCAGGAACCGTTCGTCTCTACTCCAGGATCCGCTGGGATAACGGGACTGCTGCCGCCGCCGCCGCCGCCGCCGCCGCTGCCGCTGCCGCCAACGTCTATGCCGCCGTCGTCGCCTCCCTCCAACCGCCTCAGTCGCAACCGTCAGCGGTTCCAGTCACCCCGTGCGACTGTCGCTCGCGAGGCCAGCTGTCGAATGGCTCGCGTCGAGCTCACCGCGCGCAGAAGCGTCCTCGCCGTAGCTAAGAGGGCAACGCTGGCGCGCGACCCGGTGCCAACGCCCCGTGACCTCCTCAACCCCCTCAGGCTCTGGCGAGCTCACCGCGGCTGCCTAGTGGCTCGCGACTGCGGGTTCGTCTGCCCGCGCGCGGGCTGCCCTCGGAGCTCTGCCGCCCTGGCGGCTCGCCCTGAACTTGCAGGGCAGTGATAAACTCGTCCCGCCCCCTGATTCCCCCGGGGCCAATCGCCTTCTCCTGAGGAGCCCTTCAAGTAACCCCGCCCCTCTCATGCTGCAAAGGCCGAGGCAAAGTTTATCCCAAGGCGCTGCTGCTCCCGAAGATTTCGAGGCTTTGATCATGCTACTCCCCACCCCCCCCCCAGCCCCCACGAAGTTACAGTGATTTAGAGGCTGAAACTCACTTGGCCTACCAACCTCCACGCGACCTATTTCCTTTGAAAAAACGAGTATACAACTAACGAGAGAGATGATGTTGTTCACCTCATCCCTGAAGTGGGACTGCTGAGAATTGGCCACGCGCTTGGCCAAATTTACACATCAGGGAGTGAGGAAAAAAGGCCACCGACTGACTATCCTCGCATTGTTTTCTTCTGTTTCTGGGGCCTGCTTTCGGAGGCTGGCCAACTTCCAGCGACCAGGGCTCACTGGCTCCATGTACCACCGTTCGGATCTCCGACTTCCTGGCTTGAGAGTGAGCGAAACCGGTCCTCTGGTAACTTCTGCACGTTTGAGGACATGCAAAGTCAGTCTTGTTCCTCCTGCCCATGGTGGTCCAACAATTTGAACACAATTCCAGCCACATTCCTCCAGGCTCTGTTGTTCTAAAGACCTGGGTTCAAGGCTCGTCTCTGAATTTAATTCCTTTATATCTTTTGAAAGTGGAAGGCAGGAACTGAGTCTATCCTTTACACCCCACCCCACCCCAGAGTATAGACCCTTCAGCACAGAGGAGACCAGGATGGCCAAGTCCCTTATATAGACTTCTCTGGTGGAGCTCCCTCAGGTAGCATTCACTTTCTTGACTTCCGTATCACAAGGCCCATTCTATAGAATATAGTTTTAATATATAATCAAAACTACAAAATATAGCTTAATATAGTTATAATATTTTGAATATTTTTATGCTTTAAAATAAAATCAAATATAACCATATTTTGTATCATTTAATCTCTTAAGTTATATTCCATCCAATATAAAACAAATCTGTGTACACTGATGCAGTATACATAATCATTTCAGTTAAATAAATTGACCTGAAAATTTAATAGCTATTCCTTATTGTGTTAGGTACCATGAAAAGGGTTTTACATACTGTATAAAGGTTATACAAACTGTATAAAGGTATTTAGTACTAATTAAAAAACTGTGACCGAAATTCCATTTTTTGTCCCCATTTTTTAAATGAAGAAACTGAGGCATAGAAAGTTTAAGCTACAGCCCTACATGAGAGATTAAGTAACAAGAGCTGAGATTCTAATCTGAGCAATTTAGTTCTAGATGCTGTGCTGCTAATCATTATGTTGATTTGTATTTTAGTTTATCCAATGCTCCAAATGGGATATAATAAAGTAATAACAATGGAAAAATTGCTTCTCTTGTCATCTAAAGCTTTTTGTTGTTGTTGTTGAATCTTAATGATTTTGTGCTTTAATTACTTTAGTGAAATATTTTCTTTTCTAATGCATAGACTATTGGGAAAAAGTAAAACGGAATTCAGCTTATCAATAAATGATATTCCTGTTAGTGTATTTCCGGGACTTTTGTTTCAAACAATATACATGAAGAATGTATGTCATTCATTTCATTTTGGGGCATAAGCAACAACAATTAAAAATAAAAACAAAAATAGAAATAACACCGAGAAAACTGACTTGAAAACCTATCACTACCAATGTCTGGGAAAAAAAAATCATGGTTCAAAATCTAGTTATTCCCACTTATTAGCTTTATAACACAGCTTGGGCAAGTGACTTAATTTTCTAGGCCACTATTTTTTCATTTGCACAATGAGAATAATTCTTTGCAATGTTATTTTGAACGTTGGTATTTGGAACACCTAACCCAGAGACTGGCACATTGTGAGCATTTAATAAATGTCAGTGACATAATGCTTCAATCTCATCTTTTAATGAAAAGTCTTTCCTGAAGTGAGAAAAAAACCCTTGGATATACCAGTTACAAGAAGAGATTATCAGAAAAATTAGTCTTTTTTTAAAGATTTGCACAAAATATTTAGCAACAGAACTACCCTGTTATGCTATCATTTGATATATATTTTCAAAATACAATGTCATTCTAAGTGACGTAATCAGTAAACATAGCACAGATACACCTAAAAAAATTCCTAATCCTAGTTGTTACTCTTATAATAACCCTTTATTACTTAAATTATATTTAGAAAAGCCTTAACAAAACTAAAATTCTTAAAACATCTACATTTTAATGTAAGTTAAATACATCATAAGTGTAAGACACCACTAAAATTTAGAAAAATAAAACCTAATGAGCAGTAAGCAATACGGCTTAGAATTCCCTCTAGCATTGCAAAATAAAAATAAAAGGGGCTTAAGCAGTTTCTTTTATTTGATGTGGCTTTCTCTTGAAGAATATAAATTTGATAGCAGATACCCAATTACATTATTAAGGTCCATATCCATACACAGGGCAGAAAAATATCATTAATTTTCAAACGAAGTGACAACAGAAGCAAAATATTAGAAAGAAAACAAATTTTTAACTTTTGCTGCCATAAATCCTTTATAACCCCCAATCAGTAATGCCTGTTTACTATCAAGTTTTAAGGTGAATTAAAAAAAATCCAAGCAGATTATTCAAGTGTTCAATAATTTGAAATGCTGCCATCCTATTCTAGACCTTTGGAAATCAACACGAGAAATGAATCAGGTTGCAAGGGATTCACCTACTGTAAGCTTCCTTCTGAGTCTGGACAAAATAAGAGTTACGTTATGTAGCACTGGAAAAGTGTCATGTAGCATTGATTTATTATGTTACTGATAGCACTGAAAAAAAAAATCAACTTACCTTACCTGAGAAACAGCAAAAAGTGCAGTCTCCAAATGTTGTACTTCGGTTTTTTGTTTGTTTGTTTGTTTGTTCGTTTTTGAGACACAGTATAGCTTAGTCACCCAGGCTGGAGTGTAGTAGTGCGATCTTAGCTCACTGCAACCTCCGCCTCCCAAGTTCAAGCAATTCTCCTGTCTCAGCCTCCTGAGTAGCTGGGATTACAGGCCACCATGCCCAGCTAATTTCTTTTCTTTTTTTTTTTTTTTAGTAGAGATAGGGCTTCACCATGTTGGCCAGGCTGGTCTCAAACTCCTGGCCTCAAGTGATTCGCCTGCCTTGGCCTCCCAAAGTGCTGGGGTTACAGGCATGAGACACTGTGCCTGGCCTGTTGTCTTTTGGATAAAATCATTAGCCGTGGGTACAACCTGAAAGCACAGAATTGTATTGAAAGGCAGTCATGAAGCCCACTCAATTCATTTGACTCTCTTGCCTTTTAAAACTATTTGTGGAAATTTCTGCCCAGCGTGGTGGCTCACTCCCAGTACTTTGGGAGACCGAAGTGGGCAGATCGCTTGAGGTCAGAAGTTCAAGATCAACCTGGCCACCATGGCGAAACCCTGTCTCTACCAAAAAATACAAAAATTAGCCAGGCATTGTGGCGCATGCCTGTGGTCCCAGCTACTCGGGTGGTCTCAGCTACTCAGGAGGCTGAGGCAGGAGAATCACTTGAACCCAGGAGACAGAGGTTGCAGTGAACTGAGATCACGCCCCTGCCTCACTCTGGGTGACAGACCGAGAATCCATCTCATTAAAAAAAAAAAAAAAAAAAAAAAAGGCCAAGAGCGGTGATTCACACCTGTAATACCAGCACTTTGGGAGGCCGAGGTGGGTAGATCACTTGAGGTCAGGAGTTGGCCACCAGCCTGGCCAACATGGTGAAACTCTGTCTCTACTAAAAAACACAAAAATTAGTCAGGCATGGTGGCATGCGCCTGTAATTCCAGCTACTCGGGAGGCTGAGGCAGGAGAATCACTTGAACCCAGGAGGTGGGGGTTGCAGTGAGCCCAGATCGCGCAACTGCACTACAGCCAGGGCGACAGAGCAAGATTCCGTCTCAGAAAAAAACAAAAGAAAAGAAGACTTTTGTGGAAATTTTAGTTTATTTTAATATATTTATGTCACTGTGGAATGTAACTCTGTTACCTTTATATTTAAAAATTGGTTGAATCAATGAATATAGCAGAAACTAGTAGAAAACGTATTATTTTGAAACAAGGCAGCTCATTTATTTGAGCTTTCAATTCTTTTGGATATATACCCACAAGTGAAATTGCTGGATCATATGATAGCTCTGGGGGTTTTTTTGTGTGTGTTTTGTTGTTGTTGTTGTTTGTTTGTTTGTTTTTTGGAAATCTCCATACTGTTTTCTATGGCAGTTGTACTATTTTTACATTCCCCTAACAGTACACAAAAGTTCTAATTTCTCCACATCCCTGCAATGCTTATTTTCTGTTTATTTTTATAGCAGCCATTCTAATCAATGTAAGGTGATTTGTTCCTTATTTTTAGCCCAGGTATATACCCAATTATCTTACATAGTGTTTCATAGTATGAAAAATCCACCATCAATAAACAATTTGAGCCTGATCTTCAGCTATTTCAAACAATACTGCAGTGAACATCCATGTATGAATATCTTTATATACGTGTTGGATACCTTTTGAAAGATAATTGTGAGGACAAAGGATATGTATATTTTTGTAACTTTTTATTGTGATATAATTTCAGACATACAGAGAAGTCGCAGGAACACACGTATTTCCCCAATTGTTAACAGTTTGTCAGTTTGTTTTATCATATTTTCTCTGTATATGCATATCACCTTTTTTTTCTGAACCACGTGGGAGTAAATTTTAGCTATGAGGTCCATTTAACTTTAAATAATTCAGTATGTATTTCTTAGAACAAAATATTTCTCTTTCTGTCCTAGATGTATTTATGAAAAAAGAAAAAAAACTCTTCTTTTTTTTTCCTTTGAGATAGAGTTTCGCTCTTGTTGCCCAGGCTGGAGTTCAAGGGCATAATCTCAGCTCACCACAACCTCTGCCTCCCAGGTTCAAGTGATTCTCTTGCCTCAACCCCCCGAGTAGCTGGGATTACAGGGATGTGCCACCACGACCAGCTAATTTTGTATTTTTAGTACAGACGGGGTTTCTCCGTGTTGGTCAGGCTGGTCTCGAACTCCCGACCTCAGGTGAGCCTCCCGCCTCAGCCTCCCAAAGTGTTGGGATTACAGGTGTGAGCCACCATGCCCGACCGAAAAAATTTCCTTCCATAAGCACAGCGCAAATATTAACATCAGGAAGTTAATATTATAAAGTTCTATTATCTACCCTACAGGCCTTACTCATAATACTCCAATTGTGCAGATAATGTTCTTTGTAGCAAAAAAATTGGGGGGAGGGGGTCTGAGATGTAATTCAGTATCATATATTGCATTTTTCGTTTATATCTAGCCTTCTTTCATCTTGAAACTGTTCTTCAGACTGTCTTTGACTTTCATGATTATGGCATTCTTTTCATTATTTTTAAATTACTACTACTCCTCTTATTATCATTTTAAACTGATCCTAAACTTACAGAAAAGTTGGAAGTGTAATACAGGCTGTTCTGGTTTTTTTTTTTCCTGAACCATTTGAAAGTGATTTGCCACCCTGATGCCCCATTTCCCCTGAATAATTTAGTGTGTACCTTTTTATTTTTTTAATGACAAGGATACTTTCCTGTCTAACCATGAATGAAACAACCATCAAAATCAGGAAATTAACATTAATAGATTACTAATATTGAATCCCCAGGTACCATTTAAGTTTCATCAGATGTCTCAAAATGGTCTATTACAGCAAAAGGATCCAGTTCAGAATCGTGCAGTGCTTTTAATTGTCATGTGTCCTTCATCTCCTTCAGTCTGGAAGAGTTCCTTGGTCTTCTGTTGACTTTTAAGACTCAGGCACTTTTGGAGACTACAGGCCAGTTATTTTGGAAAATATTCCTCAATTTGAGTTTATCTGATGTTTCCCAATGATTAAATTTACTTTACTTATTTTTGGCAGAGCTATCACAGAAGTGACGCTAGGCTGTAATTGCATTCTGTCAAGTGGAGCATAATTTCAACGTGTCCTATTACTACTCATGATGGTCATTTTGATCTCTTGACTAAGGTGGTAAGTGCTAGGCTTCTCCACTGTGAAGTTATTCTTTGTAATTAGTACATACCTTCTAGGGAAGTACATTGAAACTGTGTAAATATTCCATTCCTCATCAAACTTTCAATTTATTCATTTATTTGTTTATACCAGTATAGACTTACGGTTTCCTATTTTATTCAAAGGATTATAGTCCATTATTATCATTGTTTACTTTGATGCTCAAATTGTCCTAAATTTGGCCACCGGGAGCCCCTTTAAGCTGGTTTCCATGTCCCTTTGACATGACCCCATCATTTTTCGAGCACCTCCTTAGTTTCTGGCACGAAATATTCCAGGCTCATCTTGTACTTTGCCTTCTGCAGTCCCAAAATCAGCCTGAAGAAGCCCTGATTCCTTTTAGTGGAAATGGTATCTAGAAGCCAAATCTGAGCAGCAGGTGTATATATTGTTGTTGGTGTGTTGCTGCTCCCTGAGCCTCTCAGAGGCCTCACTTATATACACTTACACACACACACACACACACACACATTTTTATCTATCTATCCATCTGTCATTTATCTAACCATGAATTTACTCTGATATAGCCAATCCAACACCACAGGGTTCATTCTAATTTTCTTTCTTTCTGCATTAGTAATAATTTATGACAATGAGAAGATAGCTTACGTCATTCTTAATATATTTACTCATTTTTATCAATAGTCCTCTATGTAACTGTGCCGGGAGGTTTCTAAGATAGCCCTTGGTGATCCCTCCCTCCTGGTATTCAACCACTTGTGGAATCACCTCCCCTGGAGTGTGAGTTGGATTTAGTGAATCACTTCTAATGACAGAATACAGCAAAAGTTATGGGATGTTACTTCCGAGATTAGGTTATAAGATGACTCTGGCTTCTAGTCTCTCTCTTTCTCCCTCCCCTTGCCCTACCCACTCCTCCCTTTCTCTCTCTCTCTTCCCCTCCCATCCTCCCTCTCAGTAGCTGAGGGAAGCTAGATGCCTTTATGGAGAGACCCACATGGCAAGGAGCTGAGGGAGCCTTCTGGCCACAGCCATTGAGCAACTGAGGTCTTCAGTCAACACCCCTTGAAGAAATAAATCCTACCAACAACCACGAGTGTGCTTGGAAGCAGAGCCTCCCTCAGTTGAAGCTTCGGATTTTAGCTTTGTGAGAGACTCTGAGCCAGAGACACCCAGCTAAGCCATGCCCAGATTCCTGCCATGTAAAAACTGAGATAATAAATGTGTATTGTGTTAAGCTGCTGAGTTTTGGGGGTAAATTGTCACACAGAAAAAGATGCTAACACTTGGCTGGGCATGGTGGCTCATGCCTGTGGTCCTAACACTTTGGGAGGCCGAGGCAGGTGGATCACTTGAGCTCAGGAGTTTGAGACCAGCCTGGGCAACATGGTGAAACCCTGTCTCTACCAAAAATACAATAATTAGCCGGGCATGGTGGTGTGTGCCTGTGGTCCCAACTACTCGGGAGGGTGAGGTGGGAGGATTGCTTGAGCCTGCGAGGCAGAAGATGCACAGAGCCGAGATCATCATACCACTGCACTCCATCCTGGGTGACAGAGACCCATCTCAGAAAAAAAAGAAAAAAAAGCAAAGAAATAGATACTAAAAAAGTAATCAATCTCCCATGTCCATTGCCACCCCTCCCTGACAGCTCTGTTCTCCCTGCCTGGGTGCCTCTGATTCTCCATAACCAGCCTCCCTGCCTCATGGATTCCCTCTGCAGCCTGCTCAGGCTCTGGCTCCCTACATCACCTCTCCCCCATGTGTATGACCTCCTCATTCCACTCAGGCTCCAACAGCCCATGCCATGCCACTCCATCATGCGGATGTCCTTGTTAGCCCTCTCAGGCTCTGACTTCTCACACCAGGCTGCCCCTCCACAGGAATGCCTTCACCAACTTGCTTGACTCTGATCCCTCATAGCAGGCTGTCTTCTACACACACACCCCTTGCCAAATTGCCCTCCAAAAATCTTGTATCAATTTACACTTAGTTTGTCTCTGTCTGCCTCTTCTTTTTTTTCTTTTTTTTTTTTTTTTTTTTTTTTTGAGACAGAGTCTTGCTCTGTCTCCCAGGCTGGAGTGCAGTGGCACAATCTCGGCTCACTACAACATCCACCTCAGGGGTTCAAGCAATTCTCCCGCTTTAGCCTCCCAAGTAGGTGGGATTACAGGCATGCACCAGCACGCCTGGCTAATTTTCGTATTTTTAGTAGAGACGGGGTTTCACCATATTGGCCAATCTGCTTTCGAACTCCTGACCTCAGGTGATCTGCCCGCCTCAGCCTCCCAAAGTGCTGGGATTACAGGCATGAGCCACCGTGCCCGGCCTCCCTCTCCATTTTCTTTCTTCTCTCACAGGGTGCTGGTTGGCTTTTCCTTCACTGTTTCTAGGTTTCCTCCCAATGAAATGTCAAATGGTCCAATTCTTCTTTAAAAAAATCGGCCCGGGGCAGTGGCTCACGCCTGTAATCTCAGCACTTTGGGAGGCCAAGGTGGGTGGATTACCTGAGGTCAGGAGTTCGAGACCAGCCTGGCCAACGTGGTGAAACCCCATCTCTACTAAAAATACAAAAAAAACAAAACAAAACAAAAAAAACCCGGCTGTGGTGGCGGGCTCCTGTAATCCCAGCTACTCAGGAGGCTGAGGCTGGAGAATTGCTTGAAGCCGGGAGGCAGAGGTTGCAGTGAGCTGAGATTGTGCCATTGCACTCCAGCCTAGGTGACAAGAGCAAAACTCCATCTCAAATAAATAAATAAATAAACAGTTGGGTTTATCTGAACTGGCATAACTAAATAGGGCGCATTTCCACCTTTAAAATGCAAATCTTCTCTTTCACTCTCACTGACAGTTAGGGACTTATATCCTTGGTCAGTGAGTTGTAATATAGAGAACTATAAAGAGGAAAAAAAGGAAGTATTTATAGGAATATGCTTTCCAACACTTTGTGACAAGGATGGGCATTTAAACTGTAGACATACAGGAACTTTTCCAAAAAGGGTTACTTTGCTCTTTGTTAAGTTCCAGATTCATAAAAATCTAACTAAGAAGGGGTCATTTCTTTCTTAGCCCATTTTTTAGCTTTCAGGTTACAGTATGTGGTCATATGTGTATTTATTCTACCTGGAGCTCAAGCTAGTCTGGCTTTATGTCTCTCTGTCCCTTAGGGTAATATTTATACTTAACGTTTATAAGGTACTTTATGTGACTCGCTTAATTCATCCAGTCCATATAACAGCATTAGGAGTTTGCTATTTCTGCCCCTGTTTAACATATGAGGGAAAACTGAACCCCTAAGGGGGTGATTTACCCAAGGTCACATAGCCAGTTAGTAACAAAACTGGGGCTGAAACTCAAGTCTTCTGACTCCAGCCCCAAGAATCATTTTTTTTTTTTTTTTTTTTTTTTGAGACAGAATCTCTCTCTGTCATTTAGGCTGGAGTACAGTGGCACGATCTCAGCTCACTGCAACCTCCGCCTCCCAGGTTCAAGAGATTCTCCTGCCTCAGCCTCCAAGTAGCTGGGATTACAGGTGGTGCCTGCCACCACGCCCAGCTAATTTTTATATTTTTAGTAGAGACAGCGTTTCACCATGTTGGCCAGGCTGGTCTCGAACTTCTTACCTCAAGTGATCCACCCGCCTCAGCCTCCCAAAGTGCTGGGATTAGAGGTGTGAGCAACCAAACCCAGTCCAGAAATCTTTCCACTTTATTCTACTGCCTCTCTGGGTTCTTCTCTTTCAAAGAAGTATTCTTGAAAGTTTAAGTTCCCCTTCCAAGTTGGAGCCTGAATATGTTGAAACCCCTGCCCAAGCTGCCTGGTAGACTATATTTAGCCAGGCCAAATCAGCTCTTTAGAAGTGAATTGTGCTTGAATTTCCCTGCAGCTCTTTATTGCATCATCAAAATTTTTTTTTAAAGTCTTGGGGATATTAAGATTATTACTCTTACTGAAAAAATTAACATAGCAATAAATTGATACATTAAGCAAAAAAATCCAACACCTTCATCACTATGTTGAGAACTGGTTTTGCTGTTAAGTGGTTAAGATTAATTTAAGAAGATAAAACAGATGCCACTGAAATAAATTAAATGTCCTCCAAAGAAGACTGGTTAAATAAATAGCAGCACAAGGAAATACTCTATAGGTGTTTGAAAAGAATGAGGCAGATCAGGCCGGGCGCAGTGGCTCACTCCTGTAATCCCAGCACTTTAGGAAGCGAGGCAGGCAGATCACTTGAGGTCAGGAGTTTGAGACCAGCCTGGCCAACATGGTGAAACCTCATCTCTACCAAAAATATAAAAAATTTGCCGGGTGTGGTGCTGCACATCTGTAATCCCAGCTACTTGGGAGGCTGAGGCAGGAGAATCGCTTGAACCTGGGAGGCAGAGGTTGCAGTGAGCTGAGATTGTGCCACTGCATTCCAGCCTGGGCGACAGAGACAGACTCTGTCTCAAAAGAAAAAAAAAAAAAAGAATGAGACAGATCAATATGTGTTGATAAGGAGTGCTTTCCTAGCTACATTGTTAAGTAAATACAAATACAAATAAAAAACAGTGTGAACAGTATCCTGTCATTTGTAAAATACATTCATATATACACATATATATACACATGAATTTGTATGTGGATAGAATAATAGAATTTCTCCAGAGGGATACACACAAAAAATGAAATAGTGGATACTTCTGTAGAGAGTAAATGGGTGACAAAGGTGGGGAAGAAATATACTTTTCACTGTCCCTTTACATCATTTTTTTCGTACCATTTGCATTTTTGCCAAGGGCGTGTATTGCCTGTTAAAAATAGTTTCAGTTGTATAGTGCTTTACAATTTTAAAATAATTTTTAATATATAATTTTATTGAATATATATGCAATCCAAAGTAGTAAGTATTATGCCTTTCTCATAGAGATCTTCAAACTGGTTCCAATCTCCACCCTACTTTTCAGCTTTCCCTCTCTTCACTCCCTGCATGCTCCAGCCACATCTTAGAGAGGATTGATCTCCACTTTCCCTCTCTCCTTGCCAGCATGGCCTCCAGCTCCACTCTCTTACTCGCTTCTAATTAATGTAACTAGGCATTGTGTTCTATAATTACAGGGCTTGTCAGTGAAATCAATAGTTACCTCCCATGTGACAATGACATTTTAGCTCCATCAATCTCCCTGGAGCCCAGTAGCTTCGCTGAGCCAACAAAACCCCCAAGATTATTAACATATCCCTTTACTCTCACTCATCTTCATGCATGTGTATAAATCAGCAGATTCTCAATCCACAATTTCATACACTCTGCCGAAGATTATTTGGTGATAAAATGACAATCAAATTTATATTTTAATGGCTTTATTGAGGTGTAATTTATATACCACAAAATCCACCATTGTACATGTACAGTTCTATGATTTTTAGTAAATGTAAAGAGTTGTGCAACCTCAAATGCATATTTTTTATGATAATCTTAAGAATCTAACTTAAAATAACCTAGATTATAATAGGTTTCTGACATAACTCAGTTTCTTTCCTCTGACTTCAACTCTCAAGTGTGTTCCCTGCCTCACCTTTCAATGGAAGACACCTAATTATAGTTTCATTAAAACTATAGCATGTGAGACTTGGAAGCGCCCTTAGAAATCAACTACAGATAGGATACTTAGATCCAGATAGGACATATGATTTGCCCAGAGACATATAACAGGTTAATGGCAGAGTCAGAACTAAAACCCAGGAAATTTTTTTTTTTTTTTTTTTTTTTTTGTCACCCAGGATGGAGTGCAGTGGTACAGTCTCTGCTCACTGCAACCTCTGCCTCCCGGGTTCAAGCAATTTTCCTGCCTCAGCCTCCAGAGTAGCTGGGATTATAGGCGTTCACCACCACACCCGGCTAATTTTTGTATTTTTAGTAGAGATGGGGTTTCACCATGTTGGCCAGGCTCGTCTCGAACTCCTGACCCCAAGCGATCTGCCTGCCTCGGCCTCCCAAAATGCCAGGATTACAGGTGTGAGCCACCGAGACCGGCCAACCCCAGGATTCTTATTACAAACCCAATCAACTCCCTATGACAACACCAAGCCTCTTCTCTCAAGCATTGCTAATGTCCTGGAAATCAGTGAATCAACCATCATTAATCAATTTGCCTGGCTAAATCTGAAGATTTGATGATGGAAAAAGGGCTCGGCTTGAGGGTGGGTGGGTCTAGAGAACAGGTAGGAGATATAAACTCTTTTCCTTTACATTCCTTCTGGATGAATTTCTTTCTTAGTACTTAGGACAACTAATGGAGAAGATAGGTTCCTTTCTGTCTAAAGAAGGATCTTATGATTATCAGTCAACAGTACCTATCACTATTATTATTATTATTATTATTGTATTTTCTCCAGCATATGTTAGCAAGATGTGAAGGTGGTATGAAACTGTAGCCAAGAAACCACATAGACAATGCTTCCTGCTTTTGCCTAAAACTGTGCTAAAATTAGCCCCTAATCCCCACGGATTTGAGCCAGGGAAAGCAATGTAGCTTCTCATCTTGTTTTTCTAGCAATCAGTAAGTTGCTAGACAGTTGTAAGTTAAACAACTGATGATAAAGAGAGAAATAAATTGTATATATTTGTGTGATGAGAACTAAAAATGCTCTCTGTCACCAACTATAGTGTTACTTGGTGTCACCATAGTAGGAGGGACCAAGCCAACAACAATTTTGAGATGCTGAATATGGCATTCTGAGCTTAATGAGAAAACTCCAAAATACTCAGATTGACATGGAATCACCGTCAACTACTTTTAAATTTTTTATTAGAAACCATACCTCCCTTTTGGGAACAACACCAGAAAAAAAAAAAAAGAGAAAGAAAGAAAGAATAAAAGAAAGAAAGAAAGAAATCATATCTCCCCCTTAAAAACCATCTTCCCCCCCAGTAATTCCTATTCTAAGAATATATCCTAAGAAAAAGCAGAGATTCATGTACAAAGAAATTCATCACTGTTTTTTCCTTTTTTTTTAGAGACAAAGTCCCACTCTGTCGCCCAGGCTGTGGTGCAGTGGAGTGATCACTGTGATCTCAAACTCCTGGGCTTAGATCCTCCCGCCTCAGCCTCCTGAGGCGGGCACATGTCACTACAGGCACATGTCACCATGCCTAGCCAGTTAAAAAAAAATTTTGGGTGGCAACAGGGTCTTGCTATGTTACCCACACTGGTCTCAAACTCCAAGCCTTAAGTAATCCTCCCACCTCAGCCTCCCAAAGTGTTGGGATTACAGGCATGAGCCACCACACCTGGCCCCCATCACAATTTTTATAAGAGTAAAACATTGGAAATAATTAGAAACAATTGAGGGTGCTTAAATAAAATACAATAACTCCATACAAGCCATGAAAAATCACCATCTCAAAAAAACTTTTCAAAAATTTTTTTCATTTGTAAGTTTTCTGAGATAATAATTTGTATACCATAAAATTCACTAATTTAAAGTGTAAAATTCAAAGGTTTTCAGTACATTTACAGAGTTATTAAACTATCACCACAATCTAATTTCAGAACATTTTTATTGCCCCAAAAGAGTGTTGGTACCCCTTAGCAGTCACTCCTCACACTCTCAACCTATAAATTGATAAGAAAAATACAAATAATCCAAAAGAAGATTGGACAAAGGAAAGTAAGTCACAGAAGGAGACATGCAAATGAATATAAATATTAAAATATATTTATATTTACAAATGATAAAGGAAATGGAAATAAACACAGCGAGATACCATTTTTCCATTTACTATTTTCATCAGCAAAAATGAGAAACACTGGTAACATCCACTACTGGTAAGCATCAGGGAAACAGGCGTTCTCATACATAGTTGTTAAGAGTATTGGCCGGGTACAGTGGTTCATTCCTGTAATCCCAGCACTTTGAGAGGCCGAGGCGAACAGATCACTTGAGGCCAGGAGTTTGAGACCAGCCTGGCCAACATGGTGAAACCCCGTCTCTACCAACAATACAAAAATTAGCCAGGCATGGTGGCACATGCCCGTAATCCCAGCTACTTGGAAGGCTGAGGCAGGAGAATCTCTTGAATCTGGGAGGCGGAGGTTGCAGTGAGCTGAGATCGCACAACTGCACTCCAGCCTGGGCAACAGAGTAAGACCCTGCTACACACACACAAAAAAGAGTATGAATTGTTAAAACCTTTTTGGAAAATAATCCAGCACCATTTAACTTTTTTAAAGCACATACCATTGGGGCCAGGAACCCCACTTTGGGAATTTATCCTATAGAAATTAAAATACCAGGATGTAAAGACAGACGTACAAAACCATAGGAATAGCGAGTTACAGAGCCATGTATGTAGTATGATAGCATCTTTATGCCAGTAACTGTTCTTGACATAAAAAATGCATGCCTGCTTTCAGTCCTCCTGAGAGGTGACAGCGTGCTGGCAGTCCTCACAGCCCTCGCTCGCTCTCGGCGCCTCCTCTGTCTGGGCTACCACTTTGGCGGCACTTGAGGCGCCCTTCAGCCCACCGCTGCACTGTGGGAGCCCCTTTCTGGGCTGGCCAAGGCCGGAGCCCACTCCCTCAGCTTGCGGGGAGGTGCGGAGGCAGAGGCGCGAGCAGGAACCAGGGCTGCGTGCAGCGCTCGCGGGCCAGCTGGAGTTCCAGGTGGGCGTGGGCTTGGCGGGCCCCGCACTCGGAGCAGCCGGCCGGCCCTGCCGGCCCTGGGCAATGAGGGACTTAGCACCCGGGCCAGCGGCTGCGAAGGGTGTACTGGGTCCCCCAGCAGTGCCAGCCCACCGGCGCTGCGCTCGATTTCTCGCCGGGCCTTAGCTGCCTTCCCGGGGCAGGCCTCGGGACTGCAGCCCGCCATGCCTGAGCCTTCCCCCACCTCCGTGGGTTCCTGTGCAGCCCGAGCCTCCCTGACGAGCGCCGCCCCTGCTCCATGGCGCCCAGTCCCATCGACCACCGAAGGGCTGAGGAGTGCGAGCGCACGGCACGGGGCTGGCAGGCAGCTCCACCTGCAGCCCGGGTGCGGGATCCACTAGGTAAAGCCAGCTGGGCTCCTGAGTCTGGTGAGGACGTGGAGAGTCTTTATGTCTAGCTCAGGGATTGTAAATACAGCAATCGGCACTCTGTATCTAGCTCAAGGTTTACACCAATCAGCACCCTGTGTTTAGCTCAAGGTTTGTGAGTGCACCAATGGACACTCTGTAGCTAGCTGCTCTGGTGGGGCCTTGGAGAACCTTTATGTCTAGCTCAGGGATTGTAAATATACCAATCGGCACTCTGTATCTAGCTCAAGGTTTGTAAACACACCAATCAGCACCCTGTGTTTAGCTCAAGGTTTGTGAGTGCACCAATCGATACTCTGTATCTAGCTGCTCTGGTGGGGCCTTAGAGAACCTGTGTGTCCAAACTCTGTATCCAACTAATCTGATGGGGACATGGAGAACCTTTGTATCTAGCTCAGGGATTGTAAATGCACCAATCAGCGCCCTGTCAAAACAGGCCACTCGGCTCTACCAGTCAGCAGGATGTGGGTGGGGCCAGATAAGAGAATAAAAGCAGGCTGCTCGAGCCAGCAGTGGCAACCCGCTTGGGTCCTCTTCCACAATGTGGAAGCCTTGTTCTTTTGCTCTTTGCAATAAATCTTGCTACTGCTCACTTTCTGGGTCCACGCTGCTTTTATGAGCTGTAACACTCACCGCGAAGGTCTGCAGCTTCACTCCTGAACCCAGCGAGACCACGAGCCCCCCAGGAGGAACGAACAACTCCAGACGCGCTGCCTTAAGAGCTGTAACACTCACTGTAAAGGTCTGCAGCTTCACTCCTGAGCCAGCGAGACTACAAACCCACCAGAAGGAAGAAACTCCCAACACATCCAAACATCAGAAGGAACAAACTGCAGATGCGCCACCCTAAGAGCTGTAACACTCACCGCGAGGGTCCGTGGCTTCATTCTTGAAGGCAGTGAGACCAAGAACCCACCAATTCCAGACACACTCCCAGAAACCCTACGACTGCAGACAATATTCTTACTCTCCAGAGGGGAAGCTGGGGCTCAGAGAAATGAAGCAACGTACTTTAGGTCTTACACAGTTACCAAACGGCAGAGCTAGCATTCCAATCCAGGTCCATCTGGTTCCCCCAAAGCAAGATATCTGCCAAAGTTGATGACTTTCTGGTTAGAGTACCTGAAACTCCCTCAGTAGAGGTGGGACTAATCTTTCAGGATGTCATTTTTAAGAGTGCAAAGTGAATTCACGTCTCAATGAAAGGGATAGAAGTTTGTAATGCTGGAATTTGGTGAGAGAATAGTTAGTAGTGGAAAAGGGTTGTGGGGAACATGAAAAACTCAATAATTAAAATTCATTTATTCATTTATCAAACAAATATTTATTAGCATTTACTAAGTAACAGGTACTGTTTAAAGCATTGAAGGATTTATCAATGAATAAAACAGAAAAATTCCTTCCCTAGGAAATTTACATGGGGGGAGGGGGCTGAAGCAGACAATAAACAAATTACATACGAAAATAACATGTGAGATGGCGAATAGTGTTATAAAGGGATATCCTTTCAAGTTCATATAGTTAACGGAATTTGCTTCCTTGCAGCTGTAGAATTCATGAAAATTTGCTTCGTTCAGGCTAACAAGAGAGAGTAGATCTGTGATCTCTAGACTTCGTTTTAAAGAGCTCACCTGATTAGGTCAGGCTTGCCCTGGGTAATTTTCCATTTGATTAACTCAAAGTTAACTTCTAACTAAGGACCTTAATTACATCTACAAAAATTTCTTTACCTTTACCACATAACAATCTAATCACCAGAGTGACATCGTCATATTCACAGGTTTCACCCTCACTCAGAGGAAGGGGATTATTCATGGCATGTACACCAGGGGTCAGGAATCACGGGAGCAGATGTCAATTGGGCAGTTGGATATGTGAGTCTGGAGCTCAGGGCTGAGGTCTGAATTAGAGATGTACGTTATGATGTCATCAACACATAGATGGTATTTAAAGCTATGAGATTGTATGAGATTTAAAGCCTCCAAAAAAAAGTAATATTGATAGATAAGAGATCTGAGGTATGAGCCCTGGAGAACACGAATGTTTAGAGGTTGGGGAGATGAAAAGGAAACAACAGTGGAGACAGACAAGGAGGAGCTAGTGAGGTAGGAGGCAAACCAGGAGAGTATCTTGTCCTGGAAGCCAGGTGAAGAAGGTGTTTCAAGGAGGAGGGAGTAATCAACTATGTCAAGTGCTCCTGCTTGGTCATGTAAGATGATGACAGGATAGTCCATTGAATTTAGTAACATGACGGTGGTCCTGACAAAAGCAGTTTATGTGGAGTGGTTGGGGTGATAGCCTAATTTCAATTTGTTCAAGACAGAAAGAGGAGAGAGAAATTGGAGTTGGCAAGTGTAGACAATTCTTTCAAAGAACTTGGCTGTAGACAGGAGTGGAGAAATGGGTGCATTAGCTAGAACAGAAAGTGGGGTCAAGGCCGGGTGTTGTGGCTCACACCTGTAATCCCAGTATTTTGGGAGGCCGAGGTGGGTGGATCACCTGAGGTCGGGAGTTGAAGACCAGCCTGACCAACATGGAGAAACCCCGTCTCTACTAAAAATACAAAATTACTTGGGCGTGGTGGTGCACGCCTGTAATCCCAGCTACTTGGGAGGCTGAGGCAGGAGAATCACTTGAACCCGGGAGGTGGAGGTTGTGGTGAGCCGAGATCGTGCCATTGCACTCCAGCCTAGGCAACAAGAGCAAAACTCCATCTCAAAAAAAAAAAGCGGGGGGGAGGTCAAGAGAATGTTTTATTATGGAAGAAAAACATGCTTATATGCCAATGGGAATTGCCCAATAAGAAGGAAAGTTCGATTATGTGTATGGAGGAGAGGGCTTGCTGGAGCAATGACCTTGAAGTAATAAGAAAGAATGAGATCCAGAGTACAGATGGAAGGGTTGTACAGACAGGTCATCCACAGAAATGTGATGGAAGGCAGAATATAGGCAAAAATGCAGGCAGATGGGTAGATGTGTTTTGAGGGTCTGTGGCAATTGTCCTCTGATACTCTGATTTTTAGGGCAAACCGAAAGCGTCTCCTGCATTCTCCCACACTGCCCGGAGTGTCAGCATGAGATTACTTTCAGGTGTTCCCGCAAAACAGGCACAGTTTATGTACCACTTGTACCACTTAAGAGGGGATTTTAGTAGCTTTGTGTTTAACATTTATTAGAAGAAGGTAACTAGTACACCTAATGCATGATTTTTCAGATATAATTGCAATTTTAAAATGTAAACAAAAGAAAAGTGTTAGCTAAAGTACAGAAGAGGTTGAAGGGATATAGCAAAACTTTTAGTCAGTTGTGAATAACTGACCCTTGAGAGAATGTCTTAAGGCATTGGATCTGCTGGAGTCCCTCTTTAAGAGCAGACATCTCTGAGATAATACATTTAATCAGCTTCATTCCTGAAATTCTACTGTGAATGAAACTGAGACATCTCAGGACTGAAAGGAATCCCTCAGGGTCTGCTAGTTTACATTCAAGGATAGAGAACTCTATACCACTGAAGATTGAGACAGTTTCTTTCATCCTGAGGGGACTCTGACTAAAAGCAAAACAAAAATACAACAAATTGAAAAGCCAAAAGTTTCTTATATAACCATACAGTGAATATAAACAGAAAGCCTAGAGCCATGCATTATGGGAGATGCCACAGGGAAAGGAGTCTGTAGATGATTGAGAAAAAGGGTTTCTCCAGGTAGAGAGATAGGAAATTGTGGTAGACAGAATAATGAATCCTCGAAGATGTCTATGTCTTAATCCCCTGGAACCTGTGAATATGTTACCTTACATGGCAAAAAGGACTTTGCAGATGGGATTAGTTAAGGATCCTGAGATGGGAAGATTATCCTGGATTATCCAGATGGGCCCAGCGTAATCACAGGGGTCCCTGTAAGAGGGAGGCAGGAGGATCAAAGTCAGGGAAGATGTGATGACAGAAGCAAAGGTTGCAGTGATGTGCTCTGTAGATGCAGAATACAGTCATAAGCAAGAAATTCAGATGGCCTCTGGAAAAGGCAAGAAAACAAATTCTCCCTTAGGGCTTCTAGAAGGAACACAGTCCTGCTGTGATATGGTTTGGCTCTGTGTCTCTACTCAAATCTCATGTTGAATTGTAATCCCCAGTGTTGGGGGAGGGACCTGGTGGGAGGTGATTTGATCATGGGGATGGATTCCCCCTTTGCTGTTCTCATGATAGTGAGTTCTCACGAGATCTGGTTGTTTAAAACTGTGTAGCACCTCCGCCTTCACTCTCTCTCCTGTCACCATGTGAAGGTGTGTTTGCTTCTCCTTCATCTTTTGCCATGATTATAAGTTTCCTGAGGCCTACCCAGCCATGGCTCCTGTATAGCCTGCAGAACTGTGAGTCAATTAAATCTCTTTTCTTTATAAAGTCTCAGGTAGTTCTTTATAGCAATGTGAGAATGGACTAATACATACTGACACCTTACAATCGTAAAACTTTTGGCCTCTAGAACTGTCAGATAGTAAGTCTGCATTATTTTAAGCCACTAAATTTGTGTTAGTTTATTAGAGTGGCAATGGGAAATTAATACAGACATGATGGCAACTTAGAATGCGAGGTTCGAAAAGGCTTTCTGGCAAAGCCTCCTGTCTGGCCTGTTGGTTCCTGGAAGATGGGAGTGAAACAGATCTGAATTCATAGCATATTTTCTTTATTGTTCTTGGGTGGCTCTTGGCATATGTTTCTCTGTATTAATATTAGTTATCTTCCCATTAGATGTACGCTACTTGTGGGCAGATTCAGTTAGCATATAGCACAGGACCTTGCCCATCTAACAGGCAAGCAGCAATGATGCTTTGCAATTGCATAATATGTTGGAGTTTCTAAAAGGCTTTCACATATGACCCTACAGGCATCAACATAAACTGAAAATAGAAGGGCAGGAATTATAGAAGGTGTCACAGATTGGAGAGAGGAAGTTCCCAGAAGAGACTGTAAAAGAGACACTTTGAGTGAGAAAGAGAGGAAAGGGGACAAATGCCAAGGAGAGGAAATGAGTTTTCCTTACCCAGGAAAAATTGGTGAAGGCTCACAACCTTTGACTCTTATCTTGAAAGCAAGCCAGGAGGCCTATGCAGGAGTGAGAGAAGCCACAAATCACTACATGGCCCGTGGAAGTAGAGCAGGTTGGATCCCAGCTGAGGGTCCCATCCGGCATCCTGACCCCCACTCCTATCCTAGCCAGTCTGACTGGCAGGAATGAAAAAGGGATGTTTCCTGCCTGCCTCAAGAGTTTGGTAATTCCTGCATTAGGTAGCTGGTTAGATTTGGAGGAGAAAGCTACATAACCCACTTGGGGTTTCAGAGGGAGCCAAAGTCAACTTCTTCAGCACAATGCCAGGCAAGCTAGACAGATGGCAGCAGAGGAGCTATCAGCTCCCGAATTTCAAAGACTAGCCAAGGGGAGAGACAGAGCTTGGCCACCATGGAAATAGAGAAGCCCAAGAAGATGGGGAACCCATAATTTTCAGGCCTAGTAATTCTCAATGTCCATGTATAGTCCACTCATGTGACTTAATGTCTTATGGGCAGTATTTTTCAGTCAATTATGCCTTGTAAAACAACTCTGGGAAGAGGAACTATTCTGTGAAATTGCTGGGTCATATAGTAGTTGCATGTTTAGTTTTTTAAGAAACCACAGTCAGGTGCAGTGGCTCATGCCTGTAATCCCAGCACTTCGGGAGACTGAAGCAGGTGGATCACTTGAGCCCAGGAGTTCGAAACCAGCCTGGGCAATATGGCAAAACCCCATCTCTACAAAAAATACAAAACATTAGCCAGCATGGTGGCCCATGCCTGTGGTCCCAGCTACTTGGGAGGCTGAGGTGGGAGAATTGATTGAGCCCAGGAGTTTGAGGCCACAGTGAGCCATGATCATACCACTTCACTCCAGCCTGGGTGACAGAGGGAGAGAAAGAAAGAAAGAAAGAGAGAGAGAGAGAGAGAGACAGAGAGAGAGAAAAGGAAGGAAGAAAGAAACTGCCATACTCCCTTCCAGTATGATTGTATCATTTTACATTCCAAACAACAATGTACATAAGTGATTCCATCTCTCCACACCCTTACTAGCATTTGATGTTTCTCTAATATTAATTTTATTTATTCTGACAAATACATAGTGATACTTCAATGTGGTTTTAATTTGCATTTCCCTTACAATGAACATCATTAACTATGCTTATTTGCTATCTATATCTCCTCATTCATGGAATGCCTCTTCATGACTTTTGTTCATTTTCTGATTGAATTGATTGGTTTTATTTTTTAACTGTTAAGTTTTTGGGAGTTCTTTAAATATTCTGTATACAGGTCCTTTGTTGGATATGTGGTTTGCAAATATTTTCTCCAAGCTTATAGCTTGCCTTTTCATTCTCTTTCACAGAGCAAAAGTTTTTCATTTTGATTAAGTCCAATTTATAAATTTTTCCTTTTATGGCTAATGCCTTTGGTGTCAGGTATGAGAACTATTCACATAGCCCTAGATCCCAAAGATTTTCTCCTGTGTTTTTTTTTCTAAAAACCTTTATGGTTTTGTGTTCTACACCTAAGTTCATAATCCATTTTGAGTTAATTTTTGTGTAAGATGTGATATATAGGTCAAGGTGTTTTTTTTTTGTTGTTGTTTTTTGGTTTTTGGTTTTTTTTTTGGTTTTTTGCCTGTGGATATCCAATTGTTTTAGCATCATTTGTTGAAAAAGCTATATTTCCTCCACTGACATTCTTTTGTGCATTTGTCAAAAATCAGTTTGCCATATTTGTTTTTAAGAGTCTGTCCTGGATTCTCTCTTCTGTCCCTCCAATCTGTGTTTATCCCTCCACAAATACCACACTATCTTGACTACCGTAGCATCATATTAAGTCATAACACAAGCGATTCCATATACTTTAATCTTATTATCTTATTTTCACTACATTTTAACTATTCTAGAGCCTGTTGCTTTACATATAAATTTTAAAATAAACGTGTCTTTGTCTACAAAAGTTCTTGCTATGATTCTGATAATTATTGCATTAAACTTGTATATCAATTTGGGGAGAATTGATGTATTTACTGTGTTCAGTTTTCCATCCATGGTATGTCTCTCCATTTATATAGATCTTTGATTTCCTTCATCAGAATTTTGTAGTCTTCAGCATACAAGTGCTTTACATGTTTTGTTAGATTTGCACTGAAGTATTAAATTTCTTAGCTATTGTAAATGTATTGTATTTTTCATTTCAGTGTCCACACATTCATTGTTGATCTAGTATCTGACAGCCTTGCTGAATGCATTTATTAGTTCTAGAAGGTTTTTAAAAGATTCCTGAGATTTACTGTGTAGACAATTATGTCATTTGCAAATAGAGGCAGTTGTATTTATGCCTTTCTATTTTGTATGCTTTTTATTTCCTTTTCTTATCTTATTGCACTAAAACTTCCAGCACTTTGTTGAATAAGAGTGGCAGCTGGGCGTGGTGGCTAATGCCTGTAATCCCAACACTTTGGGAGGCCGAGGCATGAGGATCACTTGAGGCCAGAAGTTGGAGACCATCCTGGGCAACATAGTGAGACCTTGTCTTAAAAATAAAATAAAATAAAAGAGTGGAAAGAGAGGGCATTCTTGTCGTCAGCTATAGGTTTTTGTACATGCCTTTTATCAAGTTGAGGAAATTCCCTCTATTCCTAGAAAACTGAGTATTTTTTTATTCTGAATGGTTGTTGTATTTTCTCAAGTCACTCTTCTGCATCAATTTATGTGATCATGTAAGTTTTCTTCAGTGGCCTTTTAGTATCACAGATTACATTGATTGATTTTTGAATACTGAACTAGCTTTGCATCTCTGAAATAAGCACTATTTTGTCATTATGCATAATACCTTTTATACATTCTGAATTCTATTCGCTAATATCTTTTTTAAAAAAATTTATTTTTAATTTTGTGGTTATATAATAGATATATATATTTATGGGGTACATGAGATATTATGATACAGGCATGCCATGTGTAATAATCACACCAGAGTAAAAGGAGTATCCATCCCCTCAAGCATTTATCCTTTCTTTGTCTTACAAACAACTCAATTATTCTCTTTTATTTATTTTAAAATATACAATTATTGTTGACTGTAGTCACCCTATTGTGCTATCAAATACTAGATCTCATTCATTCTATCTAATTATCTTTTTGTACCCATTAACCATCCCCTCTTCCCCTCCAACATTACCCTTCCCAGCCTCTGGTGATCATCCTTCTACTCTCTATCTCCATGAGTTCAATTGGTTTAATTTTTAGCTCCCACACATAAGTGAGAACATGTGAGGTTTGTCTTTGTGTACCTGGCTTATTGCACTTAACATAATGTCCTCCAGTTCCATCCATATTGTTGCAAATGACAGGATCTCATCCTTTCTTATGGCTGAATATTACTCCATTGTGTATAAGCACCACATTTTCTGTATCCATTCATCTACTGATGGATACCTAGGTTGTTTCCAAATCTTGGCTTATTGTGAATAGTGCTGCAATAAACATGAGAGTGCAGATATCTCTTTGATATACTGATTTCCTTTCTTCTGGGTATATACCTAGTAGTGGGACTGTTGAATCACATGGAAGTTCTATTTTTAGTTTTTTGAGGAACCTCCATAGTGATTGTGCTAATTCACATTCCCACCAACAGTGTACAATGGTTCCCTTTTCTCCACATCATTGCCAATATTTGTTATTGCCTGTCTTTTGAATAAAAGCCATTTTAACTGGAATGGTATATCATCTCACCCCAGTTTTGATTTGCATTTCTCTGATGATCAGTGATGTTCAGCGCTGTTTCATGTACCTGCTTGCCATTTGTATGTCTTCTTTTGGTGTTTATTCAGATCTTTTGCCCATTTTAAAATCAGATTATTAGATTTTTTTTCCTATAGAGTTGTTTGAGCCCCTTGTATATTCTGGTTATTAATCCCTTTTAGATAAATAGTTTGCAAATATATTTTCATTCTGTGGGTTATCTCTTCACTTTGTTAATTGTTTCCTTTGCCAGGCAGAAGCTTTTAACTTGATGTGATCCCATTTGTCCATTTTTGCTTTGGTTGCCTGTGCTTGCGGGGTATTTCTCAAGAAATCTTTGCCTAGTCCAATGTTCTGGAGAGTTTCCCCGATGTTTTCTTGTAGTAGTTTCATAGTTTGAGGTCTTATATTTAAGCCTTTAATCCCTTTTGTTTTTTTATATGGTGAGAGATAAGACTCTAGTTTCATTCTTCTGCATATGGATATCCAGTGTTCTCAGCACAATTTATTGAAGAGACTGCCCTTTCCCTAGTGTATGTTCTTGGCAACTTTGTAAAAAATGAGTTCACTGTAGATGTGTGGATTTGTTTCTGGGTTAAACAAATTTTCAAGAGAAAAACAACCCCATTGAAAAGTGGGCAAGGGACATGAACAGATGCTTTACAAAAGAAGACATACATGCGGCCAACAAGAATATGAAAAAAAATCTCAATATCACTGATCATTAGAGAAATGCAAATCAAAATCACAATGAGATACCATCTCATGCCAGTCAAAATGGCTATTACTAAAAAGTCAAAAAATAACAGGTGCTGGCAAGGTTGTGGAGAAAAGGCAACACTTATACATTTGTTGGTGGGAGTGTAAACTAGTTCAACCATTGTGAAAAGTATCCTGGAGACTTCTCAAAAAACTAAAACAGAACTACCAGTTGATCCAGCAATCACATTACTGGTATATACCCAGAGGAATATAAATCACTCTACCATAAAGACATATGCACACAAATGTTCATTGCAGCACTATTCACAATAGCAAAGACATGGAATCAACCTAAAGGCCCATCATTGACAGACTGGATTAAGAAAATGTGGTACATATACACCGTGGAATACTATGCAGCCATAAAAAAAGAACAGTATCATGTCTTTTATGGGAACACGGATGGAGCTGGAAGCTATTATTCTTAGCTAACTAACGTAGGAACAGAAAACCAAATACTACATGTTCCCACTTATAAGTGGGAGCTAAATGATGAGAACTCATGAAAACAAAGAAGGGAACAACAGACACTGGGGGCTCCTTGAGAGTGGAGGTTGAGAGGAGGGAGAGGAACAGAAGAGATAACTATTGGGTACTGGATTTAATACCTGTGTGATTAAATAATCTCTACAACAAACCCCCATGACACAAGTTTACCTATGTAAAAAACCTTCACATGTACCACTAAACCTAAAATAAAAGTTAAAAACAGAATATACCATTATTAACTATAGTCATCACATTGTGCAATAGATCTCTTGAATTTATTCCTCCTATCTAACTGAAATTTTGTATCCTTTGACCAACATCTTCCTCAACCCCTTCACTGCTCCCAGTCCCTGGTAACCACCATTTTATTCTCTATTTCTATGTGTTCAAATTTTTAAGATTCCACATATAAGTGAGATCATATGGTATTTGTCTTTCTGTGCCTGGCTTATTTCACTTAACATGTTTTCCAGTTTTACCCATGTTGTCACAAATGACACAATTTCCTTCCTTTTTAAGGCGGAATAGTATTTCGTTGTGTACATATGCCACATTTTCTTTATCCATTCATCTGTTGTTGAACTCTTAGATTGTTTCCATATCTTGGCTATTGTAAATAATGCTGCAATGAACATAGGAGTGCAGATATCTCTTCAACACACTAATTGTATTTTCTTTGGGTATATACCCAGTAGTGGGATGGCTAGATCATATGGTAAAAATTTTACTTTTAATTCTTCGAAAAATCTCCATACTGTTTTCAATAATAGCTGTACTAATTTACATTCCCGCTAACAATGTACACGGGTTCCCTTTCTCCACATCCTCACAAACACTTGTTTTTTGTTTTCTTTGTCTTTTTGATAATAGCCATTCTAACAGGTGTGAGGTAATAGCACATTGTGGTTTTAATTTGCATTTCTCTGACAATTAGTGATGCTTAGCATTTTTCATATACCTGTTCATCATTTGCATGTTTTCTTTTGAGAAACATCTATTGAGGTCCTTTGCCCAGGTTTTTTGTATTCTTGTATTTTTGTATTCTTTAATCAGGTTATTTGTATTCTTGCTGCTGAGTTATTTTAGTTTCTTATATATTTTGGCTATTAACCCCTTATAGGATATATGCTTTGCAAATGTTTTCTCTCATTACATAGATTATCTTTTCACTCTGTTTATTGTTTCCTTTGCTGTACAGGAGCTTTTCGGTTTGATGTAATCCCATTTGCCTATCTTCACTTTTATTGCCTATGTTTTTCAGGTCATATGCAAAAATAATTGCCTAGACCAACGTCATGGATATTTCCCCTGTTTTCGTCTAGTAGTTTCATAGTATCAGTTCTTACATTTAACACTTTACTCCATTCTGAGTTGATTTTGTATATAGCGTGAGACAAGGATCTAATTTCATTCTTTTGTACATAAATATCCAGTTGTTCAAACACCAATTATTAAAGAGACTCTCCTTTCCTGCTTTCTCCATTATGCTTTTCCCCATTTCCCCCATTGTATGTTCTTGGCACCTTTGTCAAAATCAGTTGACCATAAATGGGTGGATTTATTTCGGGGCTCCCTATTCTGTTCTATTGGTCTATGTGTCTGTTTCTATGCCAGTACCATGCTGTTTTGATTACTATCACTATATAGTAGATTTTGAAGTGAGGTAGTATGATGCCTCCAGGTTTGTTCTTTTTCCTCAAGATTGTTTTGGCAGTTCGGGGTCTTTTGTGGTTTCATACAAATTTTAGGATTGCTTTTTCTATTTTAGTGAAAAATGTCTGAAATTTTGATAGAAATTTCATTGAATCAATAGATTGCTTTGGGTAGTACAGATATTTTAACAATATTAATTTTCCAACCTATGAACATGGAATATCTTTCCATTTATTTGTGTCTTTTTCCATTTCTTTTATTAAAATTTTATAGTTTTTGGTATACAGGTTTTTCACATCCTTAGTTAGATTTATTCCTAAGTATTTTTTGTAGCTATTGTAAATGGAATTATTTTCTTGATTTCTTTATTGGATAGTTTGCTGTTAGTATGTAGAAGTACTACTGAATTTTTGTATGTTGATTTTGTATCCTATAACTTTGCTGAACTTATTTGTTCTAACAGGATTTTTTGGCAGAATCTTTAGGGTTTTCTATACATAAGATCATGTCATCTACAAACAGGGACAATTTAATTTAACTTCTTCCTTTCTAATTTGGATGTCTTTCTTTCTCTTGCCTAATTGCTCTAACTAGGGTGTCCAGTGCTATGCTGAATAGAAGTGATAAAAGTAGTCATTCTTGTCTTGTTTCTGATCTTAGTGGAAGAGCTTTTAACTTGCCACTATTGAGTATGATGTTACCTGTGGGCTTGTCATTCATGGCTTTTATTATGTTGAGGTACATTTCTTCTATATCTAATTTTTTGAGAGTTTTTTTTATCATGAAAGGATGTTTTCAAGCAACTTTGTTAAATGCTTTTCTGAATCTATTGAGATATCATATGGCTTTTGCGCTTCATTCTGTTAATGTAGTGTATCACATTTATAGGTTTGTGTATGTTGAACTATCCTTGCATCCCTGGAATAAATCCCACTGATCATGGTAAATGATCTTTTCAATGTGCTGTTGAATTTGGTTTGCTAATATTTTCTTGAAGATTTTTGCATCTGTGTTCATCAAGGATACTGGCTCAGAATTTTCTTTTCTTGTAGTAGCCTCATCAGGCTTTGGTATCAGGGTAATGCTGGCCTCATCAAATGAGCTTGGAAGTAGTTTGTGTTCTTCAAATTTTTGGAAGAGTTTGACAAAAATTGGTGTTAACTCTTTCAATATTTTGTATGATTCAGCAGTGAAACTATCAGGTTCTGAGCTTTTCTTTGATAGGAGTTTTTTAAATTACTGATTCAATCTTATTTCTCATTATTGGTCGGTTCAAATTTTCTATTTCCTCATGATTCAGTCTTGATAGGTTGTATGTGTCTAAGAATTTATCCATTTATTGTAGGTTATACAATTTGTTGGTATATAACTGTTTATCATAGTCTCTTATGACCTTTTGTATTTCTGTATTATTAGTTGTAACATCTCTTTCATTTCTGATTTTGAGTCTTAACACTTTTTTTCTTAGTCCATATAAAGGTTTGTGAATTTTATCTTTTCAAAAAACAAACTCTTAATTTCATTGTACTTTTCTTTTTATTTATTTTATTTTTCCATAAGTTATTGGGGTACAGATGGTATTTGGTTACATGAGTAAGTTCTTTAGTGGTGATTTGTGAGATTTTGGTGCATTCATCACCTGAGCAATATACACTGCAACATATTTGTAGTCTTTTATCACTCGCCTCCCTCCCACTCTTCCCCCTAAGTCCCCAAAGTCCACTGTGTCATTCTTATCATTCTTATGCCTTTGTGTATAGCTTAGCTCTCACATATCAGTGAGAACATCCAATGTTTGGTTTTCCATTCCTGAGTTACACCACTTAGAATAATAGACTCCAATCTCATCCAGGTCACTGCAAATGCTGTTAATTCATTCCTTTTTATGGCTGCATAGTATTCCATCATATATATATTATATATACTATATATTATATATGTTATAATATATTATATATAACTGATATATATATATATATATATATATACAGTTTCTTTACCCACCTGTTGATTGACGGGCATTTGGGTTGGTTCCATGATTTTGAAATTGTGAATTGTGCTGCTATAAACATGTGTGTGCAACTCTTTTCCGAATAATGACTTCTTTTCCTCTGGGTAGATACCCAGTAGCGGGATTGCTGGATCAAATGTTAGTTCTACTTTTAGTTCTTTAAGGAATCTCCACGCTGTTTTCCATAGTGGCTGTACTAGTTAACATTCCCACCAGCAGTGTAGAAGTGTTCCCTGTTCACCACATCCACGCCAACGTCTACTGTTTTTTTATTTTTTCATTATGGCCATTCTTGCAGGAGTAAGGTGGTATCACATTGTGATTTTGATTTGCATTTCCCTAATCATTAGTGATGTTGAGCATTTTTCATATGTTTATTGTCCATTTGTATATTTTTGTATACTTGGTATATTTTGTAGATCTTCTTTTCAGAATTGTCTATTCATCATTATACTTTTCTATTGTTTTTCTAGCCTCTATTCCATTTATTTCTGCTCTGATCTTTATTATTTCCTTCCTTCTACTGACTTTAGGGCTAGTTTGCTCTTCTTTTTCTAGTTCTTTGAGGTGTAACATTAGGTTGTTTATTTGAGATCTTTATTCTTTGCTGATATAGGTGTTTATTGCAATAAACTTCCCCCTTAGAATTGCCTTTGCTGTATTCCATTAGTTTTGGTCCAGTTTTGTTTGTCTCAATATATTTTAAATTTTCCCATTTACTTTCTCCTTTGACCCATTGGATGTTCATGAGCATATTGTTTAATTTCTATGTGTTAGTAAATTTTCCAAAATTCCTCCTGCAATTAATTTCGAGTTTTATACCACTGTGGTCAGAAAAAACACTTGATATAATCTCAGTCTTCTTAAGTTTGTTAAGACTTGTTTTGTGGCCTAGCATGATCTCTCCTGGAGAATGTTCCATGTGCACCTGTGTATATTCTGCTGCTGGAGGCTATGTCCTTGGGTACCAGTCTGGTACCTGAGGCCAGGGGCGCTAACTTGGCATTAGGGTGGATTTAAAGTCTGGGCTTATGTGGGCTAACCTGACTCTGGGTTGGTCTGAGACCTGGGGCAGGCCTGGAGCCTAAAGCCACAGGGTCTGGCCTGAGGCTGAGTGAGCCCTATCTTGTATCTTCAGGGGCCAGCCTAGAGACTGGTTCTGTTTGTGAGTGCTGGCATGATGACTAGGGCTATAGGGGCTAGCCAAGGGCTGGGGGCGGTCTGGAGCCCAGGGCTGCTGGGGCTGGCCTAGCCCTGGAGCAGGCCTAGAGTCTGAGTCTGTGGGGGCTGACCTGGTGCTGGGGCAGACCTAGTGCTGGGGCCAGTCTGAGGTCTGGGACTGCTGGGGTTGACCAATTCCACCAGGTAGGCCTGAAGTTTGGGGCTGTGGGATCCTACCTGGCACCAGGGTGGGCTTAGAGCACATTCTGCTGGTACCAGCCTGGAGTGTGGGGACATGGGGGTCTGTTCCATGCTGGGTTTTACTGGAATGGGCCTAGTTTTAGGGTCCAAGGCAAAATCCTGTGTTCACTTTCCTCTCCTTCTGCCACATGGAGAATACCTCTCTTCACACTGTGCTACTTGAGGTAGGGGGAGAGATGACACAGTTGATGTAAAATTGTCCTTTCTACCTTCTTTATATGTCTTTTCTTTATTTCTATGCTAGACCTAGATGCAGTAATCTCTCAACTGGTTTCCTTAGCTCATGTGAAGGTATTTTTGCGTGTGGATAATTGTTCAATTGATGGTTCTGTGTGGAGGATGAGTGCTAGAAAGTCCTATTCTGATGTCTTGCTCTGACCATGTTTTTTAATCCCCTTTGCCCATCTCTGTCTGTCTCTTAGTTGTTATATTTAGAGTGTTTACATTTAATGTAATTATTGATATGTTAGAGCTTAAGCCTGCCATTTAATTTTTAAAATTCTGTTTGTTCTTTCTGTTTTTCATTTCTTATTTTCTTTTTATTGCCTTCCTTTGGGTTACTTGAATATTTTTTAGAATTCCATTCTGATTTAATTGTAGTCGTGTTTTTGAGTATATTTCTTCATATATTTTTTAGTGATTGCTCTATGTATTCTATTATATATATACAACTTATGACCATCTACTGGTGTCATCAATTTACCAGTTTGTGCGAAGTGTAAGAACCTTGCCTGCCTTTACATTCCTTTTCCCTCTCCCATTTATAATTGTCTTAAATATTTCCCGTAAATAAATTTAGAACCATGTCAGACAATGCACAATTATGGTTTCAACTATCAAACATAATTTAGAAAACTCAAGAGGAAAAGTCAATTTTATTTACCCATATTTTTTCTTACTGTTTTCTTTCTTCCTTCCTGATACTCCAAGGTTTCTTCCATCATCTCCTTTCTGTTTAAAGCAATTCCATTAGCCATTCTTTTATGGTTGGTCTGCTGCTAACAAATTCTTAGTTTTCCTTTATCTGAGCATGTCTCAATTTTCCCTTCATTCCTGAAGGATGCTTTTGCTAGGTATAGGATGCTGGCTTGACAGGTCTTTTCTTTCAGCACTTTAAAAATATTGTGCCACTTATTCACGATAGCAAAGACTTGGAACCAACCCAAATGTCCATCAATGATAGACTGGATTAAGAAAATGTGGCACATATACACCATGGAATACTATGCAGCCATAAAAAAAAGATGAGTTCATGTCCTTTGCAGGGACATGGATGAAGCTGGAAACCATCATTTTGAGCAAACTATCACAAGGACAGAAAACCAAACACTGCATGTTCTCACTCATAGGTAAGAATTGAACAATGAGAACACTTGGACACAGGGTGGGGAACATCACACACCGGGGCCTGTTGGGGGTGGAGTCTGGGGGAAGGATAGCATTAGGAGAAATACCTAATGTAAATGACGAGTTGATGGGTACAGCAAACAAACATGGCACATGTATACATATGTATCAAACCTGCACATTGTGCACATGTACCCTAGAACTTAAAGGATAATAAAAAATTATAAAAAATAAAAATAAAAATATTGTGCCACTTTCTTCTGCCTTCCACGGCATCTGATGTGAAATCTTCTGTCATTCAAATAGTTTTCCCGCTATAGGTAAGGTGTCATTTTTTCCAGCTGTTTTCAGGAATTTTTTTCTTTGTCTTCAGTTTTCAGAAGTTTAATTACAATGTGTCTTGTCATGGATTTCTTTGGGTATATCCTTTTTGAGATTTGCTCAGCTTCATGAATCTGTAGGTTTCTATCTCTTGCCAAATTTGGGAAGCTTTCAATCATTATTTCTTTGAGTACTTTTCAATCCCCACTCTCTTTCTGCTCTCCTTCTGAGACAACATAAACGTTTAGTCCTTTTGTTATGGTCTCACAGGTCTCTGAGGTTTATTTTTTAAAATCTATTTTCTCTCTCTGTTGCTCAGATTAAGTAATTTCTAGTGTCCTATCTTCCAGTTCATTGATTGTTCCCCTTTGTAACACCCACTCTGCTGTTAAACCCATCCACTAACTTTTCTATGTAGTGATTGTATTTTTTAACTCTGATGTATCTATTTTGCTTTTCTCTATATTTTCTATTTCTTTGATGATAGTTTCTATTTTTTCATTTGTTTCAAGCGTGTTCACGTTTTCTTGTTGAATCATTTTTATCATGGTGGCTTTAAAATATTTGTCACATAATTCTAACATTTCTGCCATCTCAGTATTAGTATCTATTAAGGGTTGTCTCCCCCAAATAAAAAGACGTGTTGATCTAATGCCAGTTCCTGTGAATGTGACTTTATTTGGAAATAGGATCTTTGCAGATGTAATCAAGTTAAGATGAAGTCATTGGCATGGTCCTGATCCAATATGACCGATGTGTCTTTATTGACATCAGAAGAAGAAGAAGTATAAGAAAAGGTAACTGAGACACAGACACATAGGGAGAATGCTATGTGATGACAGAAGAGAGACTGAAGTGATACAGCTGTGAGCCAAGGAATGCCAAGGATTGATGGCCATTACTGAAAGCTAGAAAGAGTCAAGGAAGAACCCTTCACTGTGGGTTTTAGAGGTAGTATGGCCCAACCAACACCTTGATTTTAGATTTCTAAGCCCCAGAATTGTGAAACAATACATTCTGTTGTTTTTAAGCCACTCAGTTTGTTATGGCAGCCTTCAGAAACTAATACAGCATCTATTCATTGTATTTATTCAATCAGTTTGAGATTTTCCTGGTTCTTGGTATGATGAATGATTTCATATTGAAACCTTGAAATTCTGGGTATACTATAAGACCCTGGATCTTAAACTTCCTGTTTTTGCTAGCTTCCTATGACACTGTGTTGTTGGGGAAAAGAGATGCTGCCACATTACTGCCAGGTGGTAGTGAAAGTCCAGGTTACACCCTTGGCCTCCTTTCATACCTGAAGAGGGGCTGTTGAGTGGGGGTAGGAGTTCCAGCTCCCCACTCAGGGTCCACTGATACCTGGCCGAGAGGTACAGGAAGGCTTCTTAATGTTCTCCACGTGGCTTCCACTGACATAAGTGGAGGAGGCTCTGTTACTTCCGGGAAGTGGCTAAAGTCCTGACTCTCTTCCAGGCCTCCTCTGACAGCACCAGGCAGGAGGGTTAGGAGGCCTTCTTATATAATCTCGTGTGGGTGGAAGTCTAGGCTCCCCACTAGGCCTTTGCTGGCATGGATAAGGGTGTTGCTGCAATGGTCTTTGGGCTAGAGAAAACAGATTTTCCTTGGGGCTTTTTTTATCTGTACTCATTGGCAGTTCTGGATTGCCAGCCTCTGCAGTTCTGGGTTGCTGCCTTCTTTAGCCCAAGTCTAGGGTATATGAGGCAAAAAAATATAATAAAAATAACCACCCAAGAAACTCACCACCATATCATTTCTTGGGTCCCAAGATCCTTAGGCGGTCTGCCTTCTCTTCACCTTTCAGAGTCTTCTTATGTTTGTTTTATATACAATGACAAGAGTTTTTAGTTATACTTAGTGAAAAAATAGCAAAAGGTATGTGTACTTACCCAAAAGCAGAAGTCCTAGACTTTAAAAAATAATTAATTCAAAGGATAGAGATCAAAGATAAAAATATTTTCACACTCTTAGTCTCATTCAAATCAAGAAAATGGGTAGCCTCAGGGTATGGGGCTCTGTCTCTAAGGAAATATTACCCTTGGCTTTACTATCCTTTAAGCAATAGGGAAACTCTAAATACGCACTTTTAAAAGAGCCCCTTGTGTTTTGAGCTGCTTGTGTTCATTCCTATTCATCAAGTGTTTTTTTTTTTTTTTTTTCAAATTGAGCTCCGCAAAGTACCTTCCTCAGCATTATCTTGAAATAATTTAAGACATAGAATACTATGTCCTGATCTAGACCTGCTGAATTAGAGCCCAGGATTGGAGATTTGGAACCTATATTTTAACAATCATCTCCTGCCCCCAAGGTATGAGAACCTCTGATTTAAGCCACTGATAAAATTTCTGAAGTAGATCAGGCCAATAATAAAGACTTGTAACAGGCCTGGAGACTGTCCTTGAGAAGCTATTAATCATTTATCAGGGCCCTCAGGGCAGACTTGGTCAACCAGCTACTAAACCCCCTTATTATTCTCACCGCGAGTCCTTACTGCGCTATTTTGCAAATATCATGAAAATCCTCAGGTAGTGCTTTGCCAAATTTAACCTGTTTTATCTGCTGCATTGCTCTGACCCATCATTCTAGTAAACCTATTAAAGATCACGAAACTAGGCCAGGCACAGTGGCTCACGCCTGTAATCCCAGCACTTTGGGAGGCCAAGGCGGGCGGATCACGAGGTCAGGAGATCGAGACCATCCTGGCTAACACAGTGAAACTCCGTCTCTACTAAAAATACAAAAAATTAGCCAGGTTTGGTGGCAGGTGCCTGTAGTCCCAGCTACTCAGGAGGCTGAGGCAGGAGAATGGCTTGAACCTGGGAGGCGGAGGTTGCAGTGAGCCGAGATTGAGCCATTGCACTCCAACCTGGGCGACAGAGCGAGACTCCATCTCAAAAAAAAAAAAAAAAAAAATTAAAATAATAATAATAATAATGAAACTAGTCTGACAGGTTTCATTCCCAGTGAAATTACACTGGGTCCAGTGAACATAAACCATCCTTTTAAAATAATCCACTTTAGATTGTCTCCTGGAATCAACATCAAGCTTATTGTTCTGTCCATTTACACTTCCTCTATTATTTCCTTTTTGAAATCCATGATCACATTTGCCTGTCTTTAGGCTTCTAGCAACCCCCCTGCATATGCTCCAAATTGATGAGAATAAAATTATCCCCAAGAGTGGTTTAGAGGTCTCATTTGCTAGTTCTTCCAATATTCTGAGAGATATAATTTGTCCAGACACCTGAACCTGGTTAAAGCAATGAAATACTCTCTGACAACCATTTTACATACCCTGGACTTTTCTTCTTTTATCAATATTTGGTCTAAACTCTTGTTATTCAAAGTATGGTTCGAGGACCAACAGTAGCATTACCTGGGAGCCTGTTAGAAGTGCAAATTATTGGGCCCCACCCAGACCTACCAAACCACAATCTCATTTTAACAAAATTCCTAAGTGATGTATATGTGTGTTAAAGTTTGAAAAGCACTGGGCTAGACTGTTCAGTATGTAAATTTCTCCTTGACAAAAAATATAGGTGCAAAGTGAGAACAGAGGAGTTCTGCTCTATCTTGATCATCCATCAGTATGTCAATATCAATTGGACCCCTTTCTCAATTGTCTTCTGGCTCTTAACACAACTTTGTAATAATTATTTATGTAACTTTGTAAAAATTCTTTATGTTGCTCTTATCATTTCTTGAACGCCTCAGGTCTACATCTGGTGTTTAGCCTTCTGGACACTGTTTATGTAGGTTTACCCCAGTCTCCTGCATTCATCATTGGTTTTGTGGGGGTCCTTTCCAAATTTAACCTGCTAAGAACTAAAAGTAAGGGATCTTTCCTGGTCAAGAATCAACAAGGGATAGTAATTCTCTGTATAGTGGAATCTATTGGAGTCCTGAAAAAAGATTGCTCAGAGGAGTTGCCTTATCCCTCTCTCTGCATAGAATCTCAAGTCTAAATTATCAAGAGGGTCCCTAAGACTGGCACCTGGAGGGTACTGTTACTTATTCCAGAAAAGTAGACTATTTTACCATTTGCTCTTGGTAATTTGTATATGCCTATTAAGTAAGCATCTGTGTAACAGTAAAACCACACCCCACTTTGAGGTACCCCAACCCATACCACTTATTTCTTTTTCTCTTTTCTTTTCTTTTTTTTTTTTTTGAAACAGAGTTGCCCAGGCTGTGATCTTGGCCCACTGCAACTTCCACCTCCCGGGTTCAAGCGATTCTCCTGCCTCAGCCTCCCGTGTAGCTGGGATTACAGGCATGAGCCACCACGCCCGACTAATTTTGTATTTTTAGTAGAGACGGAGTTTCACCATGTTGGTCAGTCTGGTCTTGAACTCCTGACCTCAGGTGATCCACCCGCCTCGGCCTCCCAAAGTGCTGGGATTACAGGTGTGGGCCACTGCACCCGGCCCATATCATATTTCTGGGAGTCCCACCATGTTTCTCCTATGCTGTTCCAGTTTCAACTTCTCCATGTCTTCTACCTGCAAGATTACCTGTAGAAATCTAACTGCTTTGTGTCCGTCGTGAAATGCCAATGTACATGCTAACAGTGCTTTCTATCACTTCTCCCAAAGCTTTCAATCTTTGAGATCCCCAAATGGTTTTGGATTAGAAGGGTGTCCTCCCCAGCTCTGTGCCATACTCTGTCACTGAGGCTTTGAAACAGCTCAGCTTTTGCTCAGTCTCTTAAAATCTCCCTTAGGCAGGTCCAGCAATTTATTATGTTCATTCATTTAATCATGGAAGTTAAAGGTCCGGAAAGGGAATTGATGCCATATTATCCCCTTAGAGCTCTTCTTATCCTCTTCTAGCCCTTCTCATCACCAAAAGCTCTTGTCTTATCTCATGGTTACAAAGCAAATGACTCCACATATATAAGTGAATGCAAATAGACACTGATGTGTGTTTAGGAAACAGGAGGAAAGAAGAGAGACTGTATACTTTAGTAGTGACTGGATTCCAGTTCAGTCCATCAAATGTGCACAGTTATCACTGCATTTGATTAATTTTTAAACATTTAGGGAATTTCCCAGATATCTTTCTTTTTTGTTGTGGTTTTTTTGTTTCATTTTTGTTTTTCCCAGATATCTTTCTAAGTATTGATTTCTACTTTAATTCCTTTATGGTTAGTAAACATATCTTGTATTATTTTTATCATTTTATATTTTTTGATACTTCCTTTACAGCCCAGCATATGGTTTCTCATGGTGAGTGTTTTTCATGCACTTGAAAAAAATATCTTCTGTTGTTTTGGGAGAGTGGGGAGGAGTGAACTATAAATGTCAATTAGGACAAATTGATTGATGGTGTCTTAATGACTGTCAACTTGTTCAATTGATTACTGAGCAAGGAGTGTTAAAGTCTCCAAATATAATTGTGAATTTGTCTATTTCTCCTTTAAATTATACCAGATTTTGCTTCAAAAGTTTTGCAGCTCTGTTACCAGGTACACACACTTAGAATTTTGTCTTCTTATGAATGAACCATTTTATCAGTACGAAATATCCTTCTGTATCTCTGGTAGTCCTCATGTCTTAAAGTCTACTTTATCTCATGAGAATATTGTCAGTAGATTTCTTATGATTAGTATGTGCATAGTATATTTTTCCTTCTTTTTACTTTAACCTGTCTTTATATTTACAGTAGGTTTCTTATCGGCAGCCTGAACAACTTAATGCCTTCATTTGGGGTGTTTCCTATGTTTAATGTAATTATTGATATGGCTGTTTCTAAGTCTTCCATCTTGGTATTTTTTTTCCATTTGTCCCATATTTTCTTTGTTCTTTTTTTCCTCCTCTTCTCCCTTCCTTGACATTACTTGAATATTTTTAGTATTCTATTTTGGCTTTTTAGCCATATTTCTTATTTGATTTTTTTATTTTTAGTAGTAGTATTTCATGAATTAAAGAGTTAATCCATACAAAGACAGAATTCTAAAAGTGTATGTACCTGATAACAAAGCTGCAAAACATTCGAAGCAAAAACTGGTAGCATTTAAAGGAGGAATAGACAAATCCACAATTATATTTGGAGACAGTAATGCTCCTTTCTCAGTAATCAATGTAAGTTGATAGTCATTAAGACACCATCAATCAACTTGTCCTAATCTGGGAATTACAATATGCATCCATAACTTACTACAGTGTAATTTTTTTTTGAGATAGGGTCTCTCTCTGTCACGCAGGCTGGAGTGTAGCAGCGCTATCTCAGCTCACTGCAACCTCTGCCTCCCAGGCTCAAGCAATTCTCCCATCTCAGCCTCCCAAGTAGCTGGGACTTCAGGTTTGAACCTCCACGCCAGACTAATTTTTGCATTATTGGTAAACGTGAGGTTTTGCCATGTTGCCCAGGCTGGTCTCTAACTCCTGGCTCAAGCACTCCACGCATCTCGGCCTCCCAAAGTTCTGAGATTACAGGCATGAGCCACTGCACTTGGCCAATAACTGATTACAGTGTACTTTGAATTAATATTATACCAATTCACACATATAATGTAAAAACCTTAGAGCAGTATATTTCCTTTTACTCCTCCCTTTCCATTGTACTATAGTTTTCATGCATATTTACTTCTATATAGTTTATAGATCCCATAATACATTGTTAGTCGTTTTGCTTTACATAGTCCATTGTCTTTTCTAGTACATTAAGAAATTCAAAAAACAAGTTTTTAAATATTTACTCAAGTGTTTACCATTTTCATTTCTACATGTAGCTTTGAATTTCCAGCTGGCATAATTTCCCTCAAGCCTGCAGAATTTCCTTTAACGTTTCTCATAGAGCAAGTCTGCTTGAGATGAATTATAATTGATTCTCATTATTTGGGGATCTATAAAGTCATCACACACACTGAGTTAAGAAATACTGAACCACCGATCCTAGGGGAAATACAGTAGGTTCCTACGAGCCTCTGGTCACAACAGTTTCATCAACTGATCAATATGTAGCCGTGTGTTATATGTGTTTCTGTTTGAAGATATCTTCTATATTAGATACTGTTGATTCATTAACATTTAACTCATGGCCAATGGCATTTTAATTTATGCTTGAACAAAACTTAAATAACACATATATTTTTTTCCATTAGGCAAATCACAGCCTTGTTGCACTTAGGAATGCTAAACATCACTTCAGTACTACATGTTGGGACCATTTAAGATAGTGAAATTACTAATAAAAACGTGGAAAATGTGACACTAAATAGACCATGGAAATGACACTTTTTTACAGTATGAGAACTGAAGCAAGAAGGCAGAACATTACGTTGTTTGGCCTCAGCTGGGAACATGCACTTTAGGCAATTCAAATTTTTTGCTGCTCTCCGTGTGTCCCTGAAAGCTGGTGAAAGTACCATGAGAATTGATTTGGGGTTACAAATAAATTGTAGCAAGTAGGTGAATTTGCAGACAAATAATTTGAATAATAAGAATTGACTATATCTTATCTTTCTAGAATGTTTTGTCTTCCTTTAAAGAGTGTTGAGCTTTTGGGAGACATTGAATTTTTTTCTGGCAAGCTATTACTTATTTAATGTCTAAAAATATTTGTTCCATATATTTTATTTATATTTATTTACAGCAAGGAGGTAAATCTGATGCTCATTTCTCCATCATGTTTAAATCATTTGGAGAGTGTGATGGTTAATACTGAGCGTCAACTTGATTGGATTGAAGCATGCAAAATATTGTTCCTGGGTGTGTCTGTGAGGGTGTTGCCAAAGGAGATGAATATTTGAGTCAGTGAACAGGGAGAGGCAGACCCACTCTTAATCTGGATGGGCACCTCCTAATCAGCTGCCAGCATGGCTAGAATAAAGCAGGCAGGAGTAGGCAGAAGAGTAGACTCGCTGAGTCTTCCGGCCTTCATCTTTCTCCCGTGTTGGATGCTTCCTGCCCTCGAACATCAGACTCAGCTTTTGGGCTCTTGGACTTATACCAGTGATTTGCCTGGGGCTCTTGGGTTTTTGGCCACAGACTGAAGGCTTCACTGTCAGCTTCCCTACTTTTAAGATTTTGAGACTCCGACTGGTTTCCTTGCTCTTCAGCTTGCAGACAGCCTATCGTGGGACTTCACCTCGTGATCGTGTGAGTCAATTCTCCTAATAAACTCCCCTTCATATATACATCTATCCTATTAGTCCTGTCCCTCTAGAGAACCCTGCCTGACTAATACAGAAGGAAAGGCATAAATGAAATAGTCACTCATCTCCCAGTAGCTGTTGTGCATATGTGGATGAAAAGGAGTACAGAGTTACCTATGCAAAATGTGGTCATTTTATAAAGAACGACTTTTCAACACTGTGCTAGGGGTTATGAGAAATAAAAGAGAAGGCAAAACCCAGCTGTTTTTCCTAAGGACTTTAAGTTTCAATTGGAAGGCAAGTTGTCATATGTGAAATGTCAATGTTTATCTTACTTCAACCCCTACCCCACTGGTCCTAACCCTGTTCCTCTGTGAGTCCTCCCCAGAAAATACTTATGGAGATGTCTTCAGGCTGAGGAGCCAAGGAAAATTTCTTTGAGTATTGTACACAATACCCTCAAATTGTTCTATTGTACTTAGGTCCTACGTTCACCATTTAGAGCCACCAACTCATTCTGCTTTGAGTGGAACGTTCCAGAAAAAGCCTTGTTTCAGGAACCCCATCAGTCCAGGGAAACTAGAATGGTTGGCTATCTGAGCCCATATTGCTCACAGCATTGCCAGTGCCAGCCTGGGTGACCAAGCGAGACCCTGTCTCAAAAACAAAAACAAAAACAAAAACAAAAAAATGTTCCTGAGAGTTTCATACATTTTTTGGTCATATCAGCATGCAAATAAGATCCACATATCACAATTGGTTGATATGTCTTTTAAGTCTCTTTTCATCTATAGGTTCCTCCACTATTTCTTTTTTTTCCCCATTAGAATTGATTAGTACAGATACTAGTTAATTTTTCCTATAGAGTTTCCCACTGTCTATGGATTTTGCTGATTGCATCCTAGTAATATATTTCAAGTAAACTGGTAGTTAGATCTAGGGGCTTGTTCAGATTCAGGTTTGATTTTTTAGCAAGACAACTTCATAAGTGGTGCTGTGTACTTTCATTAGAGGTACATAATATCTGGTTGTCTCTCTTATGATGCTGGCAGCCATTGATGACCATTGCCTAGTCCACTATTTCATTAGGAATTGTCAAATTGTTATGGGGGGAGGGCTCCTTGCTCCCAGAGCTCCCAAGATGGTGGCGGCCACTTCCAAGATGGTGGCAAGCCTCGTGTTCTCTGACCTGGGGTTCTTGGCATAATGGATTCCAAGGAATGGAATCTTGGGCCATGCGGTGAGCATTATAGCTCTATTAGAAGCCGTGGGTCACAGAAGAGAACCGTGGAACCCAGTGACTAGTGTTCAGCTCGATTAGGACGAAACCCGGGCACTTAGCTGTGCAGGAACAATGGCAAGCCTTTAGCCTGATCGGGAGCGGCAATGGGCACCTAGCTGGATCAGGAGCACAGCGGACACCCTGATGGATCCAGAGGGATGGAAGTCAGCAGCGGGTCTGTGACGGCGGCAAACACCAGGGGTGGACGGCGAGCGAAAGCTCAGCTTGAGCCGTAACAAACACGGACCAAAAGAGAGTGCAGTTGCAAGATTTAATAGAGTGAAGACAGAGCTCCCATACAAAGTGAGGGGACCCAAAGAGGGTAGCCGTTGCCAGCTCAAATGCCTGGGTTTATATCCTGATCCTTGTCCCTCCCGCTGTGCTCTCAGGCAACAGATGATTGGCTATTTCTTTACCTCCTTTTTTTGCCTAATCAGCATTTTAGTGAGCTCTCTTTTCTATCTGATTGGTCGGGTGTGAGCTAAGTTGCAAGCCCCCTGTTTAAAGGTGGATGCAGTCACATTCCCAGCTAGGCTAGGGGATTCTTAGTCGGCCTAGGAAATCTAGCTAGTCCTGTCTCTCAAAATGACAATATTCTATCATTCTTTCTTCACTCATTAACTGGAATATTCCTATGAAAAGAAACTCCCCATCAACAAATTTTTTACTACCCCGTGGTACAATTGTATAGAAAAGACTTCAGTGACAACTTTGCTGATAGATCTCCATATGCACCTGTGAAAGGAAAATAACTCTTGGGACCCCAAAATCACTAAGCTAAAGGAAAAAGTCAAGCTGGGAACTGCTTAGGGCAAATCTACCTGCCATTCTATTCAAAGTCACCCCTCTGCTCATTGAGAGAGATGCATATCTGATTGTCTCCTTTGGAGAGGCTAATGAGAAACTCACAAGAATGCAACCATTTGTCTCTTATTTACCTGTGACCTGGAAGCCTCCTCCCCACTTCAAGTTGTCCCGCCTTTCTGAACCAAACCACAAACTAATGTTCATCTTACATATGTTGATTGATGTCTCATGTCCCCCTAAATGTATAAAATCTAATTGTGCTCTGACTACCTTGTGCACATGTCATCAGGCCCTCCTGAGGCTGTGTCACGGGCACATGACCCCAACCTTGCCAAAGTAAACTTTCTAAATTATCTGAGACCTATCTCAGATATTCAGTGTTCAAATTTCGGTAACCACAAAGGGATTCTGAGTGGAGGTACCCCTGACCTTTGACAAATCTCATATTGGTGCTTGGTACCAGCATGAGCAACTTTATGGCTCAAATGAATAGGACAATTTGCTGAGGTCTGGGAGCACCCCCTCCAGAGAATCCCTGATATCCCTAAATTTGGTAGAGATCTAAAGTTTATTTTGCTGTACAGCTCCCTTTTTTTGGAGTTTTACTTGCTTCTAACACGGAAGGCAAGATTCCCTGCTTCCATGACGATGGAAAGCAAGTACCTCCTTTATGGAGTTTGAGCTCACTCCCAACAAGAAAGAGGAGTTTGAGTTTTTTTCCTTCTTCAAGGATAGTAGCAAGCAGTCTTCAACCTGAGACCCATTCCTAGGTAAGTTAACAACCAGCTGGTTTTAATTTCTCCTTACCATTAGAGCGCTCAGTGATCATATTGTTGGGGTTTTTTATTGTTGTTTGTCCTGGTCTTTCTCCCATCAGATTTGACCAACTCTACCTGACTTGGTCAAATCCGAGTGAGAATTCCAAATTATGGGTAACAAAGCCTCTCTAATTTGGCTAAAATTCCTCGCAGCTGCAAAAGAGGAAAAAACAAAACAAAACAAAAAGCCATGCGCTTGGATTTTGTGTTTGCTTCCTGTCTTAAAAAACAAATGTTCTTTCGTTTGCTTTTCTTCCACTCCATACCTCCTTCCCCCTATGCCATCTGCAGTTCCAAAAAATCTAGAGAAGGCTTCCAATGACTTGAGCCCCTTTCAAGAATTCAGAACAAAGATACCACTCACCCCTTTTGGGGTGTTCTGTTTTCCTTGTGGAGTTTCAAGAGTCACGGACAGATTTTTCTTAGGTCTGAAGCTCTATTTTCCTGTATTGCATGACCTGACCTTTTTGGCTTTGGGAGTACCAGAAATAACCTTGTACTATGAGAGAACTTGACCTCGGCATGTGTAATGGCGGACAAGAGCTACAAAATTAGGGGTGGCTGAGCACAGTTTACAGGAAGTGGTCTTGACTGTTGTTGTTGTTGTTGTTTCCCTCCTAGGAAATTGTTATTTAAGGATCTTAATTCTAGTTCAGAGATGTATTCTAAAGGGTCTTCTCTATTGCTTTTTCTCTCAAAATTAATCTCGATTCAGCTTGTCTGTGCGCATTTGCGTGAGGAACTGAACGGTTGTTTTCATAGATAAATGAGGGACTGAGTTTTCTCAGCTCTGAAGAGAAAGGGCATTTTGATCCTCCCAGCCAGAAGGCGCTCCAGGGTGTATTTCCTGGATAAGCCTTTTTTTTTTTATTAATTTTTGTTGGGGATTTCCCTGTAGGGCCACTGAACGTTTCGAGGGGTCAATCCCCCAGACATTCCCACATGGCCCCCAGTCAAATCAGCTGTTATTTTTCTATTAAGATAAAAACCACTGTTTGGATCCAACACGGTTTTTTTTGCAAGCTGGTGAATTTGTATTTACCTCATGGCTAAGGTTCTGAAGTAAAAGCTATAGGATCTTTGTGTGTGTGTGTGTGTGTGTGTGTGTGTGTGTGTGTATGTGTGTGTGTGTGTGTATTTTAAAGGCCTTTATAACTTCTATAATTTTATGTTTAATTGGCAATTAAATCCGTTTTAATTTCCCTCTAGCACACCAAAGTATTTATCTCCATACCTTATGATGTATATCTTGCTATTTGATTTTCACCTGACTTGCTTCCTTTAATATGCAAATTTAAGGCTATTTAGCTGACAACTGCCTAGGGTAGTGAAACAGGTTATGAAGAATTTGAAAGCCCAAGATAGGGAAAAATAAAAGGTTTTTATGAATCTATAAGATATACATTCTATCAGCATGCCTAATACGTCTATGTATTTATGTACCCAATGTTTCACTACTGAAAATATATGCAAGAGCTCTAATTAATTGCCTTAAGAAAATAAAAGCACTTGAATCAAATACTTTATCAGGAAAAAACAAGACTAGTCAAATGCTTTTTCAAGTTTACATAACTTAAGTAAAATCTTTAATAAATAAGCTAGCTTTAAAATTATTGGTAAAGTAATATTAAAAATGTCTTAAGAATTGCCAGCATACATTTTTGTTTGCATTTATTAATCAAGCAATTTCATACTTATCCCTGCCAAATACTACAAGGTGTCAAAATTTGGCATAGGGGTTACAAAACCATAAACCTAGCCCAAAACAGAATGATCTTTGTCATGTAATCTTTAATAAATAAGACATTGATATTAGTTTAATGAAAATAGCGACATCTTGAATTTAGTAAGATTGCCGTAACTTCTAATCTTCTGGCTTTATGCAATCCAGTCCACAGGCAGTAAGGTTTGTTTCCAGAAGGGACTGTTACCATCTTTGTCTCAAAATCAAACTGTAAATTGAGTTCCTCCCAAAGTTAGTTTGGCCTGTGCTCAGGAATGAACAAGGACAGCTTGGAGGTTAGAAGCAAGATGGAGTGAATTAGGTCAGATCTTTTCAACTGTCTCAGTTATAATTTTGCAATGGCGGTTCCATAACTTTAAATGATGACTACTGCAGTTTTCATAAATAATCTAGGTAAACAATTAAAATGAAATAATTAGATAAATGTAATGGGATGAATACTTGTAGACAAACTCATCATAATTTAGACTCTAAAGTTATATTAAATTAAATAATAGATATTTAAAATACTAAAAATACAAAAATTAGCCAGGTGTGGTCGCATGCACCTGTAATCCCAGCTACTTGGGAGGCTGACGTGGGAGAATCGCTCGAACCTGGGAGGCAGAGGTTGCAGTAAGCCAAGATTGCATCACTGCACTCCAGCCTGGATGACAAAGCAAGACCCTATCTCAAAAAAAAAAAAGAGGATTAAAAAAAAAAAAAACTTTCATATGATCAAGTTGTCTATTAATTAAAGGGAAATTATAATGGTCTTTCTAGAGATTGGGCTTGATGTAAAGAAAAAACACTTACACACTAAATAATTGGTTAGAATAATGAAATTTTCTTAAGGGATTGATTTACTCTTAATAAATTATGAGAGATTTTAATTTTTTAACCCAAAGTTCAATTCGTATTGCATCTTGCCGTTTTTGGTTTTCTCTCCCCTTTTAAAGGGCAAGAAATAGTAATGCTCTCCAACTCATTTTTCAACTCATATAAGTTTTTCTCCTTGAGTTTTGTTTGTTGTGACCTGATGCTAACAATGTTTTCTTAAAAGTCTAAAGGAAATACTTTCTTCCAACGTAATATTCTGTGCAGTGCCGAAGGTCTTTTCTTTTGCCTTTTGGTAACTGGCCTAACAGATTTTATGGTTTATTGAAACAATTCCTATGCTAAGTTTTGGTTTACTTAGGAAAAAAAAAGAGATCAAAAAAAATTTTTTAATTAAGGTTATTACATTCATGTATCTTTCTGTATGGACTTGTAAAGTCATTGTGACATAGAGTTACAGGGCTTTGGCTCCTGGGTCTAAAAAGGACACCAAGTCCTCCGAAATCTTAAACACTGACAGCAATGAAAGCCTCATCTTCAGGCCCAGTAGAAGATGCCAATCAAAATAAACTGCATTCCTGAGACACAGGCAGAAATTAAAGCTATCTAACTCCTCAAGGCCCAGGGACTATTGCAGAAGAGGTGGGCATGAGATTGTAAGGGCCAATGTTGAGAGATAAAATAAGTTCAGTTTCTCTATAAATTAATCATTAATGTCGAAGGCACACTGATGCAAGACCAGGGTATGGGCCCCTGTGTCAGATTAATAAGGTTTTCTTGAAGCATTAACCAACTCCTTAATAAAGGTTATAAAGGTTGTAAAAGGCTTATTGAAGTTATATCTTATGCTCAAGATTAAAATTTTATAGATTGTTTATAAAATTTTGAAAAACAAATTTAATTGGCGTCATGCTGTTTTTATTAGGGCTTATTGTTTGGAAAATAAAGTCTCCTCTCTCAAAGAATGAAGGTTTTTGTCTTTTTGAAATCCTTGAGTTATCAGTTTGGTGAAATGAATGGCTTATTTTACAATGACCTGTGATATCAAGTGTTTTACACCTTTGATATTTGACACCTTCCAAAATCAAATTATAAATTATGTCTTTTTCTGATCTAATTAATCCTTTAAGATATTAGGTTCCCTAAAGTCCAAAAATGACATAATTTGGCCTATTTCGTATAAATATCATACAGGACACATTGTCAAGTGTGAAATGGTGTTTGGTTTTCTTTGAGCTTTATCTATATAAATATGTTATTGGTATGTGTTCCAAAATTATAGGAAAGTCCTATAATTCTGATACGACTTACTGTACATAATCAGTAATAATTATAATTGTTTTCTTAAATTATTGTGTGCCACAAAGGCAACAAATTTCCTTGTCCATTGTGTCTTTGACTATGGCTGCCCTAAAACTTTTGTCATCCATGGACAATTTTTGTCTTGTTTTCGTCCTCTTTAGAAGGTAGTTTTATAATCATCTATAAAATTCTAACAGGTGCTCTTGAATACAACTTTCTGAAAATTTTTGAGATTGTGACATCAGAATAAAAGAAAAATTTTCAGGACTCATGGAGAGCTGAAATGTTCGTGAATACCAAGCAGAACAGGAATTAACTACATGGACTGACATGCATAAGTACAATAAGAATCTGTTTTCATTTATAACAGGACACAATTTGAGAAACCGGTTATTTTACCAAAGCTTTGACTGGAATGGTGTGCTTTCCTTTAAGGAATCAAACTTGACTTATGGAGCCAATAAAAGCCCCATGGGAAAACTGGCCTTATACCTTGTCTATGCAGTCTCTGTATAGGGTCCCTGACCTGTGGTAAGTAAAGAATGCCACTTTCTGACAGGTGCAGGAGCCCTAAGTTTATCTTGGAACCTCAAGAGGGGAGGAATTCACCCAATTCATAGGGTTGTTTTTTTGTTTGTTTGTTTTTTGGCATAGTCTCGATCTGTTGCCCAGGCTGGAGTACAGTGGTGTGATCTCAGCTCACTGCAACCTCCGCTTCCCAGGTCTAAGTGATTCACCTGTCTCAGCTTCCCAAGTAGCTAGAATTACAGACATGTGCCACAACACCCTGCTAAATTTTTTTGTATTTTGTAGAGACAGGATTTCACCATGTTGGCCAGGCTGGTCTCGAACTCCTGACCTCAAGTGATCCACCTGCATTGGCCCCCCAAATTGCTGGGATTACAAGCATCAGCCACTGTGCCTGGCCCCAACTCATAGGTATTTGATGGTACAAATCCATGGCTGGGCTTGGCTTTAAAAAAGTCTTATCTGAGATTCTTTCTATGGAACAAAGTTCCATCAATGCCAATTTAAAAGCCTGTGTAAAAAATAATAATTCTTGCTGCACTGTATACAAATAATCAGGCCAAGTATAATAAAGCAAATCAGTCCTACCATGATTTGTCTTTAGTAAAGATGGAAAACTGGAGAGAGAAAAATTATGTTTCAAAAACTATAGCACACCTGTTGTTAGATTCCAGTCTTGCCTAATGTTTTTCAGGTTTTTTTTGTTTGTTTGTTTTGTTTTTTGTTTGTTTGTTTGTTTGTTTGTTTGTTTGAGATGGAGTCTCGCTCTGTCGCCCAGGCTGGAGTGCAGTGGTGTGATCTCGGCTCACTGCAAGCTCTGCCTCCCAGATTCACACCATTCTCCCGCCTCAGCCTCCCTAGTAGCTGGGACTACAGGCGCCCGCCACCACGCCCGGCTAATTTTTTGTATTTTTAGTAGAGACGGGGTTTCACCGTGTTAGCCAGGATGGTCTAGATCTCCTGACCTTGTGATCTGCCCACCTCGGCTTCCCAAAGTGCTGGGATTACAGGCATGAGCCACCGCGCCCGGCCTTTTCAGTTTTTATTATTTTCCACAGTCTGGACCAAATTTTATTTTTTCTTGGTTACAAGTCTTCAAGATAATGTTTTCAATTTTTTTCCTTCTTTTTTCCCCCATTTTTCCTAATTAGGAGTCATTGAAAACTAAGTGTGCTTTCATAAAGCCCTGTGAACTGAAGTCAGACAACTTAAACTTTAGAAGAAAATAACAGCAACCCATTTACATACATAAACCACTTTCATACCTGCCTACTGATTATGGACTTCAGAGTAATATGGCTTATACCAATTTTCCAGGATTGTTATTTTGTTTGTTGTTGTTGTTGTTTGTTTTGTTTTTGTTTTTTTGAGATGGAGTTTCACTCTGCCGCCCAGACTGGAGTGCAGTGGTGTGATCTCAGCTCACTGCAGCCTCTGCTCCTGGGTTTGAGCAATTCTCCTGCCTCAGCCCCCTGAGTAACTAGGACTACAGGTGACCACCACCATGCTCGGCTAATTTTTTGTGTTTTTAATAGAGACAGGGTTTCACCATGTTGTCCAGGCTGGTCTTGAACTCCTGACCTAAGAGGATCTGCCCGCCTCGGCCTCTCAAAGCGCTGGTATTACAGGCGTGAGCTACCACGCTCAGCCTGTTGTTGTTTTTCCCCCTATTTTCACTTCATAGGACGTGAAACTTCACAACCTGCTAAAAATGAACTTTCCTAATAATTCAGGTCCTAACCATCTAGAAATAAACCAACCGAGCCATGAGAGATCAGACGAAACCTGAGACCAGAGACTCATTTTCTTCTGAAATGCTTTCTCCAAAAGATTTTTAAAAAGAAAAGTGGGGGAATGTGAAAGGAAATAAATCTTGGGACCCCAAAATCACTAAGCTAAAGGGAGAAGTCAAGCTGGGAACTGCTTAGGGCAAACCTGCCTCCCATTCTATTCAAAGTCACCCTCTGCTCACTGAGATAAATGCATATCTGATTGCCTCCTTTGGAGAGGCTCATCAGAAACTCAAAAGAATGCAACCATTTGTCTCTTATCTACTTAGGATCTGGAAGCCCCCTCACCACTTCAAGTTGTCCCACCTTTGCTTCCAGTTGTCGTCCCCCCTTTCTGGACCAAACCAATGTTCGTCCTACATATGTTGATTGATGTTTCATGCCTCCCTAAAATGTATAAAACCAAACTGCGCTCTGACCACCTTGGGCACATGTCATCAGGACCTCCTGAGGCTGTGTCATGGGCACATGTCCTCAACCTTGGCAAAATAAAATTTCTAAACTAACTGAGACCTGTCTCAGATATTTGGGGTTCATATAACTCAGGCTTTAGCTTCCAGTGTTTAAAATCACACCTTGAGTCTTCCTTTCCAAAGCATGCCTTCCATGCTAGTGTGTCTGGATCCAGCCTCAACAATAGCAAAATTTGAGAGAAAAGCTTAAAAATATATAAAATATCCATGTAGGAGGCCTAACATCCATTTACATGAAATTCCAGAAAGAAAGCAAAAACAAGTGAGGGAAAGAGGTAATTTTAAAAACAGAAAAAAAGATCTCATAACTGAAGAAAGATTTCAGTTTGAAAGATCACTGAGTGGGAATTAGGATGAAAGAAAAAGCCTCATACCTAAACACAGTCTTATGAAACTCTAAAATATCGAGAATAAAGGGATGATACTTAAGGCTTCTAGAAAAAGGGAAAAAATTATGTACAAAGAAATGGAAATCTTCATTAGCAGCAATAGATGCAAACAAAGCAAAGCAAAACAAACAAAATAATACCTGTGAGTTTTGAGGGAAAATGACTTTGAACCTAGAATTCTATATTAGTCAAATATAAGAATAAAAATAAAAAGACATGTTTAGGCATGAGAGAACTCAGAAGTTTTACCCCCAGCCCTCTTCTCTGAAAAACATTACTTGAAGATGTACTCTAACAATAAAAAAAAAAAAAGAGAGATCCAAGAAAGAGAAAGACCTGGGATGTAAGAAACAGAGATGATAACCCAGGAATGCAATGAAAAAAAAACATCCTAAAAGGGTAGCTGTGAAGGAGTGAGGCATAGAAAGAGTGGGTATATGTTAGAGCATTTAATAAGTCATCTATGTGAACAATTGGAAGGTATCAGTAATATGGTGACAAAGGCACCTACATCTTCTGCCAAAAAATAATTAGAAATTTTAAGAAAGGAAAATTTTCTCAAAAAGTCATGATCCATATATCAATCTAAAACGTGGCATAACTCAGCAATTGGAGTGTAAGAAAAGAGAAACCATTTGAACCGGAAATTTCTACTATTTCCCTTCAAGTGGCCTAGGTATAGGGATATAGGATTACATCTCCTCCAGTGATCAAATCACACATTCTGTTTTCTGCAACTAATAACATTTACAAAATTATAATTTTGTAAGTGATGTTTATTGGCTTTCAGAATCAACCTATAGACAAAGCATGAAAGACAAAAATAGTTACAGAATGGAATGTAAATATGAAAACAGTTTAAACTTTAACAATGTTAAAGTACTCAAATAACCAGGAGGAGTGGGGAGTAATTTCTTCATTTGACACAGTAAGCCTTAAGAAGTAAGTATAAACGGAAGCTTAAGTACATTATGCAAAGTGTTAATGGTAAACAATTGAGGAGCTAACAAAAAAGAGAAAAGGAAAGAGGAAAGTCAATACTGCTTAAAGGAAATAAATCAAGATTTCAAAGTAAAAGCATCTTATTAAGAATTATGGAAATAACCAACAGAAGAAAAAAATCCCAGAAATGGTCAAAAGAAGCTCAAAGGTATCAAATGATACTCTGATTAGTAAGACTGAGGGTAAGAGCAGGAAGAATCTTTGTACTTTTAATTTTGTAACCTCCCACATAGCTATTCCATTCAGTCATTCATTCCTTCAGCAAATACTTATAGAACATTACTATTGTACCAGGCATGATTCGAAGCACAGGGATACAGGATAGACAAGGCAGAGAATATTCCTGCCCTCAAGGAACTCATATTCTAGAGGGCAAAGGTATACAACAAACAAGTAAATTGTTTCCCCAAAAAGATAGGTACAAATATTAAGTGCAATGAAAATTATGAAACAAAATAAAGTGATAATAACTTGAGTGATCAGGGAAGGCCTCTCTGAAGAAGTAAAATTTGAGCTAAAATACTTTTTTACATGAGAAACGTATAGGATTTTTTATTTTATTTTATTTTATTTTTTATTTTTTTAGACAGAGTTTCGCTCTTGTTGCCCAGGCTAGAGTGCAATGGCACGATCTTGGCTCACCACAACCTCCGCCTCCTGGGTTCAAGCGATTCTCCTGCCTCAGCCTCCCGAGTAGCTGGGATTACAGGCATGCACCACCACACCTGGCTGATTTTTTTGTATTTTTAGTAGAGACGGGGTTTCATAATCCCTTTCTTCCAAGGAGGCTCTGTGGCCCCTATGCAAATTTACATACTTCCTCCCCAGCAACCAGCTCAACAAACCAAGGAATTTGTGGAGAGGCAGCCTTTGTCAAACCACAAAAGATCTTGTTACATCCTTAGCCCAAAGCAATAATTACCTACCTGCCTCAGATTTACCCAGAAAGCCTTTCCGAGTGATTGTTCCCAGAACAAGGAAGACGTGCTGCAAAGTGACTTGTGGGAAAATGTTCAAGTAGCACTTTCTTTCCCTATGATTCCCTAACCTGTGTCCAGCAGCACCACGAAGAGATCCAGGCTCATCTCAAGGTGGGGGTCTCCAGAGAAGCATAGTGAAGGGAGACCTACTACATAGGCAGAACTGCCTGTTCATACCTGACAGCAAAGCCCTATTTGTAGGTCCTAAGTCTGTGCTACGATGCTATTGTAGCTCGTTACCAATGCTCTTTTGAAACACACAGCATGAAGCACCTTGACTTACTCAACATCCTGTACTACACTGAGGCATGTTTTTGGCCACAGGAAAACAAAAAAGGCTAAAGAAGCTCAACAGAGCTACCCCACCCTCCCTCAATCACCAAGCGTTCCTAGGAGACATTCCTTACATTCCTCACCAACTCTCTGCCAACTGTGGTCATAGCATAATAATCATTGAAGTCAACACCTTCATGAGAACAGCCCACTTTCTCTCTTCAGCTGGACCACTTTCTGCCCCAGTTATCTCTACCTTATTCTTCAGAGACATAATTGTTCCACCTCTAAGACAGCCTACCCTGTAACATCTGACTGGTGAGCCCAATTTGTGCAAAGTTTCTACAGAGCACACTTCTGATCCACCATGTCCAAATCCACTTGTCCATTGCCCACAACAATCAAACTGAACAACAGCCAGATAGATTTTGGAGGAGACTTCTGGTTGTCATTCACCTTCAACAAATAAGATAACTGGGACACACACCTCCCAAATGCTAAATTTGCTTACCACACTCTGCACCCATCTATTAGAGCACCCCTTTTCATAGTCATTGCAGCTTTCTTTCTCATACCAACCAGCTGCATCACCATCTTTTGCTTTCAATCAACAGATGTCAATTATCTGTTATGCACCAGACACTACTGGATGTGAGGGTCATGGCTGCCCATAGGCCATGAGGTGCCTGCACGCAAATTTGAAAAAGACTCTCCAGATGCACACCTCTGCACCAGGTTGCATGAATTGGTGAGTACAGTGAAGGCTGGATTTCAATCCTTACTGACCCTCTCAACCAGATTCCCTTGTACAGTGAACAATTGTACCCAGCAGGCGTATGGGGATTCAACAATAAGAGTCTTGTCACCAACTGGAAGCATTCTAGATTCCCCCAGGAAGGCCAAAGGGACATCTACATTTTCCAAATATTTCATCAAGCTCTCCTACTACAGTGTCTGCTCCACCTGCTGCTATTACATACCCAAGGACCACTCCCACGGCCCAGTTACACATCTGGAGATTATGAACCCTGTCACCTTTGCCTCCAGCTTCCCCTTTTTCATGTATACCCACCTCATCTTTCACCATTCCTCACTAGACTCAGCTGGCCTCAACTCCACCCAGCACCTCACTGTGTACTTTATACCCATAAGATCCAATGTTGCACAATAAGAAACCCAAAAGACACAATACGGGAAATTTTGGAGCAAGACACTACCTCCAGTACTGATCTTACCTCACCCCATTTAGCAGGGAGGAAGTGAAAGGCAGGAGGGGACATGTCCAATCCTGCTCTTTCTTAGGCTGATCAAGTCACCCCCAAATAGATGGCCAACCTCTATTGAGAGGGGCCTTCATATCCCTCTGCCTTGGCCAAACACTGTGTTCTTTGTACCTCATTCCCAGATTGAGCCAGCTGAAGCAAAACCCAGTGAAGACCACCTTTACCGTTTTTTAATAGAATACATAAAACCCCAGTCTACAGCATCTGTCTTCCCCTTTTCCACCACCATCGAGGAACACTGGCAGATAGGTAACTTACTAAGAGGCCTCAATGAAGTGGTCTGTCCCAGAGAAAGGGCAGGTTTGACCCAAGACAAATTCCAGATCCTCTGCTTAGAGCTGCAGGAAGAAATGCTAAAACCAAACCAAGCAAAACAACAGAAATCCCAGCAGTCTTTCGTTTGCTCTAAATCTAGATGATTTCAAAAGTGTGTCCATCATGAAAAGATCCCTAGGGGTTTGCTTGTACTAGAGGAGCATAAACATTTACATTGCCTTTTTTCTGCTGACAGAACAGTGAGAGGGAAGGGCCTCATCTGGCAATTTAAAGCAATACCATTCAGTCATCCCAAAGCCAGTTCTTTGTGTATGTAAGTAGCTGCCCTTGCAGGAGCCTTAAGGTGCTGGGAGTTCAAGGTTCTGAGTCAAATGATCTGGGTTCAAATCTCACCTCTACCACCTACAGTTTGAACTATAAGGAAGCTGTATGGTGTTACAGAAAGTACACAGGCTCTGGACACTTGGCTGCCAAGTGTAAATCCATGCAGTCCCACTTACCAGCTGTGTGGCCTTTATGATATACTGTGCCTCAGTTTCCTCATCTTTAAGATGATAGTTATACTCCCTGTAACATCACGGGACTGTTATGAGGCTTAAATGAGACCATCCACAACCTCACCTACAGTAAATGTTTACTAAATCTTAGTGATTATTATTCCACTGAGTCTATTTCTCATTCCTTGAAAATGAGAAGGGAAAGGGGCACTGCTCTGCGTAATCATGTGAGGCACCATCGCCCCTGCGAGCTGGGAAACTTGGGAGAAGGTTTCTTTTCTTCCATTTGGATTTAGACGGCATTCTCTCTGAGAATCTGTTGTTTAGCCTGAAGAGATAGACGTGCGTATATGTTTCATCCAACCATCACCCACGGGATATCAGGAAAAACAAAAAAGCATTTATCTCTCTGTGACCCCTACTGATGGGGACCTTTGGAAAGCGATGACACCTGGAATGCCAGAGCCTACCCTAACCTGTCCATTTGGAAGGCTCAGAGCCATATGCCAGGCTGAATAACTAAGATGTGGGCCAATGGGCTTCTAGGGAAGATAGAGATGGGACCTGGGGCAAGACCAAGCTCTGTGAGTAGGGGGTGGGTGGAGCTTCATTTGATGGGTTGAAGGAAGAGGAAAAAAGTGAAGCTGAATTCAAGGAAGAAGGGCATGAGGGTTCTTTCTGTGATAGGCCTCTCTGGTGATTTTCTCTTCGTCTACAGACATGGACATGGGCAGTAGATTATTTTTTAAAAGTCCCCATACTTGAAATTCCTTTCAGTTATTCACAGGCCTTCTGCAAAATCTGTACAACCCTCGTGGTGATGTTGGGAAGTATAAATGAGAGGACAGTATAGGAATGTATGGTGTCCCCTCATTCACTCACCAGTGTCTGTTTTTCCTTCTTAGAAGGGGACTTGAGTGCTGGATTTCTGGAGGAGACCAACAGAAAATTGAGTGTTGGTCCATGGAAGAGCAGAGAAGAGTAGCTGCCAGATGAATGGCTCAGGGAGGGACATGGGCCTAACCCTCTACTTTGTGATATGTATACTAGAAGAAAATGACTGGTAAAGGAAGAACAGCGAGATGACATTGGAGCTGTTGTGTATCTTTGGGTGTGTTACTTAACATCCTGGTGCCTCAGTTTCCTCATCTGAAAAATGAGGATAATGATAGGACCTAGCACGTAAGACTGTTATGAGGATGAAATGAGTTAACATTTGCAAAATATTTCAGTGACCAGCACACGTTAACCATATTAGAAGTGTTTGTTAAATAAAATTAAAGTTCAACTGACAGAAGTTTGGAGTGACTGATAAATGATATATTGAAAATGCAGAGCTGGGCAGTAAAAATTTATCTTCCTCTTCAGGGGAAAGACACAAGTATTCTGGCCATGAGAATGTGTACTCCAGTATGGAGCAGAGGACCAGGGCTCCACTGCTTTCCATGTTAAGCTTATTTTCCCACAGAGGACCAGACTCTACCATGGTCTAATGCAGATTTGTTTCCCGTCCAGCCAGAATACAAAGCAGAAAGGTGATTCCAACCCCAGGTGAAAAAGAATTTCCTTCTTGAAATACCCTTGCACATATACACAAACATACATCAACAAGGGTGTTCACTGCAGCATTTCTTGTAATAGCGAAAAACAGGAGCCAATCGAAATGACAACTAACAGGGACTGGCCCACTGATAAAGATTAAGCCAAAAAAAAGAAAGAAAGAGGTGCATGTATGTGGATGTGCACTGATAAGTAGCCAAAATATACTGTTTCATGAAGAAAACAGAAGCAGAATAGTATGAATAAATGTCATCTTGTTACCAGTGGAGGGTATCCAGGTTCTTGGCATTTTGAACAAAGAATTGGACAAAACGCATAAACAAAGCAAGGAAAGAATGAAGCAACAAAAGCAGAGATTTACTGAAAACGAAAGTACACTCCACAGTGTGGGAGCAGGCTGAGTAGAGGCTCAAGAGCCCTGGATACAGAATCTTCCGGGGTCCAAGTACCCCCTAGAGTTTCCCATTGGCCACTTCGTGCTCACCTCATGTAAATAAAGTGGTGGCCCGCAATCAGTCTGATTCCAATCAGAGGCTGAAGTGAAATTACAAAGTTATACCCAATTAGTATTGGTTGCAGCAACCAATCAGGGGCTGAAGTGAATTTGCAAAGTTGCCCTCCTATGCAAAAAGCAACCAATCAGAGGTACTTTCAATTTCCCATCTGTGGTGCAGAAAAGGTGGGGGTTTGTAAAGGCAGTAGCCTCTGGTCCTTTTGTTACTTAGGCGTGGAAAGTTAGGGTTTTCCTTTCAATTTAGTTCTAGGAAGTCAGCGTGAAACAGCCTTAAGTTCCCTGCCTCCAGACGTTATTCTCCTGCCTCAATCTCATCTGTGGGGTGTGTGTGTGTGTGTGTGTGTATCCCTTTCAGACACACACACACACACACACACACTGGGTGTTTATCCACCCAGCAAAAACTCCTGGGTGGATAAACAAGAAAATGGTAACAGTGGTTACCCCTGCGGAATGGAGCTGCGGATGAGGGTAAAGGGAAAGGAGATTTCACTTGAATTTTGGGAGTTTATTTTTATTTTGGCTTATTTTCACAATAAAACTAGTTTTTTGTGTTTTTTTCTGATTATACAAGCAATATATGTTTATTCTCTTTTTCATATTTTAACTTTTGATTTGGAAATAATTTCAGACTTATAAAAAACTTGCAAAAACAGTACAAAGAATTCAAATATCTGCCCCCTTCCAGCTTCCCAAATGTTAACATCTTATATAAATCAAACCCAGGAAATTAACATCAATATGATACTATTGACTAATCTAGAGGCTTTATGCAGAAGTTGTCAATTGGCTCACTGCTGCTCTTTTTCTGGTCTAAGATCCAATCCAGGATCCCACATTGTATTTAGTTGTTATATTTCCTCAGTCTCCTGCAGTCTGGTACAGCTTCTCGGTCTGTCTTTGTTTCTCATGACCTGGACACTTTTGAAAAGTAACGGCTAGTTATTCTGCAGAATGTCTCTGAATTTAGGTTTGTCTCATGTCTTCTTATGACTAAGTATAGGTTATGCATTTGGGAAAAGAAAACCACAGAATTAATGCAAGGCCCTTTTCACTGCATCCTATTAGGAGACACACAATGTATATGTCTAATTACCGGTTATGTTAACTTTGACCACTTGGTTAAGGGGTGTCTGTTGGGTTGCTCCACTGTAAATTTACTCCTTTTCTTTTCTAAATTAGTTTATAGTTTGTGGAGAGATAGTTTGAGACTATATGAATATCCTGTTTCTCATCATACTTTGCCCACTAATCCTTTGATGATTCTTGCCTAACACAATTATTACTGTGATATTTGTCAAATGGTGATTTTCTATTTCCGTCATTCCATCTACATTTATTAATTGGCATTCTACTGTGAGAAAGTGCTTTCCCTTCTCCCTATGTATGAATTCAATTAGTTATTTATGTAACTATGGACTTGCCAACAGAATGTATTGCCGTACTTTTTAATTTTTGCTGATCTGATAGGGGGAAGTGATATCCTGGTGTTGGTTTAATTTGCATTTACCTAATTATATGTGGGGTCACAAGGTTAAGGAGCTATTTACTGATGATAGATAATTGTCTGTTCATGTATTTCTCCATTTTTCTATTGAGTTTTGGGGACCTATGCCCATCAATTTTGAAGCATTATTTGTATAGTCACAATTTTAGCCCCTTTATCTGTGATGCATATTGCACATATTTGCTTCCAGTTTCTCAGTTGTTTTTCAATGTTGATTATGATGAAGCTTTTTGCCATGGAATTTTTAAATGTAGTCAAGTTTATCCATTTTTTTCTTTTATTGCCTCTAGCTTTTGAGTCATGATTAAAGAGCCTTTCCCTACACCAAGGGTAAAAGGGAATTTTTTCATATTTTCTTTTTTGTTGTTGTTGTTGTTTTGAGACAGGGTCGCACTCTGTCACCCAGGCTGGAGTGCAGTGGCATGATCTCAGTTCACTGCAACCTCCACCCCCCAGGCTCAAATGGTCTTCCCACCTCAGCCTCCCAAGTAGCTGGGACCACAGGTGTGCGCCACCACTCCCGGCTATTTGTGTATGTGTGTGTATTTTTAGTAGAGGCAGGGTTTTGCCATGCTGCCCAGGTTGGTCTTGAACTCCTGGCTCAAGCAATCCACCCATCTCAGCCTCCCAAAGTGTTGGGATTACAGGAGTGAGCCACTGCGCCCAGCTTCTTTTAATATCTGTAAAGTTTCATGTATTACACTTGGATCCTTGATCCATTTAGAGTTGATTTCTGTGTATGGTGTACAGATTGGATCTCATTTTATATTTTTCCAGATAATTAGTCAGTATACCCAGCACCTTTTACAAATCTTTGTCCCAGTAACATATATTTATTCTTTAAAAATTCTGGTGATAAATACAAGTTTAAGGAAGAAAAAAAAAACCACAAACAAATCCTACCCAGAGATAACCACAAATTATGTTTTGGTAGACTGCTCTCGTTTAAATATTTGACCCCTCTGAAACTCATGTTGAAATGTACTCCCCAATGTAACAATATTAAGAGGTGAGGCTTTTAAGCGGTGATTGGGTCATGAGGGCTGTGCCCTCATGAATGGATTAGTCCATTCATGGATTCATGGATTCATGGGTAATCATGGGATTGGGTCTGTTATAAAAGCCAGTTTGGCAAGCTCTTGTCCTCTCACCATGGGATGCCCTCTGCCATATTATGATGCGGTAAGAAGTCCCTTACCAGAAGTGGTCCCCCAACCTTGGACAACCAGCCTCCAGAACTGTAAGAAATAAATTTATTTTCTTTGTAAATTACCCAGTCTCGGGTACTCAGTTATAGCAACAGGAAACAGATTAAGACAATGACCATACTTCCCTACCTTTCCCTATTCATACGCACACACACACACACACACACACACACACACACTTTTACGAAGATGGGATCTCATACATGCTGTTTTTATCACGGGCATGTTTATTCACACTTTTTTTTTTTTGCCCCATCCCTAAACTTAATTAACAGTCTGTTATGTGACCTTTAGCACCTTTAGTCATGTCCAGTTATTCATATACAAACCTATTCATACATGCATAGGCTGTTCTTGTTGTTTGCTTTACAAATAACAAAACGGGTTCATACTGTATATTCTTCTCAGCATTGTATCTTTGCCACTTAATGAAACTTTGAGGAATTCCTCTAAGTCTGCTGGTATAGACTTAATTCCTCCTTTTTTGTTTTTGTTTTTGTTTTTGTTTTTTAGAGACAGGATCCTGCTCTGTTAAACAGACTGGAGTGCAATAGTGCAATCATAGCCTACTGCAGCTTTGAAGTCCTGGGCTCAAGCAATTCTCCTATTTCAGCCTCCTGAGTAGCTGGGACTAAAGGTGTATGCCACCACACCTAGATAATTTTTTTTTACTTTTTATTTGGAGAGACGGGGTCTTACTATATTGCCCAGACTGGCCTTGAACTCCTGGCCTTAAGAGATCCTCCCACCTTGGCCTCCCAAAGTACTGGGATTATAGGCGTGAGCCCACACCCAGCCCTAATTCTTCCTTTTTTAATGGCTAATAGTCAATCTTACTGATGTATTATTAAATACTGATGGGCATTAACTGTTTTCCTTTTTTGCCACTGCAAACTGAGCTATCGCTAACATCCTTGTACACATATCCTTTTATAGTAGTGTTCTCATTTCTGTGATACTTTTCAACTTAAACTAATCTATATTGTGAATTTTTATCATGAGCAACTAATAATTTTATTTTAAAAAGCAAAATCTATCACTGTATAGAGCTTGAGTTTACAATCAGATGCATCTGAATTCAAATCCTCTAAAACTCAGACACTGCTGGTGGGAGTGTGAAATAATGCATCCACTTTGGAAAACCATTTGGCATAATTTACTGAACTTGAGCATACATATACACTGTGAGCCAGCAAATTTACTTCTAAGCATATCCAACACAAATACATGCACATGTATAACTCAGAGAAGTGTCCAAAGATATTCTTATCACTTCTATTTGTAATAGCTCAAAACAGAATATTCCAAATGTCTGACAATAGTAAAAATCAATAGATTGTAGTATATTCTGACAATATAATGCTGCGTAGCACCTTTTCTCAAAAATGTGATCTGTGGATCTCTGAGGAGTCCCCAAAACCTTTACAAGGGGTCCTCAAGGTCAAAATCATTTTCATAACACTAAAAGGATATTTGCCTTCTTCACTACATTGACACATTGACATTTGTACTGATGGTGCAAAAGCAAAGGTAGATATATATTGCCAGCACCTCAGCACAAATCAAGGCAGTGGTACCAACTGTACTGATATTCGTGGCATTCTTCACCCTATACACTCAGTAAACAAAGTCCTTGATGAAGCAGTGAAAATCAGTTCTATCAAATCTAATCATTGGGTACATTTTCCATATGATGAGCTAGGAAGCATGCATAAGGCACATCTGTTACACATCCATGTATAATGGTTGTCTCGAGGAAAAGTACTTGTTAGAGTTGTGAGCTGAACTAGACAATTTTGTCATGGAACCCTATTTTTACTTGAAAGAATGGCTAACAGACAAACTACAGTTATTCAGATTTAGGCTTTTGGCAGACATTTCCTGGAAAATGAACAAAGTGAGTCTGTCACTTAACTAGAAGTATTTGCTACCAATGATAATATTGGAGCTTTCTCCAGGCACAGTGCCTCACGCCTGTAATCCCACGCCTCATGGGGCGCCCCCGTCTCCTACTGCAGTGCTATGACCAGGGCTGCCTCTACACTTTCTTAGCAAAAACAAATACTCCAAGTAGATTTTTTAAAATATGAGAACAGACTATTCCTGCATTCTTTATCTTTTTCCTGTCTCTTTCCATCCATTCTTGCTTCATAACTTTTAACAGGACCATTGCTATTCACTTTAGAGGAGATAAGATGTTACTCTCTCTCTCTCTCTCTCTCTCTCTCTATATATATATATATATATATATATACGCAAGTGTCTTACCAGGTCACGAAGAGCTGGGCTGTCCACTTGAAGCTGCAGGACAAACACTACAGACCTCAGTCATTTTAATAATTCAGTGAGCATGTATTGAGCACCTACTATATGCCTGGAATTATGTTCAGGGCTGGGTACTCACAGGTGTCTAAGACTCATGGCTTGCTTTATCTAGTTCTTGGTCTAGAGGGGAAGACAGACACTTGGACAATAATGACACGAATATTCTGAAATAGGAGTAAGCACAAAGTGCTCTGGGAACATAGAAGAGAATGATGAGCTAAGATGCGAAGGCGAGGATGTAGGTCAGTGTCTGGGCAGGTGGGCGAGTGCGCAGGAGCAGGCATTTCGACTGGGTCCTGAAGAATCATCAGGAATTTAATTGGCAGTAAAGGAGAGACAAAGAAGGGAGGTCATTGCAGGTAAAGGAAATAGCATGAATAGTGGTGGAAAAGTGTGCGTGTGTGTGTGTGTGTGTGCTTATCTGGGGAATGAAATGGCTGGACCATGGGACAGAGTAGCAGACAGGTCTAGAAACAGATTGAAGCCATAAATACCACACTAAAGGGTTTGCCAGGCACCCTGAAAAGTAGGTCTTCTGCCTCCCAAACACGCATATTATTTTCTGCCACCACTCCCTTCCCTACTTGCCTTGTCTGTGCCCTCCCATTATCTTCATTTCCTACCCAAAATGATCAACTTTTTTTTGTATCACATCATGCATTTACACATTTACCAAATTGATTGGGTCCCTTCCATGTACCAATGTCACGTCTCCTTGGAACACTCATTCGGACCTGCTGCTTGTTGAAGTGTGAAACCCAGAGACTGTGGAACTGTGCATGGTCTCCATCCTAGTGCCTCCTGCTGCCATCATTCCTGTGCTCTTCTGGGGTTTGGCTAAGACCTCTGGAAGTCAGCCACTGCATACACTGTCAGTATTCTAACATATTTGCCAGGACTCTAGTTTATACTCAATGCCATATTTCTCACTAATCTTTTTCTTTTGGAAAATATAATTATATTCACTAAAATATGTTATTTATTTATGTTAACATGTAATGGATTATTTAATTAGTAAATATTTTTAAATTTTTCCCAGGCTGGAGTGCAGTGGCGTGATCTTGGCTCACTGCAACCTCCGCCTTCCAGGTTCAAGCGGTTCTCTTGCCTCAGCCTCCTGAGTAGCTGGGATTACAGAAGCTCACCACGATGCCCGGCTAATTTTTGTACTTTTAGTAGAGATGGGGTTTCACCATGTTGGCCAGGCTGGTTTCGAACTCCTGACCTCAGGCGATCCACCCGCCTCGACCTCCCAAAGTGCTGGGATTATAGGCGTGAGCCACCGTGCCCAGCCTAATTTCTAATACAGTAAATATCAATGGCTATAACCCATGTAAGAAAAATCTATTTGGTTCCTCAATAATTTGTATACATTTAAAGGGATCCTGAGACCAAAAAGTTTGAGAACTGCTGTGCAATTCTCAATAAAAATGAATAAAAATGAGCAACTACTGCTACTCACAACATTTCTAAATTTCACAAACATAGAGCAAAAGAAGCCAGACACAAAAGCATATATACTATTATATCCCACTTATATAAAGTTCAAAACCGGGAAAAACTAATTTATGATGTTAGAAATCAGGATGTTGGTTACATTGGGGTAAGAAAGAGGGATAGTAATTTAGAAAGGAAGCATGATGTTTCTGGGATGCTGCCAATGTTCTATTCCTTGGCCTGAGTGCTAATTTAAAAAGTATGCTCAATTTGTGAAAATTCATTGGTGTTAAGTGCACTTTTATGTATGTGTCATTTGCTTTGTTTTTTAAACAATGAAAAAATATGCCTCTACAAATCTTAGCCCTGCCATTTTCTAGCCATGAGTTGGAAAAATTACTTGACTGTGTATCATTTATTCAACAAACATTTCAACATTTCTTGAAGATCTATCTAGTGCTGGGTACTGTGTTACACATTACAGATAGCAGCAGTATGTAATGCACAGTCCCAGGTTTATCTAGTGCAGTGCAAGAGAGACAATTATCTTAGCCCACTTTGTGTTGCTATAAAGGAATACCTGAGGCTGGGTAATTTATTTTAAAAATTTGGCTCACGATTCTGCAGACAGTACAAGAAGCATGGCCATAGCATCTACTTAGTTTCTGGTGAGGTCCTCAGGCTGCTTCCACTCATGGTGGAAGGCAAAGGGAAGCTAGAGTGTGCAGATATTCCATGGCAAGAGAGGAAGCAAGAGAGAGCGAGGGGAGGTGTCAGGCTCTTTTTAACAACTAGTTCTCAGGTAACTAAGCAAGAGCTCACTCACCCACCCCAGGGAAGGCATTAATCTATTCCTGAGGGACCCACTCCCATGACCTAAATTTCTCCCATTAGGCTGCACCTCCCAACACCATCAAACTGGGGATTGAATTTCAACATGAGCTTTGGTGGGGACACATATCCAAACCATAGCAACAACCATTAAAAACATCATCAAGGCCGGGCGCAGTGGCTCACGCCTGTAACCCCGGCACTTTGGGAGGCCGAGGTAGGCGGATCACCTGAAGTCGGGAGTTTGAGACCAGCCTGACCAACATGGAGAAACCCCATCTCTCCTAAAAATACAAAATTAGCCAGGCGTGGTGGAACATGCCTGTAATCCCAGCTACTCGGGAGGCTGAGGCAGGAGAATCGTTTGAACCCGGGAGGCAGAAGTCGCAGTGAGCTGAGATCGCACCATTGCACCCCAGCCTGGGCAACAAGAGCGAAACTCCATCTCAGAAAAAAAAAAAATCATCACGGGGGTGTTAATTTTTACAAAAAGAGAGGTACAGCCTGTTGTAGAGTGTATAACAATGGACTTAACCTTACCCAGTGCGTCCAAAATGAGGAGATGACACTTAGCTGAACTGTGAAAGACAAGTAGGACTAGTCCACCAACGGAATGGTAAGAGTTACTTGGCATCTCCATTTGGCTGCCTAATAGGCATCTCAACTTATCATGGTCACACTGAACTCTTGATCCTTCCCCTCTCCGCCCTCTCCACTTGGCCCACCTTCTCCTCCTGAGGTGTTCATTATCTCAGGAATAGCAACTTCATCCTATTCATTCCTCAGGCCAAAACCTTCAGAATCATCCTTAATGTCTCCCTTTCTGTCACACCCCATATGCAGTGCCAGCTTTACCTAAAGCTAATGAAGTTTTAGCCTCAGGAATCCTCATATTCCAAGGCCCTGGAAAGGCCCCTAGGAATGTGTTCACATTGTCATATATTTTTGTAAAATTTGGGACAGTAAGATATTCTTACTGCAGTCAGTTAAGACCACTGTCTCTTTCCATTCCAAATTTCCTTCCATCATGTTTCCCCTTGTATTAGGTGCTGTTGGAGTGACCAAGGATATTTTTGGGATCCTGCTTAGGTGAAGTTGAGTTAGGGATACATTTAGCTGGGCTTTGGCAAGATACATTTATGTGGTTTGCAGTCACTTCCTTGCGTACTGCATACTGCTGTCCCAATAAAAGGTTGGCTTCCTGGAACACCCCTTACAGCCCATGTGCTGACTCACCTGGTGTAGTGACAGAACAGTAGAGAACTAGAAGTCATAAAGTCATATTGTGATATGAATCTGTCCTATGGCACTTGACACTGGAAGCAGGGAGGTAGTAGAGGTGACACAAGGTTTGAAATGTACACAGCCAGAAGCTAGACTGTGGAAAATCCTTCTAAAACATAGACTTCTATGCAGAAGATTTGGCTCTTACTGATGCCTAGATTAAAATGGGATTTCTCATGCAGAGGCAGGCGGATCACTTGAGCTCAGGTGTTCGAGACCAGCCTGGGCAACATGGCAAAACCCCGTCTCTACAAAAAATATAAAAATTAACCAGGCTTGGTGGCGTGAACCTGTATTGTTGTCCCAGCTAGTTGAGAGGCTGAGGTGGGAGGATCGCTTGAGCCTGGGAGGTCGAGGCTGCAGTGAGCTGTGATTGTGCCACAGCACTCCAGCCTGGGCAACAGAGCAAGACCCTGTCTCCAAAAAAGGGATTTATTAACTGTTAAGAATATACTGGACAATGCAGCATACACAATTATAAGTGCAGCATACTCTGTTTTTTTTTGTTTTTGATGGGAATATCATTAAATAGAATTGTTCATGGGACACAGACCTGTAGCAGTACTACAAGCAATGAGTATGTGTGTGAAGTCACGGGTTTTATGAATCCCAGCATATCAAATCACGTATTAGATCAAGTATCTGACTCATCTTGTCCTGACAAAGTCTACCTGATTGGCATAATTTTTCTCATTTTATATACATACTCACATTTGTACTTTATTTTGTATGTTTTTTAAACAAGGCCCCACAAACTGATAAGTTTCAGATCCTATATATAGAATATGGCTCTGCTCACACTTTATATCTAACCAGCAAGTCCAGATGGCTATACTGTCAAAATATGTCCATAATCCAACCCCTTCTCACCACCTCGAATGCTACTACTCTGGCCCAAGCCACCACCATCTCTCACTTGGATCACTGTAATAGCCTCCTGAACAGTCTTCCTGCTTCCTCTTCCCCCACCCACATCTTCCCTCGAGTCTATTCTCAACATTGCATAGAGGGATGTTGGAACAAATTTAATTAGATTATATGACTATTCTGCTCAAACCCCTCCAATAGCTTCACAATTCACTAGGAGAAAAAAGCCAAACCCCGTAAAGTGGCCTCCCAGCCCCTTCACAGTCTAGGCTCCAGCTGTCTCTTCAGTACCATCTCTTACTGTGCTTGTTCTTGCTTACTCCACCTCAGCCATACCATCTTCTTTGCCATTCCTCCAACACAGCATGCAAGAGTCCCCCTGCAATGACGACTTCCTCTCCCTAGAATGTTTTTCCTTCGGATATCCACATGGCTTGTTCTCTCACCTTCTTCAAGTCTTTGCTTAAATATCACCCTCTCAAGGAGGCTTACGTTGACCTTGCCATTGAAAATTTCACCAACCCACCCTCTTCTGTACTGTAGATCCTGCTTACCTTGCTCTCTATCTTTTCTTTTTTCCATAGTACTTATCACCTTCTAAAATACCGTGCGGTTTACTTAATTTGCCTTCATTAATTTTTCTCTCTCTCCTCTGGCTAGAATGCAAGCTCCACAAGCATAAGAACCTTTATTTTGTTCAGTGCTATATCCCCAATACTTAGAACAGTGCCCGGCACCTGATAGGCACTCAATAAATATTTGTTGAGTGAATAAATAAATGAATAAAGAGTTGTCCAGGCAGAGGGAAGAGCATGTGCAAAGATCCAGAGATGAGTGTTTGACTTATTCAAGAAACTTAAAGAATCCTCAAGTAGAAAGATCAAAAATGAGAGTGGCTCAAGCTGAGTCTGGCAAGACAGGCAGAAACAAGAGGATGAAGGGCTCTGTAGACCAGAATGAAGATACTGAACTTTAGAGCAAAGAAAATCCATCAAGGAGTCATAAACAAGGGAGTGGTGTGATCATAGTTTGGAGAGGTCATTGGCAGTTGTGTAGGAAACAGATTGGGGGTGGGCGGACTGGAGGCAGAGACCAGTTAGGAGGCTAGAAGAGTAGTCCAGGCAAGAGTATACAGTGTCAGATCAGTTTGGGTGGGGACAGTGGATATGGAGAGAAATTGAAAAATAATAAAAGAATTAAAGAAGTGAAATAAAAAAGCTCTGAATATGAACCAAAGGAAGAAGGGGTTTTGATAAGAAGGGGATGATAATCTGTGCTAACTGCTGCTATAAGGTTAAGAGAATAAAGACTGAAAATTGTCTATTGGGATTTAGTGACAGGGAAATAATTGGTGATCTTGTCAAGAGCATTTGCCACAAAATGGAGATGGTGAAAGTCAATCTGGAGTGTAATGCCAAGTGAGTGAGATCTGAGGACATGGAGGCCACTCCTAATATCTGCAAAGCACCTGACACCTAGTAGGCTCTCAGTAGGTGCCACTTTCCTCTCTCCCTTCTCTGTATTATGATGTTGCAGAACTGTGACAGTATTGCTAATTAAACAAACTCCAAGTAAAGAAAACATGTTGACATATTAAAATAATACCATATGTAGTTAAATATTTACTATTTCTTTGGCATCAAATTTCTTAAGGTAAAATATTAAATTCAAATATTACTGAGGGAAACAGCTGGTACTGAATATTCAAGCTCCCAGAGGACCACGTTAATGAATCATTTAAAAAACTGGACAGCTTCACATTTAATCTGTTCAAGGAATAGAAACACAGTCTTTTCTCAATTATTGTCTTATGAAATGAATAGAAATTTCTGATTAGTCTGTTCCCAAAATGGAAATGGCCTTTTGACATTATAGTAATAAATGTTTATTATAAGAAATTCAGGCATTAACTTAGTATATAAAGAAGAAACAGGGTACAGAGTTTCAATGTTGCAAGACAAGAACTGTTCTGTGGGATGCATGGAGGTGATGGCTATACTACAGTGTGAATATACTTGATGCCAGCAAACTGTACATTTACAAATTGCTAAAATGATAAATTTTATGCTATGTATATTTTACCACACTTTAAAAAAAAGTACCTTTTTTAAAAAAGAAGAAAAGGGGCCGGGCATGGTGGCTCACGCCTGTAATCCCAGCACTTTGGGAGGCCGAGGCGGGTGGATCACTTGAGGTCAGGCGCTCGAGACCAGCCTGGGCAACATGGTGAAACCCCATCTCTACTAAAAATACAAAATTAGCTCGGCGTGGTGGCACACGCCAGCTACTCGTGAGGCACGAGAATCATTTGAACCTGGGAAGCGGAGGTTGCAGTGAGCTGAGATTGCGCCATTGCACTCCAACCTGGGTGACAAGGGCTAAAAAAAGAAGAAGGAGAAGGAGAAGGAGAAGAAGACCCTCTAATCCCATTGCTTAAATGGGCATATAGGATTTGTCCTTCATTCATTCAGCAGATATTTATTGAATGCCTGCTATGTGCCAAGCACATGTCTAGATGCTGCGGATACGTCAGTGAATAGAATAAGGTCCTTTCCCTTGTGGAACTTACTTTTAATGGGGGACAAATAAAATATATAAATATACAGGGAAGTATGTATTATATCAGATGTGATAAGTGATATAGAGAAAAATAAGGCATAGAAGGGAGATAATGAGTGATGGGGAGGCTGTAATTTTATATAAGGAAGGTCTCACTGAAAAAGTGACATTTGAGCAGAGACCTGAAAGAACTGAGGGGGTAAGTCATGCAGATATCTGAAAGAAGAGCGTTCCAGGTAGGGGGAATAGCCAATGCCAATGCTCCAAGATAGAAGTATGTTTACTCCATTCCAAGGAGACTAGAATGGAGCAGGTTAAGAGAGAGGAGTAGGAAAGGAAGTCAGAGAGATTCGTGGGAGCACAGGTCACATAGGTCTCTGAAGGGCACAAAAAAAGGACTTTGGATTTTACTCTGAGTGACGATGGAAACCACTGGAGAGTTTTGAGTAGAGGAGGGACCAGATAGGACTTGGCTTTAAAATAATCACTCTGGCTATTCTGTTCACATTAGACTACAAGAGGACAAGGGAAGAAGCAAGAAGAAAAAATAGGAGGCTATTGCAATAATCCAGGCAGAAAATGAGGGTGGCTGAGACCAGAGTGGTGGGAGTGAAGATGGTGAGAAGTACTCAGATTCTGTACAGTTATTGAAGGTAGAGCCAATAGTATTTGCTAAAAGACTGGATATAAGGAGGATAGATCTAGGCTTGTGTGGCCTAACATACAATTTGGGGGGTTCTCTGTTAAGAAGAACAATACAAAATTAGGTACAAAAGTGAATATTTCTTTAAACTGAGAAAAGAAATCACAATATATTACAAATTTATAAAAGCTTACAAATACTACAAACATCAGAAAATCTAGAAAAATAATTTAATATTAACTTCCTGACACACTCCCTATAACTTTCTCATATTGTAGGTTGCATACCATTTGTTTCCCTGCCCATATGATTATTTTATAACATTTTCTATAAAAAGAATAGAAAGATAACTTTGTTTTTCCTTTAACACGATTAACCAAAATTTGTATTTTATTGATACTTCTATTTTGTTTTAATAAAGTTTTTAATTGCCATTGTAATAATAATAATAAGTTTTGACAGGCTAGTCTTCTTTCTTTCAGTTTACATATTTGGCTTTCTTCCTTCCTATCATATTTAAATTTAGGTTCATCAAAAATCTGAAGAACAATACAAAATTCATCTGAAAATAAGGCATTTATAAGAACAGTTGCAGTGTATTGAAAAATGGACACTGCATTGTATTGAGTTATGTAATTATATAATCAAATCACTTTTAATACTGCATACATTGAGTTACTGATTAATATGTTTAGGCTTTTTGTGATTGGAACACTTGTTTCTTCAGGTTATTTTCCCGTGTTCGTGACAATTGCATATGCCATTTCATCTGAAACTGCCAGTCTTCATCAGAACAAGATGAGTCAGATACACTAAAACATGATCCAATATGTTAAAATGCATAAAACATGCAAATTCATACATAGACAAAAATCATGATTTGTAATACTGCTACAGGCTTATGCTCTGAAAACAAAGCATTTCTGATAAATTCTATTTCACAAGATTTCCATATAAAATGATGTGGCCACTATCGAAAACAGTATGGCAGCTCCTCAGAAAATAGAATTACCATGTGATCCAACAATCCTACTTCTGGATATTTATCCAAAAGAATTAAAATTGGGGTCTCAAAGAGATATTACCTCCCCCATTTTGACTGCAGCATTATTCACAATAGCCAAGATGTGGAAACAACCTAAATGTCCATCAGTAGATGAATGGATAAAAAAATATGATATATACATACAATGGAATATTAACCAGCCTTAAAAAGAAGGAAATACTGCCATATGTGACAACACGGATAAGCCTGTAGGGCATTATGCTAAAGGAAATAAGCCAGGCATAGAAGCACAACTACTGCGTGATTCCACTTATATGTGGTATCTAAAATTACCAAACTTGGCTGGGCATGGTGGCTCATACCTGTAGCACTTTGGGAGGCTGAGGCAGGAAGATTGCTTCAGCCTAGGAGTTCAAGACCATCATGGGGGACATAGTGAGACCCCATCTCTACAAAAAAAGAAAAAAAAAATCTGAGCATGATGGCATACACCTGTAGTCCCAGCTACTCAGGAGGCTGAGGCAGGAGGATCCCTTAAGCCCGGGAGTTCGAGGCTACAGTAAGCTAGGACTGCACCATTGCACCCTAGCCTGAGTGACAGAGTGAGACCCTGTCTCTAATAAAATAAAATAGTTAAACTCATAGAAGCAGAGTTGAATGGTGGTTGCCAGGGGCTTATGGGAAAGGGAAGTGGGGAGTAGTTCAACAGGTATGAAGTTTCAGTTCTTCAGGATGAAGATTTTCTAGAGCTCTGCTGCAAAACATTGTCCCTCCAGCTAGCAATACTGTATTGTTTAGTTTAAAATATATTAAGAGGGTAGATCTTATGTTAAGTGTTATTACCACAATAAAAACCATATGTTGTGCTTATAGTTACACATGTTGCATTATTGAGTATATTAGTGACAGAAGAAAACTCCCATTCTGACTAGGCGGAACTGAATTCTCCATATGTAGTTTTACATGTCCAGTGAATAATTTTCCACAGACTAGTTTCTGGCTCTGTACATTCCAAATCTATTTCTCCTCAACTACACATATTCCCAATGCTGGGTGCTATAGGAGGCGTTAGTATTTGAGATATGATCTTTGGCCCTGCACCACTAGCCAGCATAGTAAGGTAATTGAGGTGACAGTATTTCTGGAAGCCACTCCTATGCTGAGATGGTTAACAGTGGTATAGAGGTGACTGCCAGCCATGGAAATATATCTGATCAAATCAAAAATAAATGTAAACCCAATTCAATTTCCCCTCTGCATGATCCCAACAATGTCCACAGCCACCCCAATGCCAATCCCGCCATGAAGGAAGAGTGATACAGGGGAAGTCAGAGTGAAAAGAGACAGCTGTCTTAACTGATTGTAATTAAAATATTTTACTTTTGCAAATTTTACAAAAGCACATGACTGTGTTATGCCACCATAAGGAGCCTTGTGTCTTGTAAGGGGCTCCTGCAAGTGAGCGGCTCTGACACTTAAGCTTCATTAGCTTCACAGTAAATTTGGTACTAGATGTGGAGTGTGTGAGAGAGAGGAGTCAAGGATGATGCCAAGGTTTTTGGTCTGAGCAACTTGGTGAGTGAAGTTGTCATTTCCTGAGATGTAGAAGACTAACAGAAGATAAGTTATGGGGATGAACATCTGAAGGTTCAGTTTGGAACAGGAAAAGTAGTTTAAGATGTCTATAACACAACTAAGCCATGTCAAGTAGGCAGTTGGATGTATGAATCTGGAGTTCAGGAGAGAGGATTGGCTGAAGAAGTAAATTAGGCAGACGGCAGCACATGGATTACATTTGAAGCCATGAGATTAGATAGGCACAAGGAGAGTGAGAGAAAATAGGTGGACCAAGACCAAGCCCTTGGGAAATTCTAATGTTGGAGAAGTTGGGGAAAAGAAGAGGGATTAATAAAAGAGACAAAGAAAGGAACCAATGTGGTCAAAAGAAACCAGGAGAGCGTGAGGTCCTGGAAGCCAACGAAAAAGTGTTTCAAAGTCAGAGTGATCAACTATCTCAAGTAATGTTAGGACTGACAGTTGAACATTAGATTTTGCATCAATGGTAATGGAGAAATTGCCAAGAGGTGGTTGGAGTGAGTCAAAGAGAGTGGACAGAATAAACAACCTACAGAATGGGAGAAAATATTTGCAAACTATATATCCAACAAAGGACTAATATCCAGAATCCACAAGGAACTCAAATCAGCAAAAAAAAAGCAAATAATTCCATTAAAAAGTGGGCAAGTGACATAAACAGACACTTCTCAAAAGAAGATACAAAAATGTCCCACAGGTATATCAAAAAATGTTCAACATCACTAATCATCAGGGAGATGCAAATTAAAACCACAGTGAGATACCATCTTACCCCAGCCAGAATGGCCATTATTAAGAAGTCAAAAAACAATAGATGTTGGTATGGATGCAGTGATAAGGGAACACTTTTACACTGCTGGTGGGAATGTGAATTAGTACAACCTCTATGGAAAATAGTATGGAGATTTCTCAAAGAACTAAAAGTAGCCCTACCATTCGATCCAGCAATCCCACTACTTGGTATCTACCCAACAAAAAAGAAGTCATTATATTAAAAAGACACTTGCACACATGTGTTTATCACAGCATTATTCACAATTGCAAAAATATGGAATCAACCTAAGTGCCCATCAACCGATGAGTGAATAAAGAAAATGTTGTCTAGTCACAATAGCAAAGACATGGAATCCACCTAAATGCCCATCAATGATAGACTGGATAAAGAAAATGTGGTACATATACACCATGGAATACTATGCAGCCATAAAAAGGGAATAAGATCATGTCCTCTGCAGGGACATGGATGGAACTGGAGGCCATTATCCTAATACAGGAAAAGAAAACCAAATACCACATATTCTCATTTATAAGTGGGAGCTAAATGATGAGAACACATGGACACATAGAGGGGAATGGCATACACAGGAGCCTATTGGAGGATGAAGGGTAGGAGGAAGGAGAGGATCAGGAAAAATAACTAATGGGTACTAGGCTTAATACCTGGGTGATGAAATAATTTGCACAATAAATTCCTATAACACAAGTTTATCTGTGTAACAAATTTGCACATGTAACCCTGAACTTAAAATAATTTTTTAAAAAATAAATAAAATGTGGTATATATACACCATGGAGTACAGACTACTCAGCCATCAAAAAAGAACAAAATAATGTCTTTTGCAGCAACTTGGATGAAACTGGAGGCCATTATCCTAAGTGAAGTAACTCAGGAATGGGAAACCAAAAACCACATGTTCTCCATTATAAGTGGGAGCTAAGCTATGGGTATGCAAAGGCATACAGGGTGGTATAATGGACACTGGAGACTCAGAAAGGGAGGAGAGTGGGAGAGGGTAAAGGAGGAAAAAAATTACCTATTAGGTACAATGTACACTATTTGGGTGACACGTACACTGAAAAACCAGACTTCACCGCTATACAATTCATCCATATTAGCCCAAAACCACTTATACCCCCTGTGTTAGGTCATTCTTGCATTGCTATAAAGAAATACCTGAGACTGGGTAATTTATAAAGAAAGGAGGTTTAATTTGGCTCATGGTTCTGCAGGCTGTACAGGCATGGCACCAACATCTGCTCAGCTCCTGGTGAGGGCTTCAGGGAGCTTCCAATCATAGGAGAAGGTGGAGAGGAGCCAGCATATCACATGGTGAGAACAGGAGCAAGAGAGAGAGGGTGGAGAGGTGCTAATGTTGGAGATATTTAAACAACCAGATCTTGCATAAACTCAGAGCAAGAGCTCACTTATCACCTAGAGGATGGCACCAAAGCCATTCATGAGGCATCCACCCCCATGATCCAACACCTCCCACCAGGATTTATCTCCAACACTGGGGATTATAATTCAAAATGAGATTGGGAAGGGACAAATATCTAAACCATATCAACCCCTAAAGCTATTGAAATAAAAGAAAGAAAGATAGAAATAATGTAAAGTTAGGTTGTAATTATGGTTGCATAGCTCTATAAATATACTAAAAAGCTTGGAATCATACAATTAAAACATGAGATAATTATTTTATATAAAATATACCCCAGGTAAAGCCTTTTTAAAAATAAACGTCAAAAAATACTGGAGACAGTGATCATACTTTGTGGCTTGGAACTTGCTTTTCTCAGTAATAGTTCTTGGGATTTTTTTCCTATCAGTGCATATAGATCTACTTCATTAATTTTAAAAATTGTTTAGTGTAAGCGGTACCATAATTATGTATCCAATTCCCTTTGATGGACATTTTGGTTGTTATCTCCTTGGCAATCATAAATAATGCTGCAATTAATATCTTTGAACATATTTTTATGCATGTGCAAAATACAGATTTCTGATCTCTGGAATTGCTAAATAACAAGTATGCACATTTTGAGTTTTGACACATTACCAAATTGCACTCAATTGACTTTTCTCATCAGTAATATTTCACAGTGCCCTTTTGACACACCATTTTAAGCACTGGATACTAATAATCTTTTAATCTTTGCCACCCTGGTAGGTTTGTAAAAATAGCAATATGATTTTAATTTGCATGACTTTGATCACCAGTGAAGCAGAACACATTTTAATCTTTATTTCCATTTATATTTCTTACTTTGTATCACAACTGGGTCCTTTGCCAATTTTTTCTATTTAAGCATGTATCTTTTTATGTTAATCAATTAGTTAGAATCATCTCATATAGCTTGCAAATATTTTTTCTAAATATATTGTTTGAATTTCAACATTATTTATGGTATTTTAATAGAGTTTTAAAATGTGGTCTATGCTTTCATTCTTTTCTTTTAATGGTTTCTGCCTCCAGTGTCACATCTGATTGGTTTTTTTTTAACAAAAGCCAGAGAAATAGGTTTTCAGATTATTAACCCAAAGCTTAAAGAGAGCACGTTCCCTTTTCACAGCTAATCAGGTATCTGCAATGGAAACAAAATTTCCCCTCCCCATTAATCAAAATGTTTTTCTGCTTATGTTACTGGCAAAAAAAAAAAAAAAAAACACTGCCTAATTGAGACTTCCGTGTATTCAATTAATGCTTCTGTGCATTTGGCCTGACAATGTCCAGGGGCTAATGGGACCATGTGCTATCTTTAACAAAGATTAGAGTACAAACATGAGTAAGACAGCCTATTATGGGCTTTCTGGGGCCTTTTAAAAATATTACATTTTCAGCATGTGAATTACACCAAATGGTGGCAACACAGGTTTCTGGGGTTTAATGCATTTCAGTTCATTCCATTTATAAAGCAAAATTGAAATAAAGTAATTCTATTCCAAAATATGTTTTAATCATGAGTTTTTGAAAGCTCTTTAGGTAAGATGTTTTTATCTTGCATGATTTAGAAACCATTACATTAAGTGGGTTTCCACAGTATTTGAATACTGCAAGTTGAACTTACTTTCAATCTAAAAGCAGGCAGAAGAGAATTTTGATGTAAACTGAATTATTCGAGTAATTTTCTTAATGATTAAGAAGTCGACTCAAAAAAAACAAATGCTAGCCACTGCCTATAGAATAAAGAGTTATCAATCCTTGTTTTTCCAAAGTAGTCCACATGTTTTAGAGGTAAATTTTGAAGTAAATTTGAAGTAAATGTCCAAAGTAAGAAAAATCAAATCGAACATTCAGACTTCAATTACTGCAAAAAAGATCTATAAAAATCTTTCAGATCACAATAAATTGTTAAAACAACAGAACCCAAAAACAGAGGAGAAAGGAAAAAGTATGGGTTGTGAGGTTAATTCCAGCAAGTCTAGAATTAGCGCTAGTTGTTTTATTGAAGTTCTGGCGTGACACTGACCTCCTATCAAGACACAAAACATACTGGTTAATGGTGTTGTTTTGTAGCCATGAGTCTTGAGATTCACGGTGGTTTGTCTGAGCTTGTCGACATTATGTATTGGTAACAGTGAGACTGATTATTTGTACCTGGTCTCAGTGTGACACCTGTCCCTCCCTCAAAGGGCTCTACTGTTAAGGCTGAAATATGCCTGTGTGACTGTCCAAAAAATTTTTAAAACCCATCTGAGAGTCCGTTTTGGACTCCCTGGTTCTGAGGTGTTCTGTGCACATGTCAGTGGTTCCTGGTCCAAGTGATAAAGTGCATCCTGCTGTCACGGCTCTTAGAGAGGAGGACAATAGGATCCTGTACCTGACCACTCCAGACCCCTGGCTGTATCCTTTTCCTGTAATAAACTATATACTTGTGAGTAATGCCATTTGAGTCCTCTAAGTCTCCTTTGGCAATGGAACCCTGTTCACTTGCCATAGTTAATGCAGCATGAAAAAGTCATCCAGGAGAGTGGAAGAGATTATTAATGGGGATACACATTGTTCAAAAATGGTGCTGAAAAAAATGGTGCTGGGACAAATAGTGTAGTAAATGTGTCTGCCCAGGTCACAGTGATTCTTCCCAGAGAACTTCTATCTTCTATCTTCTCCTTTCCAATTCATAAGGTTTCAGGAGTGGGTCCACAACAGCCATGTACACATTAAGTGACCCATGTTCCCTAGCCAAAGCTGGTTGGATCAGAGGTGAACCCCTGACCCAAGCTAGACTGATCAGGGTCTCTTCCAGTCTGAAGGGTTGGCATCTCTAAGGGAAGAAACCCAAAAGCTCAGGTGTTGAGCTTTGGTATACACAGCTTCCACCAAGAGGACCAAGTAGCCGAGGAAGCCCAGCCACAGAGATGAATGAAGCCAAGGCTCAGAGGGCAGCAGAGCTGAGGAATGGCAACAAGCTACTCTTTGCATTCCTGACACCATTTCCTTCTCTGATTCCAGCCGTTTGGGAGATTAAGCTCCATCCAAGATCTTCGTTCCAGAGAAATACTCCATATTCTTATAATACATTCCTTTTCTTCCCCCATCAAGCTAGCTTGAGTTAGCACCTTTACTAGCACCTAAATATCCTTAACTCACTAGCCATGTAGAAACATATAGAGCTAGATCCCTACCTCACTGCCTGCCCAAAAATACATTCCAGACGGAATTAAGATTTCAATTTCAAAATAAAACAATATAAGGAGTAAAATCAAATGTAGGAGAATTTATTTATTTATTTATTTATTTATTTATTTATTTATTTATTTGAGACCGGGTTATGTGTTGCCTAGGCTGACCTCGAACTCCTGGCCTCAAGCGAGCCACTCACCTCAGCCTCCCAAAGTGTTGGGGTTATAGTTATGAGCCACTGTGCCCCAGCCAGGAGAATAATTTTATAATCTTGGAATCTAGAATCAAAAATAAAAAAGATTTAAACATTTGCCTGTATGACATTTGAATACTTATAAACAGCCAAAACACAGCAAAAACAAAGCCAAGAAGCATAACAATAGGGAAAGTATTTGTAACAAATATGCAAAGCAAATGACTAGTATTGGTAATACACAAAGGACTGTTATAAATTAATAAGATTGGCCGGGCACAGTGGCTCACGCCTGTAATCCCAGCACTTTAGGAGGCTGAGGCGGGTGGATCACCTGAGGTTAGGAGCTCGAGACCAGCCTGGCCAACATGGTGAAACCCCATCTCTACCAAAAATACAAAAATTAGCCAGGCGTGGTGGGCAGGTGCCTGTAATCCCAGTTACTCGCGAGGCTGAGGCAGGAGAATTGCTTGAAGCCGGGAGGTGGAGGTTGCAGTGAGCCGAGATTGCACCATTGCACTCCAGTCTGAGGGACAAGAATGAGACTTCATCTCAAAAAAAAAAAAAAAAAAAAATTAATAAGATTAAAAAGGCAGGCAAATCGACAAAGGATGAAAATTGAGAAATCATAGAAGGCAAGTTACAAATTACCAGCAAACATATTATATGAAAAGATGTTCAACCTGACACTTAAGAAATAGAAATGAAAACTACAGATTGGCAGATATTAAAAAGATTAATAGCCCTAGTGATGACAAGGTTTTAGAAAAACATATACTGTCTTTTAACTATTGTTAAAAACTTTTTGGAGTGTGATTTGGCAATATCAATTAAAATTTTAAATACACAATAACTTTTGACATCAGTAATTCCACTGCTGAGAATTTATCCTACAGAAAATCACATAATGTGCATGACACTATATAATAAGGTTGTTTATTATAAAATGGTTTATAATAATAAAATTCGGACATACACAAATGTCTATCACAAGGCATTGCATTTTTTAAAAATCTAGCATAACCACAGAGGGTAATAAACTGCAGCAGTTTAAAAACATTGAGGCAGCATTGTGTGTACTGACATGGAAAGCTACTTGGGAAATATTTTAAGAAAAAAGCAAGTTGCAGATCACAGGAATAGCATGATCTTACTTTTGAAGATGTGAGGGAGACCATGACCTGATAACAGTGGTTACCCATGGGCAACAGGAATCGGTGGGGGAGGGGGGCACAGAAAGCTGATAATTTTTAATGTATACAGTTCTAAGTGTTCTAAAGCTTCTACAACAGACATTTATTAATTTTGTAATGATTTTAAAATAAAATATTTTTAGAAACTTCAGACAAAAACAGAAAGATAGCTGGGTGCGGTGGCTCATGCCTGTAATCTCAACACTTTGGGAGGCCGAGGCAGGCGGATCGCCTGAGGTCAGGAGTTCGAGACCAGCCTGGCCAATGCGGTGAAACCCCATCTCTACTAAAAATACAAAAATTAGCCGGGCATGGTGGCGCACGCCTGTAATCCCAGCTACTCGGGAGGCTGAGGCAGGAGAATTGCTTGAACCCAGGAGGCAGGTGGAGGTTGCAGTGAGCCGAGATTGCACCATTGCACTCCAGCCTGGGTGACAAAAGCAAGAATCTGTCTCAACAACAACAACATAATACAATTTAATTTAAAAATAAATAAATAAATAATAAGACTCAACATCAAAATAGGTCAATTCTCTTTAATTTAAATTACAAATCTAACATGATCCCAGTAAAACTGCCTATTCTGGGGACTAGAGAAGCTTGTTTGATGTTCATATGGAAAATAAGAAAGAATAACCAGAAAAATGCTGAAAGGAAGAAAAATGGGGCAGGAGGAACTTGTCTTATTAAAGTATATACAATAAATACGGATAGCAAGGATGTTTATTACAGCAGTGTGTATATTAGAGACCAACTGTAGACCACTAAAATACCTACCAATATAAGACTAGTTAAATAAAATATGATACGTCCACGTTGTGCAATACTATGCAATTATTTACAATAATGTAGATGTATTGATGTAGAAAGATGCTCATGATATATTGCTAAATACAATAAAGCAAGCTGCAAAACAATAAATATAATGTAATCCTATTTATGGAAGAAAGGCACATGTATATATGAGCACACATACGTTACATGTATGTAAATACATGGAAAGTAGACAGAAATTATGCCCACTGAACTGGTAACAGTGGTTACCTTCAAGGAGAGGACTGGGATTCAGGGTATGGGTGGTGGGAGGGAGAGTAGTAAGGATTTTGTTCTGTATGCTTCTATAATGTTTGAATCTTTTATGATGAGAATGATTCCTGTATCACCTGTGTACTTTTTAAAAGACAAAAAATGTCTGTAATCCCAGCACTTTGGGAGGCCGAGGCAGGTGCATCACTTAAGGTCAGGAGTTCAAGACCATCCTGACCAACATGGCGAAATCCTGTCTCTACTAAAAATACAAAAATGCATGGTGGTGCACGCCTGTAATCCCAGCTATTCAGGAGGCTGAGGCACAAGAATCGCTTGAACCTGGGAGGTGGAAGTTGAAGTGAGACGAGATCGCACCATTGTACTCCAGCCTGGGTGACAGAGGGAAACTCTGTCTCAATAAATAAATAAATAAATAAACAAATAACAAAAAGTAAGAGCAGTTACCACAGTCTGCTTTTCTGTGAATGTTGGGACAAACTGGACCACAAACAAAAGTTCACATTCAATCACATATTATTTCTTCATTCATTCAACAAATATTTCCTGCTGAGTTCTAGGCACTTGGTACTCACTAGTGATTAACAGACAATGCTCTGATCCAGGGCAGCTCATCCAGCTGGGTGATTGCTGAAGCCAGCTCTCAGACGAGGTGACTGGAACACAGGTGCAGTTGATTTGGCTCTTTAGAAGCCACATAGATCAATTGTGTATGGTTAATGGCTACTAATAAAATAAGAAGTTAACGCCTGTCGCAATAATGTCCAAAAGTGAGAGACAACACGACAGAGGCAAAAAATCAAATGATTTTTTAATCCAATGATGCCAAAAGAGAAAAGCAAGCAACAGTGGAAAAATCCAACATGTCTCTTGTAAGACTTTTACCTAAAGCCTTTCTCGCTCTCTGAATCAGCCATGGAATCAACTCTGCCCTCACCTGTACTTTCTTCGTGTGCCAAAGTGGAAACCTACCCATGGAACTTTGCATTTTCCTTCTTGGACCATGACAGACTCAGGGAGTGGAGGGTGGCAGGGCATTGCCAGGGCAGCTAGTGGGGACCTCAGGAACCATAGATTTGTGGCTAAATACCTGAATCCTCCCATCCTGGGGAGGACTGGGATTTATGTGGTCAGAGCCAGAGTGTGAAGCTTCTGCCAGAGGCAGCACAGTCTGCCAAGGACCTGAAGGTCAGGTCAAGTCAAAGCCCTCAGGAGAAAGCTGGGGTTTGATCACCAGGATGACCTGGTGCAGGCCTAAATCCAAAGAGTCCGAGACAAGGCTCAGACTGAGCAAAGAATCCAACACTGCTTGCCTGGCCACATCTCCCTGAGCTACTGAATTCCCTCCTCATGTTCCCCTTTCTGTCCTCTGAATTCAAGTCCTGGCACTGGCTTTCCTGCTACAGCCTTGGCCCTTCTCCACAGAAGTATCTGGCTTTCTGCCTCAGGCTGCCTGAGGAAGAGCCCTGAGACAACCTAGCCCCTGGGACCCTGCTACCCAGGAGTCAAGCCCATGGCCTGCACTCCCAGCCCATTTGTCCTGTTCCCTTCAGTGGCAGAGAGACCAGCACCCTACTCATGGGCATTAGAATCTCACTATCAGACCCCTGGCAAGGCCTTGTCTGGGCAGCTCTCCCTTTTCAATATTGCTCTCTGGTTGCAACACTTTGCAGGCATCTTTCTCAGTGTAAATCCACAAATTGGTATTCTGGATTCGCAATCAACCAGTTATAAATTTAGGTAGGGCAATCCCATCCCTGGACCTGAACACTTTTGGGAGAGCTGACAAAGTTTCTGAATCCTCAAATTTGCAAAACAGACCCTCCACCCCTGGGAGGACCCGCTCAAACAGCCAACTGGTTTCTTTCTTTACTACCTTGTCACTGAAACAGGCAGAGTCCAAGAGACGATTCTGAAATATAGAACCCTGTCTAGGAAGGCAGGCTTAAGGAGGGCTTCCAGGAAGGGACTGTGAGCAAAGCATAAAGTGTATGCAGGTGTATGGTGGTGGGGGGCAATGGCAAGAAGGAGGAATAGAATAAGAGAGTAGTTAAGAACGTGGGTGGGAGAGGGTGGGTGCTGAGAATTACTTAATAGATACAATGCACATTATTTGGGTCATGGATACACTAAAAGCCTGGATTTCAGACTGTGCAATACATCCACAGAACAAAATTGCATTTGTACATTTTAGATTTATACAATAATTTTTAAGACAAATGTAGGCTCTGCCTGTGTTTGCATCTCAGTCCAGTTTCCTCATTTGTTAAACAGAATCATAATATCTGAAGTCCAGTTTCCTCATTTGTAAAATGGGATCATAGTAGTATTTACTACTATGTTATGAGAATTAAATGAGATAGTACCACGGGAGACTTAGCACAATGTCCAGCACATAAGAAGCACTCAGTATATGCCACCTGTTCCTAGAGGAGAGAGTGAGGCCAAGGAGGTTCCAACAGGGAAGAAAGGAGAAATAAATTAAGGGAGATGAGAAAGACTCAGATAAGCTGCCTAATTCCCACTTTTTTCCGAGGGCCAGCTTTGACTATTTTAGGTGTTTTACCAGAAATGTATTTGCAGGATTTGTAAATTTCCCTGTCACTACCAATTTCCACTTCCGGCTCTGTCCTTTTTTATCTGTGTGTGACCATGGGTAAATCTCCTAATCACTCCATACCTCAGTTTCTCCAAAAATACAACTAAGTGGTTATTGTAGAAAACTGTTAAGATCATTCCTATTCTAACATTCTTATTCTATCTTAAATTCTTGTCTTTTTCTTTGTGAAAGGGTTATGGGTTGAATTATGTCCTCAGAAGGATATATTGAAGTCTTAAGCCCCAGTACCTGTGTTACCGGTGGAAGGTGTCCAGGTTCTTGGCATTTTGAACAAAGAATTGGACAAAATGCACAGGTTTGTCAAAGGTCAGATGGCTGTAGGTGTGCAGTTTTATTTCTGGGTTCTCTATTCTGTTCTGTTACCAGTGGAGGGTGTCCAGGTTCTTGGCATTTTGAACAAAGAATTGGACAAAATGCACAAACAAAGCAAGGAAAGAATGAAGCAAGGAAAGCAGAGATTTATTGAAAACGAAATTACACACCGCAGGGTGGGAGTGGGCTGAAGCGGCCGCTCAAGGGCCCCGACACAGAATCTTCTTGGGTCCAAACACTCCCTAGAGGTTTCCCATTGGCCACTTGGTGTTCACCTTATGTAAATGAAGTGGTGGCCCACAATCAGAGGCTAAAGTGAAGTTACAAATTGCACTTCTATGCAAACAAAGACTTTGCCCACAATCAGAGGCTGAAGTTACAAAGTTACAATCCTATGCAAAAAGCAACCAATCAGAGGTATTTTCAATTTCCTATCTGCCCCACAGAAAGGGTGGGGATTTGCAAAGGGAGTAGCCTCTGGTCCTTTTGTTACTTAGGCGTGGAAAGTTAGGGTTTTCCTTTCCATTTCCTTCTAGGAAGTCAGTGTGAATCAGCCTCAGGTTCCCTACCTCCAGACCCTATTCTCCTACCTCACCTGTAAATGAGAACTTATTTGGAAATAATCAAAGATGTAATCAAGTTAAGATAGGTCATTAGGGTGGGCCCTAATCCAATATGGCTGGTGTCTTTCTAAGAGTAGAAGATGCACAGAGACACGGGGGAGAAGACAGCCATGTGATGACAGAGGCAACAATTGGAGCGATCCATCTACAAGCCAAGGAACACCCATGATTACCAGAAAACAACAGAAGCTAGAAGGAGGCAAGGAAGGGTTCTCCCCTCCAGGTGTCAGAGGGGCAGGTCCTGAAAACACCTTGATTTCAGACTTCTAGTGTCCAGAACTGTTAGAAAATAAATTTCTGTTATTTTAAGCCACCCAGTTTGTACTACTTTGTTACAGTAGCCCCAGGAAACTAATCCAGAAAGTGTCCCCAAAACATGTCTATCTTGTGCTATCAAACTGTTGTTTCCAAGAGTCCTGCCTTCTTTCATATCTCCATTTCTAATTAAAGAAAGTTTAAACACAGCATTCTAAATTCCTGATTTAGCAATTTCATTAAATGATAAAAATTAATGCATGATATACCAGATATTCGGAAAACATAAATTGCCAGAAGATTGTTATAGCAACATCCATACTAATTAACATGTCTTAAGAAAGGCCATGCATGTTTATCATCTAATTAGAATCATATAATCAAAAGAATAAAGAGTACTTCCTTGGGGGATATAAAATAAATAAATAACTACAATATTTTCATTAAAGTTGGCAATGTTCCTTTGAACCTATTTGAGTGCTAGAAATTGATGTATAAATTAAATGGTTTTATAGTTTAGATTTGATATTTAGAAGAGATTTAGACTATTAGTGCAAATTATTTTAAAATGTATTGTGTGTTTGAAAAATGCTATGATGCTTACGATGCTATGTGAAGAAAATGAGCTACAACTCATTTAAAATCGTGAATAAAAGGGTGTTTTAGAGACTGATGTCCATATTCCTATGAGACCTGAAAAATTCTCCAAAGTTCAGAGGGTTTGACAAAAAAATGCACCAATTCCTAGATATGGGGTTTGCCAAATTGTAACCCACAGGCCAAATCCATCCCATCACTGGTTTTTTGTATAGCCTACAAGCTAACTACATATATATATACACACATATATTTATTAAACAGTTAAAAAATTGAAAGAAGAAAAATGTTTTGTGACTCGTGAAATTTACATGAAATTCAAATTTCAGTTTTATGGGAACACATCCTCCCTCACTCATTCATTTACATATTGTCTATGGCTGTTTGCATCACTTTCCTATTGCTGTATAACAAATTACCACAACTTTAGTGGTTTAAAACACAAATTTATTATCTTACAGTTTCCACTGGTCAGCAGTCCCGGCAGGACTGGGCTGTTTGTTCAGGGTCTCACCAGGCTGAAATCAAGGTGTTGGCTGGGGTGGTAGTCTCATCTGAGGCTCAAGGTCCTCTTTCAAGCTCACCTAGTTGGCAGAATTTAATTCTTTGCAGTTGTAGAACTGGGACTCCCATTCTTATGCTGGCCACCAGCCACGGGCTACCTTCGGCTCCTAGAGGCTGGTTACATTCCTTGCCACATGGCCCCTCCATCTTCAAAGTAAGCAATAGAGAGTCTCCCTCACATTAATCCTCTTTAACATTTTGAATCTCTCTTACTCGGAAGAGCCCTATCCCTTTTAAAGGCTCACCTGATTAGGCAAAACCTACCATGCATAATCTCCCTATTTTAAGGTCAACTGATTTGGGACATTAAGTGTGTCTTCAAAATCCCTTCACAGCAGCACCTAGATTAGTGTTTGATTCGATAACTGAGATAAAGTTTGTATGCATCAGGGGCCAGGAATCTTGGGAGCCATCTTAGAATTCTGCCTACCACACTGTTGCCATGCTATGATGGGAAACTTCAGTAGTTGCAACAGAGACCACATGGCCAGCAAAGCTTAATATTTGGCCCAGAGACCATATGGCCCCAAATTACTTACTATTTGGCCCAAACAGAACAAGTTTGCTGATCCCTGTCCCAAATTAAGCTGAGTTTCAAACTTGAAAACTGCATGATCTCTGTTCAGCAAATAACCCTAAATCTGAGACAGTGTAAACAGAAGGAAGAGGCCATGAGAGGGAGACAATAGTAGCATTACCAAACTGTTTCAACTTTTCAGCTCACACACACACACACACACACACACACACACACAAATACAGATGGTACTGAACTGGTGGTACTTTTTCTTTTTTCTTTTCTTTTCTTTTCTTTTTTTTTTTTGGAGATGGAATATTGCTCTGTCACCCAGGCTGGAGTGCAGTGGTGCAATCTCAGATCGGCTCACTGCAACCTCCATCCCCTGGGTTCAAGTGATTCTCCTGCTTCAGCCTCCCGAGTAGCTGGGACTACAGGGGTGCACCACCACGCCCGGCTAATTTTTGTATTTTTAGTAGAGATGGGGTTTCACCATGTTAGCCAGGCTGGTCTTGAACTCCTGACCTCAGGCAATCCACCTGCCTCGGCCTCCCAAAGTGCTGAGATTACAGGCTTGAGCCACAGAGCCTAGCCAATACTTTTTCAAATGAGTCAAGTACACACTAGGGGACTAATAAAATGATAACTCACGTCATAATATTATCACTGCCCATCTTTGTCAAATCTTAACATGTTTGCTTCTTTTTAAAGTAATAAAAATTGGCCAGGCTCGGTGGCTCATGCCTGTAATCCCAGCACTCTGGGAGGTCAAGGTGGGCGGATTACATGAGTCCAGGAGTTTGAGACCAGCCTGGCCAACATGGTGAAATCCTGTCTCTACTAAAAATACAAAAAAATTAACTGGGTGTGGTGGTGCACGCCTGTAATTCCAGCTACTCAGGAGGCTGAGGTGGGAGAATCACCTAAGCCTAGGAGGTCGTGGCTGCAGTGAGCGGAGATGGCACCACTGCACTCCAGCCTGGGTGACAGAGTGAGACTTTGTCTGAAATAAAAAAATAAAGTAATAAAAGCCATAACATTGTAGCCCCCTCTGATCTCATGCCACTCCCTCCACCTTCAGAGGTAAACACTATCCCTTCCACCGATTCATCTATCCACAGAAAACATATTGCAGTTTGTCATCTTTTGAACTTTACAGAAATCAAACTACATAGCATGTATTCTGCAATTTCCTTCTCTTGCTTAGTGTGTTTATGAAATTTATTCCCATCAATGTGTATAGCTAAAATTTGTTCATTTTTACTGACATAGAGCATCCCATTCTATAAGTATACCACTGTTTATTTTTCTGTTCAACTGCTGGTGTACATTTGGGTTACATGTAGTCATTTACTATTACAAACAACGCTGCTATGAACATTCTTGTGTAGTCTCCTGACTCAGATATGAAAAAGTATCTCCGGCTGGGCAAGGTGGCTCACACCTGTAATCCCAACACTTTGGGAGGCCAAGGCGGGCAGATCACCTGAGGTCAGGAGTTCCAGACCAGCCTGACCAACATGGTGAAACCTGTCTCTACTAAAAATACAAAAAATTAGCCAGGCATTGTGGTGCATGCCTGTAATCCCAGCTACTTGGGAGGCTGAAGCAGGAGAATCGCTTGAATCCAGGAGGCGGAGGTTGCAGTGAGCCGAGATCGTGCCACTGCACTCCAGTGTGGGCGACAGAGAAAGACTCCGTCTCAGGAAAAAAAAAAAAAAAAGAAAGAAAGAAAGAACAAACAAAGAAAGAAAAGAAAAAGAAAAAGTATCTCTAGCATATTATCTGAGAGTAGAATTTCTGGGTCTTAGGGTATGTGTATGTTTATCTTTATTAGATATTATCAAATTCTTGGCCGGGCGCAGTGGCTCACGCCTGTAAACCCAGCACTTTGGGAGGCTGAAGCAGGCGGATCACGAGCTCAGGAGATCGAGACCATCCTGGCCAACATGGTGAAGCCCTGTCTCTACTAAAAATACAAAAAAAATTAGCCAGGTGTGGTGGCATGCGCCTGTAGTCCCAGCTACTCAGGAGGCTGAGGCAGAAGAATCGCTTGAACCGAGGAGGTGGAGGCTGCAGTGAGCCGAGATCGCGCCACTGCACTCCAGCCTGGGCAACAGAGTGAGACTCTGTCTCAAAAAAAAAAAAAAAAAAAAAAGAATTATTCTCCAAAATGTTTGTACCAATTTATACTTCAACTAACAGTAAACAGTTCCCTTTTCCCTAAGCCCTTACCAATAATTAATATCATCAAACTTTTAATTTTTACCAGTCTCTTGGGTATGATGTGGTGGTTTCATTATTGTTTAATTTTGTATTTTCCTGATTACAAATTATATAAAATAGCTTTCCGTATTTTTACTGTATCTTCATATTTCTTCTTCTGTGATCTGCCTATTCATAGCCCTGACAATTTTCCTATTGGGCCATTTGTTGGTTTTTAACTAATCTGTAGTCTTTACATATTCTAATACTAACCATTTATCACTTATATTCATTTATTCATTCATTCAACAAGTATTTATTTAGTATATAGTATATGCCACACATTATTTGAGGACAGAAGGATGTGGCAGTCAGCAAGGCAAAGTCCCTGATCTCAAGGAGTTTGAATTCTAGTGGGGAGACATGCAATAAAGAGCAAATAGATATATAATATCAGGTAGTAATAAGTGCTATGAAGATAAAACAAATGGAGAAGATGAAGTGACGATGGTTTTATTTTCAATACAGTGGTCAAAGAAGGCCTCTTTGAGGAGGTGACATTTGGACAGACACATTCATTAATTGAAGAAGAGAGCCAGATGTATATTTGAATGAAGAGTATTCTTCCAGGCAGAGAAAATCCAATTGCCAAGGGTCTGGGATAAAAGCTAGCATGTTGCAATTTATCTTTTCCTAGACTGAAGCTTGTTTTTTCATTTTGTTTATGACTTGTCTTTTTGTACGCAAGTTTTAAATTTTTAATGTAGTATAATTTAGCTAGATTTTACTTTATTTATGGCTTATCTAGCTGTATTTTGTTTATGAAATCCTTCCTTACTACAAGGTCATAAAGATATTTGCCCTTACCAGGTGTGGTGGCTCATGCCTGTAATCCTAACACTTTGGGAGGCCAAGGCGGGTGGATCACCTGAAGTCAGGAGTTCGAGACCAGCCTGGCCAACATGGCGAAACCCCGTCTCTACCAAAAATACAAAAATTAGCCAGGCGTGGTGGCAGGTGCCTAGAATCCCAGCTACCTGGGAGGCTAAGGCAGGAGAATCGCTTGAACCCGGGGGGCGGAGGTTGCAGTGAGCCGAGATCATGCCACTTTACTCCGTCTAAAAAAAAAAAAAAAAAAAAAAAAAAAACAAAACACAAAGATATTTTCCCATGCTGTCTTCTAAAAGTTTGTAACTACTTATCACATTTAGGTCATAAAACCACTTTGGGCCGGGTGTGGTGGCTCATGCCTGTAATCCCAGCATTTTGGGAGGCTGAGGCGGGAGGATCATGAGGTCAGGAGATCGAGACCATCCTGACTAACACAGTGAAACCCCATCTCTACTAAAAATACAAAAAATTAGCTGGGTGTGGTGGCACGTGCCTGTAGTCCCAGCTACTCAGGAAGCTGAGGCAGGAGAATCGCTCGAAGCCGGGAGGCAGAGGTTGCAGTGAGCCGAGATCACGCCATTGCACTCCAGCCTGGGGGACAGAGTAAGGCTCCATCTCAAAAAAATAATAAAATAAAATAAAATCACTTTGAGTTTGTTTTTGTATACAATGTGGGGTTGAGATTTTATTTTTTTCAAAATAATAACTAGTGGTTCCAGCAACATTTATTAAATAAATCATTTCCACACTGATCATGTATTAAGATTTTCTTTACATGTGGTTTCTGGGCTCTTTGCATTCTGTCCCACTGGTCTATTTTTCTCTGTACTGCCTTAATTACTATAGCTTATAAGAAGTGTTGCCATCGGGTAGGGTATATTGTACTGCTTTAATATTGTCTTGGTTATTCTTGGTTCTATTTAGAATTTTAATTGGAATTGCATTCAATCTCTAAATGAATTTAGGGAGACTTTGCATCATTACATTATTAAGTCTTCCTATACATGAACATATTTTATCTATTAACTTAGATTTTCTTTAATGTTATTCAATAAAGATTTATACTTTTTTGCATATAGGTCTTGTACGTCTTTTGTTAGATTTATTCCTGGGTGTCTTTTAGTTTTTGTTTCTACTGTAAGCTCTAATTGGTACACTATTGATGTTTTTATATTGCTCTTATATCCTAAAACCTTGCTTCAATATTTTACATATACTTTTGTATTTTCTATGTGGACAGTCATGTCATCTGCAAATAATAAGCTTTGTTTCTCCTTTTTTGATCCTTACTTTTTATTTATTTTCCTTTTCTTACTACACTAATTGGGACCTACAGTACAAGGTTGAATAGAAGTGCTAGTTTTGCTCCTTTGTATCATTATGGTGACGTAAATTAATAGTTTTCTTAAGTTAGATCACTCTTTTATTACTGAGATAAATCCACCTTGGTCATAGGTATTTTCAATGCATTTTTCATTCTGATTGCTAGTATTTTGTTTTAGATTTTGGCACGTATGTTCATAAGTGAAGTTAGCATGTAATTTTCCTTTCTCATAATATCTTTGCCTGGTTTAGCATAGAGGTTATGCTAGCCTTATAAAACGAGTTGGGGAAAATTTAATGCAACAGTTTATATAGTATTGAGATTATCTGTTCCTTGTATATCTGATAGAATTCACCTATACAACCAACTATCTAGCGGATAGGTGGTGGTTGTTTGTTGGTTGATAGATTTTAACCACTGCTTCAATTTAGTTCACAAACATAAGTCTGCTCAGTTTTCCCCATTTTTTCTTGAGTCAATTTTGGTAAATTTTAGCTTTATATAAAATTATCCATTTCATTTAAGTGTTCAAATTTAATGGCATAAAGATGTTCACAAAGTTATCTTATTTTTGTTTCAATATCCTATCTACTGTTACTTACTTTACACCAATTTATGGTTTGGGTTTTTTTTTTAGATGGAGTCTCACTCTGTTACCCAAGCTGGAGGGCAGTGGCGCGATCTCAGCTCACTGCAATCTCCACCTCCCGGTGCAAGCGATTCTCCTGCCTCAGGCTCCTGAGGAGCTGGGACTACAGGCATGTGCCACAATGCTCAGCTAATTTTTGTATTTTTAGTAGAGATAGGGTTCGCTATGTTGGCCAGGCTGGTCTCGAACTTCTGACCTCAGGTGATTCACCCGCCTTAGCCTCCCAAAGTGCTGGGATTACAGGCATGAGCCACCACACCCGGCCCCATTTTCTTTTTTTATTCATTGATGACACTGAATTTATTGATGAGTAGGTGATTTTTTTATGGCTTATCTCATGATTTATCCAGATCTTTAATGTCTTTCAATGAAGCTTTACAAGTTTGTTCTTAAATGCTTTATTTTTTGTTGCTCTTGAAAATGGCCTTTTTAAAAAAATAATGTATTTTTGTGTATAGTAACCCTATTTATTCTATTTTTAAAATCTTTTATTTTAAGTTCAGGGGTACATATCTAGGCTTGTTACATAGGTAAATATGTGTCATGAGGGTTTGCTGTACAGATTATTTCACCACCAGGTATTAAGCCTAGTACCCATTAGTTACTTTTCCTGATGCTCTCCCTCCTCCCACCCTCCACCCTCTGAAAGGCCCCAGTGTGTGAAAGACCCCTCTATGTGTCCATGTGTTCTCATCATTTAGCTCCCACTTACAGGTGAGGACATGCAGTATTTGGTTTTCTGTTCCTGCATTAGTTTGCTAAGGATAATGGCCTCCAGCTCCATCCATGTCCCTGCAAAGGACATGCTCTTGTTATTTTTTATAGCTGCATAGTATTCCATGGTGTATATGTACCACATTTTCTTTATCCAGTCTATCATTGATGGGCATTTAGGTTGATTCCATGTCTTTGCTGTTGTGAATAGTGGTGCAATGAACATACATGTGCATGTGTCTTTATAACAGACTGATTTATATTCCTTTGGGTATATACCCAGTAATGAGATTGCTGGGTTGAATGGTAGTTCTACTTTTAGCTCTTTCAGGAATCACCATACTGCTTTCTGCAATGGGTGAACTAATTTACACTCCCACCAATAGTGTACAAGTGTTCCCTTTTCTCTGCAACCTTGCCAGCATCTGCTTTTTTTTTTTTTCCTTTTTATCATAGCCATACAGACTGGCATGAGATGGTACCTCATTGTGGTTTTGGTTTGCATTTCTCTAATGATCAGTGATATTGAGCTTTTCTTCATATGCTTGATGTTCATACGTATGTCTTCTTTTGAAAAATGTCTGTTCATGTCCTTTACCCACTTTTTAATGGGGTCGTTTAGTTTTTTCTTGTATATTTGTTTAAGTTCCTTATAGATGCTGGATATTAGACCTTTGTCAGATGCATAGTTTGCAAAAATGTTCTCCCGTTCTGTAGGTTGTCTGTTTACTCTGTTGATAGTTTCTTTTGCTGTGCAGAAGTGCTTTCATTTAATTAGATCTCCTTTGTCAATTTTTGCTTGTGTTGCAATTGCTTTTGGTGTCTTTGTCATGAAATCTTTCCCTGTGCCTATGTCCTGAGTGGTATTGCCTAGGTTGTCTTCCAGGGATTTTATAGTTTTGGGTTTTATATTTAAGTCTTTGATTCATCTTGAGTTAATTTTTGTATGATATGGTATAAGGAAGCAGTTTAGTTTCAATCTTCTGCATATTGCTAGCCAGTTATTCCAGCACTATTTATTGAATAGGGAATTCTTTCCTCATTGCTTGTTTTTGTCAGGTTTGTCAAAGATCAGATGGCTGTGGGTATGCAGTTTTATTTCTGGGTTCTCTATTCTGTTCTGTCACAGGTGGAGGGTGTCCAGGTTCTTGGTATTTTGAACAAAGAATTGGACAAAACGCACAAATAAAGCAAGGAAAGAATGAAGCAAGGAAAGCAGAGATTCATTGAAAACGAAAGTACACTCCACAGTGTGGGAGTGGGCGGAGCAGTGGCTCAAGGGCCCTGGATACAGAATCTTCTTGGGGGGAGGGAGAGCATCAGGATAAATAGCTAATGCATGTGGGGCTTAATATCTAGCTAATGGGTTGATCTGTGCAGCAAACCACTATGGCACAAATTTACCTATGTAACAAACCTGTACGTCCTGCACATGTATACCGGAACTTAAAATAATTTTTTTTTTTGAGATGGAGTCTTGCTCTGTCGCCCAGGCTGGAGTGCAGTGGTACAATATCGGCTCACTGCAATCTCCGCCTCCCGGGTTCAAGCGATTCTTCTGCCTCAGCCTCCCAAGTAGCTGGAACTACAGATGCACGCCACCGTACCCAGCTAATTTTTGTATTTTTAGTAGAGATGGGGTTTCACCATATTGGTCAGGCTGGTCTCGAACTCCTGACCTCAGGTGATCCACCCACCTCGGCCTCCCAAAGTGCTGGGGTTACAGGCGTGAGCCACTGCTCCTGGCCATAAATTTTTTTTTAATGGAATGTTCGGACAGAGACCAAGACACGGGGAGAAAGCCACGTGAAGAAAGATGAAGGCAGAGATTGAAGCAATGCATCTACAAGCCAAGGAATGCCAAAGATTGGCTGCAAACCAGAAGCAATGAAAGAGGCATGGAAAAGATTCTCTCTCACAGCCTTCATAAGAAACCAACCTTGCTGACCCCTTGATTTCAGACTTCTATTCCCTAGATCTGTGAGACAATACATTTCTGCGCTCAGTTTGTGCCATATGTTATAACAGCCTTAGGTAACGAATGCAGCATTAGTTAATGAAGCATTGACATTGTCCAGCATAATACCGGACTAGATGTCCTTAAGGGCACTTCTTTACTTCTCTAATACACAATTTTTAAAATGGTTCAATTCAATGACAGAAGACAATAAATTGTTGGAAATATATTTAATTCATTTATTCATTCAATAAATATTCACTGAACACACTACATGGCACAGTAGGGAACAAAACAGACAATCCCCTACCCTGGTGGAGCTTACATGCTAATAAAGGAGACAGACATAAAAAAAAAGATAAATACATAGCCACAAACTTGTTAAGTGATATTAAGAAAATACAGGGTGTGGCCGGGTGCAGTGGCTTACACCTGTAATCCCAGCAGTTTGGGAGGCCGAAACGGGCAGATCACCTGAGGTCAGGAGTTTGAGACCAGGCTCGCCAACATGGTAAAACCTTGTCTCTACTAAAAATATAAAAATTAGCCAGGTGTGGTGGTGCACACCTGTCCCAGCTACTCTGGAGGCTGAGGTAGGAGAATCACTTGAACCTGGGAGGCGGAGGTTGCTGTGCGCTGAGAAAGCGCCATTGCACTCCAGCCTAGGTGACAAGAGTGAAACTCCATCTCAAAAAAAAAGAATGAAAGAAGGAAAGAAAGAAAGAAGGAAAAGACAAGAAAAGAAAAGAAAAGACAGGGTGCTAGGAGAGAATATAAGAGAGTATTCATAGATGTCCTCTCTGGAGAGACAATATTTAAATTGGAAAGTTGAAGGAAGAGAAGGATCTCTATGTGAAGACAGGGAAGCTCATTTCAGGCAGAGGAAACTGCATGTGCAAGGGTCTTGATGTAGAAATATGTTGGCAAGGGTAAAGAACAGAAAGGCTATTAGAACTTGATATGCATGGGAAATAAGGGAGAGGAAAAAAAGTCAAAGATGACTAACTGGGAAACTGAGTGAACAGTGGGAGCTATTGACTGAGGTGTGGAAGAATCTAGAAAGAATGAAATGGGTCAGGGTAGGAAGCAAAAGTTCAGTTTTAGACATGTTAAGTTGGGAATCAGTAAATCCTCAAGTGGGAAACTGAATATATAAGCTTAGAGCCCAGGAGAAAGGCGTTGGCTGGAGATAGAAATTTGGGAGTCATCAATATAGGTGGTATTTATAGCCCTGGAACTGGAAAGGATTATTAGCAAGGGAGTAAGTGGGGCTAAAGAAGGGAGAAGGGCCAAGGACTGAGTCCTGGGACATCCTGACTCAGAGATGTGGCATTGTCAGATCTGCATTGTCATCTGAGACTCTCCCTTCCCAACTATACTGCCTTTCCCCTTGCTATTCGCAAGTGTCAAGTCTGTGTCATGGTCTGAGGCATTTTCTGCCCAATCTTGCTTCCTCCCCTTTTGTAATTCACAAGCAGATCCCAATAAACTTCTTACACTGCTAATTCTGTCTTCAGTATCTGCTTCCCAGAGGACCTGAACTGACACAATTGGTACCAGGATTGGTCTGAGAAAGCAGGAAATGATTGGGGTTTTGGCACTGGATCACTTAATGAAATGAAATGAGGACTTCTTCCCAAGTAGTGTGTGGACCATGGACAGTCCCTGGTACAAGATGGTGGCCCAACTGCTAAAACTGTCACTGGTAGTAACGTGGGAGAGTGTTCTGGTAAAAAGAAAATGCTCTGGCAGGGGCAATGAAGAGTAGAGATGAATAACTTTGCATAGAAGGACAGTGGACTTGGCTGGCTGTCATTAAGGTGCACAGACACCATATGAAGGGACAATTAAGTGGCTGAGGGCAGTTAACTATTGAAAACTAAGCATGAAGGCCAGAGGACCTCTTTGGTAGCTCATAAAGATGTTCTTATCTCCTTCAGTGAGAGAGTAGAAAAACCTAGAGATCAAACTCAGAATGACCAAGCTTCAAAGGTGACTGAATACTCATCCAAGCCAGGTCCATGATACTCAAGTCAGCACTCCAGTTAGGCAAACCCAGGATCATGGCAAACAGCATGGGAATGTCTAAGTGGGTGCTCCCAAAGATTTGACTCCTCAGACTGCTCTGAACCTTTAGAGCCTACAGCAGTAACTCATCTCTCCCTATTAAGGGCTAGCATTCATCCCATCCTTTGTGGAAAGACAGCACAAAGGCCTTTCTCTTATAAGGCACCAAGATCTGCCTCCACCTTTTCTCCTGGCTATAAGACCAGTAAGTAGGGTTAGGTCAGGGTGTAAGCCTGCCAGGGATGTGCTGGGCCTGGTAAGAAAGGAAAAGATCTATACCCCAAAGGAGATGTAAGATCTAGCCAACATATGCTAGGAGTCAGAGAGGTCCCACAGACTGGATTTAGAGTGTTTGAGCAATGGGGCCAGAACATAAGACTAGGTAAGGGAGAGTTTATTGATTTGGGGGCACTGTCCAGGAATACAGGACTTAGCACTGTGGCAAGGACCCTAGTAGTTGGTGTAAACTGGCAGTCAGGGTGGCCCCTAGAACCCTGGGGAAAGTGATAACCCACATTGAGTGAGCGTGAAATGCCTAAATTGCCAGGACAGATGGTAATGAAAGGAAGTAAGTAGCGCAGGAAGGTGAACATGCTGGAGTGGTTATATAACCTGAGGCCAGAAGACCAGCCAGAGAATTATGTTGCACAGGAGGGCTCAGGAGATGCACCATTTACCAATGCCATGTGGAATTCCCTGGTGAAAGGGGTGCCAGCATCACCAAGATGTTCCATGGTGTTGCTCCTCTGCAGGCCAAGGTGGACTACAGGAGAGGCAATCACAGAGCTGGGCTTGTTAATGGAAGCCAAAGTTATAAGGGCCGAGTGACTGTGTTTAACTGCCCGAAGTCAGAAGGCTGCACTTACCATAATGATTAGCAATCAGAGGAGCAGCCAAAGACACTTGACCCTCCAGGAGTCAAGAGGATTAACAGTGCATGTTGTCCCTAGGGGCAAAATAGGTGGACTGCCAACAAGAATATCGTTTAATTACATAATTTTTTAAGTGGCAATAGATGAAGAGGAGGTTGAGAGTCAACGCCCCTATAAAAAGCCATGATCTCCTGCCTAGTTCCTGGATCTGAGTTATTAGACTTAGGACTCATTGACTGAAGAGGTGGCTAGGTCCCCTGGAAGAAGAACCCTACACATCACCATGGCAATTATAAACCATAGTTTGAGTCCTTCTCCCAAAAGGACCTAAGACTTAGATGACTCTACATGAAGGACAGACATTTAGAGACTACTGGAAATTGATGTCTAGAGACCCAAAAAGTTTCTCTAACAAGGAATTCCAGGTAATAAGCAAGGAGGCAGAACACAAATTTGGATAGAAGATAGTTTACCAGTATAGGAGTACTCTCCTGGTATACACCCGGGGAAGGACCCTGGAAGACAGCACAAACAAAATGCTAGGATAGATCCTAGAAGCATGAAAAACATGTTGTCTGACACTAAGTGCAGTAGAAATGCCTACATTGCCCTGGCAGATAGTGAAGAAAGGAATGAGAAGGCTCAGGGAGGTGGGCATGCTGGAGTGCGTATGTTATGTGAGGCCAGAAGACCCACTGGAGGATTCTCTTGTACAGAAGGACTCAGGGAACATCCAGTTCACCCAGGCCATAAGGAATGTGCTGGAGAGAGGGATGCCAGAATCACCAGTAAATTCAATGTGGATCTCCTCTGCAGGCCAGAGTGGATGGTAGGAGGGGCAATCCCAGAACTGGGCTCATAACTAGCAATGGGGATGATGGGGCCTTTTCCATCCTGGAAGGGCCAGCAATTCATTCTCATAGGATGGACATTCTTTCTGAATATGGTTTTGCCTTTCCTGCCCACAGAACCTCATCCAGCACCACCATCCAGGGGCTTAAGGAGTGCCTGATCCACACCATAGAATCCAACACAGCACAGCATCCAAACAGAGAATTTATTTCATAGCAAAGGAAGTTTGGGAGTGTGCCCGTGACCATAGGATCCCCTAGGCATGCAACATTCCACACCATTCATAAGTAGCGGCCTGACAGAGTGATGGAATGGCAAGGAGCAGCTGAAGCACCAGCTCAGAAGCAACACTCTGCAAAGATGTGGTAGCATCCTCCAGGATGCAGTGTAAGCACTAAATTAGAGACCTCTATATGGCACCATCTCGCCAAGAGGAAAAATACATGGGTGCAGGAACCAAGGGATGAAAGCAGGAGTACCATCATTCTCAATAACCTACTAGTAGCAAGACATTGTGCTTTCAGTCTCCACAACCTGGGGCTCTACAGTGTAAGAGGTGGGCACACTCTTGCCAGGGGCATAGCAGGAGTCCCATTGAACTATACGCTACAGCTGCCACCAGAGCATTTTGGAGGTCAGAGACATGGGAAGTAAAAATTAGAAATACTCTGTTATAAGGTGCCTGCACTACTCATGAAGCAGTATAGTGTTAGTTGAAGGTTGACTTACATTAGTTAAAAATGTACTTTATAGGCTGGGTGTGGTGGCTCATGTCTGTAATCCTGACACTTTGGGAAGCTGAGGCAGGAGGATAGCTTGAGCTCAGGGGTTTGAGACCAGCCTGGACAACATGGTGAAAACTTGTCTCTACAAAAAATTACAAAAATTAGCCAGGCAGCATGGCACGCATCTGTAGTCCTGGCTACTTGCGGGGCGGAGGTAGGAGGATCACTTAAGTTCAGGAGGTCGAGGCTGCAGTGAGCCGAGATCGAGCCATTGCACTCTAGCCTGGGTGGCAAAGTGAGACCCGGTCTCAAAAATAAATTAATTAATTAAAATGTGTATTATAAACTCTAGGGCAACCATTGCAACTGATACATTAGGAGAGGAGATAAAATTGAATCATATGAAAAGCTCAATTTAAACCAGGGAAGGCAGAAAAAGACAATAGGGAGAAAACAAAGAACAAGAGCAATAAATAGAAAACGGTTATAAAAATGGACACAAATACACACTTAGAAGAAATAAGACCTGGTTTTCAATCATCAGTAGAGTGACTAAAGTTAATGTGAATCAATTGTACATTCCAAAATACCTAGAAGAGGCCAGGCGCGGTGGCTGACGCCTGTAATCCCAGCACTCTGGGAGGCCAAGGCAGGTGGATCACCTGAGGTCAGGAGTTCAAGACCAGCCTGACCAATATGGTGAAACCCCATCTCTACTAAAAATACAAAAATTAGCCAGGCATGGTGGCATGCGCCTGTAATCCCAGCTACTCGGGAGGCTGAGACAGGAGAATTGCTTGAACCCGGGAGGCAGAGGTTGCAGTGAGCTGAGATCATGCCACTGCACTCCAGCTTGGATGACAGAGCAAGACTCCATCTCAAAAAAGCAAAACAAAACAAAACAAAATAGCTAGAGGAGAATAATTCAAATGTTCCTAGTTAAAAGAAAAGATTTATGTTTAAGATGATGGATATTCCAATTACCCTGATCTGATTATGTAAATGCATCAAATTATCACATGTATCCCAAAAGTATGTACATCTAATATGTATCAATTTAAACAAATAAATATACGAAAGAAAATAGTTATGAAGATGGTAGATACTAGTCTGACTATATCAAAGTCACTTTAAATGTGAATGGTCTAAATGCACCAATTAAAAGACAGAGATTGTCATAGTGGATAAGAAAATAAGATCCAATTACACACTGTTTATAAGAAATCCACTTTTAATATAAAGACATAGACATATTAAAAGTCAAAGGTATGGTGACTCACACCTGTAATCCCAGCACTTTGAGAGCCTGAGGTGGGAGGATTGCTTGAGCCCAGGAATTTGAGACCAGCCTGGGCAACACAGTGAGACCCCATCTCTGCAAAAAAATTAAAAATAAAGTAAAAAGATAGCCACAGATACACTAAAAAAACAAAAAAAACAAAAACAAACAAACAAAAAAAAAACACTAACCAAAAGAAAGTTGGGGTAGTTATATTTCTATCAGATAAAGCAGGTTTCATAACAAGGAATGTCATCAAGAATAAAATGGGGATCATTCTGCGACCGGCACTCCACAGGTCAGGTGGCTGCACAGTAGTGGCGGAGGTGACCATAGCCACATAATGTCCAAGTTCGTTCATCCGTCCATGTCAAATGGATTGTGGGGAAGGTGACTGGGACAAAAATGCAAAAGACTGCTAAAGTGAGAGTGACCAGGCTTGTTCTGGATCCCCATTTATTAAAGTATTATAATAAGCGAAAAACCTACTTTGCTCACAATGCCCTTCAGCAGTGCACAACTGGGGATATCGTGCTTCTCAAAGCTTTACCTGTTCCACGAACAAAGCATGTGAAACATGAACTGTCTGAGATTGTTTTCAAAGTTGGAAAACTCATAGATCCAGTGACAGGAAAACCCTGTGCAGGAACTACCTATCTGGAGAGTCCATTGAGTTCAGAAAGCACCCAGCTAAGCAAAAAATCTGAAAGAACTCAATATCTCTTCAGCACAGTGAAGAAGGAATGGAAGAAGAAGCCAAAGGGAAAGATTTATATGTTTATTTTATGGAAAAATAAATTTTTCTAAGTTTCATCACAAACTGTGTCCAATTTCTCTTGTGGTATTTATGAAATAGCTAAAAGCAAATGAAGTAAAGGGCATATTATGGTTTTTCACAAAGGTTTATGGTCATACCTCAAATTTTCTTTTCAGTGAACATACTTTCACGTCACACTAAGTGTGTCTAGTGGTCTGTTGCATTTTGTAAGCTCACTGTTTTAGAAGGTTTTGTTTTCATTATTCGAGACAGGGTCTCGCTTTGTCACCCAGGCTGGAGTGCAGTGGTACAATCTTGGCTCACTGCAGCCTCAACTTCCCTGGCTCCAGCAATCTTTCCACCTCAGCCTTCTGAGTAGCTGGGAGCACAGGAGCGTGCCACTACACCTGGCTAATTTTTTGTAAATTTTGTAGAGACAGGGTCTCCCTATGTTGCCCAGGCTGTTCTTGAACTCTTGGGAGTGAAATGCTCACATTGGCCTCCCAAAGTGCTGGGATTACAGGCCTGAGCCATTGTGCCCAGCCAGTTTTCTTTTTTTCATTCAAAAGAATCTTGAATTTATCTTAGAATCTTTATTTTGAGGGAAGAAAGCCTTTGAATATAAACAAATAAGGCCACATTAAGTGAATCTTTTGGATGCTATATATTCAAAATAAATATTTTATTTTTCTGACTTCACCAGTTCCAAAGGGAAATAATCAACATGCTTATGGTCAGAATTTTTTTTGATCAAGCTGTATTAATAAGAATGTCGACGTGTGGAAAATAAAATTTTACAATTCCGAAAAAAATAAAATAAAATAAAATGGGGCATTATGGGGGTCAAGTCTCAAGAAAAAATACAATCTTAAAACGTGTATGCCCTAACAACAAAGCATCAAAATAAATGAGACAAAAACTGTAGAACTATAAGAATAACTAGACACATCTACTATTATCATTGGAGATTTCAACACCCCTCTGTCAGCAATGGATAGATTAAGCAGGCAGAAAATCAGTACAAATATAGAATGGATTGTGGAGAAGGAAGAAAATGAAACCTAGTGGCAGCCCTGAGACCAACTGCAGCAAGATGAGCTATAGTTCTTCCCACTAACCTCCTCTTCTAAGTCTTCCCTCAGGAAGAGAGGTTCACAGGAACTCTGCACAGGAACTCTGAAGTTAATCCAGGCAACACAAAGGGTGGACTGTGGCAAGCATGGAGCTGCATAGCTCAGAGCGCCCATCAAGAAAGACTTTGCCATGGAACTATGAGGAGTGAAGTTAGCTTACAGCCTCAGGTTGCAGGACCTTCCAAGACTGGCTGCAGTATTCTTGACAAAACCATGCTTTCCCTGGGCAGCCTCCAGTCAATAACTAAGCAAGGTGGCAGTTCTAGGGCCTGGCCACTTCTGCCCAATGTGAGACTCTTTTAAGAGGCAGTCTTTCCTCCAGAACTCCCCACCGGGTTGAGACCAAGACTTTGTCATATTTGCCTTAAAGTCTAAGGCAACTCTGCCCAATTCTGTTTCCACCTCTTATCCTTTCACATGTGTCAGATATGCATTGTAGTTTGAATGCCTTTCCTGCTCAATCTTGCTCTCTGCCCTTTTATCTTTCACAGGTATTAGCCACAATCAACATCCTGCATTCCTAACTCCATATTAGCATCTGCTTCCTAGAGGACCCAAATAGACACAATTAGCCACACACCACTGCCATCCACTTTGGGGAGATTCTTCAGAATACACTTAATCAAGCATTTCAAGAGTCTCTTCATTATGATCAAAATGTTTTCAGCAAGTTCTTCAGTTTAATTCATAACTAGGAAAATCAGATAATGAAAACCATTTAATACCACAGCCTCACAATCTCCATCAAGGCATGTGTGCTGCCAGTTGCAGGGGCTCACACCTGTAATCCCAGCACTTTGGGAGGACGAGGTGGGCGGATCACGAGGTCAGGAGATCGAGACCACCCTGGCTAACACGGTGAAATCCCATCTCTACTAAAAATACAAAAAATTAGCCGGGCGTGGTGGCGCGCGCCTGTAGTCCCAGCTACTCGGAAGGCTGAGGCAGGAGAATGGCTTGAACCCGGGAGGCAGAGGTTGCAGTGAGCCGAGATCGTGCCACTGCACTCCAGCCTGGGGGACAGAGTGTGACACTCAGTCTCAAAAAAAAAAAAAAAAGGCATGTGTGCTGTAGCTACAGTTTTTACAATCGTTGCATTCAGTTTATCTGGAAGGATAGAACACTGATGAAGCTTGTCATACAAGCATACATTTGGGCTGCGTAAAGTTAATCTTAATCATGCTTATGATCATTCAGATTAAGGGTTTTTGTTCCAGAAAGATACAAGATTTTTCTTGAAGCTCAGTCAAGTGATGAATTTTCTTTAGGGAAGTCAGTGACTTCCTTGAGCAAAAGTAGTTATTTATGATCATTATCCTAACCTCATAACAAAGCTGGAAAAAAAAAACCTTTAACATAACTGGCAAGCATTAAGTGCTTCTCATAATCTTCATGTGTAGCTCAGGTAGAGAGGGCTTTCTTGTGGTCAACAGTGTGTAGATGTGTTAGTTAGTGCTATTGTTTGGATGTTTGTTCCCCCAAAACTCATGTGGAAATTTGATCCCCAGTGTTGGAGATGGGGCCTGTTAGGAGATGTTTGGGTAAAGGGGCAAATCCCTCATATGAATAGATTAATGCCCTAAGGAGGGAAGTGGTGAGTGAGTTCTCACTCTATTACTTCTCATGAGAGCTGGTTGTTAAAAAGAGCCTGGTACCTCCCTCTTCTCTCCCTTGCTTCCTCTCTCGCCATGTGATCTCTGCATACACTGGCTCCCCTTTGCTTTCTGCCATGAGTGGAAGCACCCTGAGGCTTTTATCAAGATGCCCAACATTCCAGCCCGTGGAACCATGAGCCAAACAAACCTCTTTTCTTTATTAGCTCAGATATTTCTTTTTCTTTCTTTCTTTCCTTTCTTTCTTTCTTTCTTTTTTTTTTTTTAAGACAGAGTCTCACTCTGTGACCCAGGCTGGAGTGCAGTGGCACAATCTCAACTCACTGCAACCATTGCCTCCCAGACTCAAGCGATTCTTGTGCCTCAGTCTCCCGAGTAGCTGAAACTACAGGTGTGCACTATCACATCCAGCCAATTTTTTGTATTTTTAGTAGAGACGGGGTTTCGCCACATCGGCCAGGCTGGTCTTTTTGTTTGTTTGTTTTTGTTTTTGTTTTTGAGACAGAGTCTGGCTCTGTCACCCAGGCCGGAGTGCAGTGGCACGATCTTGGCTCACTGCAACCTCTGCCTCCTGGGCTCAGGTGATTCTCGTGCCTCAGACTCCCAAGTAGCTGGGACTACAGGCACACACCACCATACCTGGCTAATTTTTTGTATTTTTAGTAGAGATGGAGTTTCACTATGTTGGCCAGGCTGGTCTCAAACTCCTGACCTCAAGTGATCCACCCACCTCAGCCTCCCAAAGTTCTGGGATTACAGGCATGAGCCACTGCACCCAGCCAGATATTTCTGCATACCGACACAAACAGACTGAGACAGTCAGGTAGACTAGAATCTGCTGTGGTAACAAAGAGACCCTGAAATTTCAGTGGCTTAACCAAAGGTTGATTTTTCACTCACACAAAGTCCTATGAGATGGTTCCTGTATGAGCAACTCTCCAGGGTGGTTTTCCTCTGAGGGGTAAACCCAAGGATACAGTTTCCTTGCATCGTGTTCCACCATTTCAGAGTCCTTTGCTTCCTGCTGTACAATAGCAAAGAGATTTATTAATAGCATGAAAAATCATGAAGGGTATTACATGGTTTAGGCCTAGAAGTGGCAGTTATCAATCCTACACATGTTCCCTTGCCAAAACAAAACCACATGGTCCCATTTAGGCAAAAAGAAAGCTTGGAAATGTAAGGGAGCATGTGGATATTGGTGGATAGTCTCTGGCATAATAGACTTTGCTTTTGATATAACAGCTTGAAAACATGAAACAAGCTCTAAAGTTGGATTTACCTAAGCTTTTGCACTCTTCATAGTTTATCCTGACACATCACCTTCAGTCTAAGTTATTCACATAAAGTCATCAATAAGCTTAAATTTCTTCTCTATCTCAATTAATTACATCACCATCCACCCATTTGCTCAAGTGCAAAACTTAAAATTTATCCGTGTTTCTGCTACATAGAAACTGGATAAAAGAGCCGGGCACGGTGGCTCACGCCTGTAATCCCACTACTTTGGGAGGCCAAGGCGGGAAGATCACCTGAGGTCAGAAGTTCGAGACTAGTCTGGCCAACATGGTAAAACTCTGTCTCTATGAAAAATACAAAAATTAGCTGGGCATGGTGGTGGGTCCCTGTAATCCCAGCTACTCAGGAGGCTGAGACAGGAGAATCGCTTGAACCCAGGAGGCAGAGGTTGCAGTGAGCCAAGATCCCACCAGTACACTCCAGCCTGGGCAACAAGAGCAAAACTCCATCTCAAAAACAAAAAAAAAAGAAATGATAAAAGAAAGCCAAAGAGCCCTGTGCAGGAGTGATCCCAGAGCAGCTTCTATGAATATTACAATTCCACTTGGAAGGAATTCCTAAAGTGAAGATGGATTGGTGGAATTACCTGTGAAGATATGCTCACAATGTCAGGTTCATTTAAAAAAAGAAAATAAAATAGAACGACCTATGAAGAGTATTTTAATATTTCCCTTTGCTCTAAGGCTGTGTTTTATACTAACTTCTTATTGCAGTGTGATAGCTCATTAAGACTTCCCTAAAGAGAAGAGGGTTCCCTGAATATCCTATGTGAGTATTCAGGTCTGCTTAACAGTTATAGTTCTCACTGTCAATTAATAAACAGACATTTTGGTTCATATATATCTGTATCTTATGAGTAGAATCATTCATTCATTCATATATTTAACAAATATTTATTGAGTGCCTAGTAGGCTACAGTTTTAAATGCCAAAAATATAGAAGTATGCCAAACAGATAAAACCTTTGACCTCATGGAGCTTACATCTTAGTAGGCTAAAGAGAGACAAATTTTGGCCCGGAGTGGTGGCTCATGCCTGTAATCCCAGCACTTTGGGAGGCTGAGGTGGGCGGATCACTTGAGGTCAGGAGTTTAAGACCAGTCTGGCCAACATGGTGAAGCCCCGTCTCTACTAAAAATACAAAAATTTAGCCAGATGTGGTGGTGCATGCCTGTAATCCCAACTACTCAGGAGGCTGAGGCAGGAGAATTGCTTGAACCCGGGAGGCAGAGGTTGCAGTGAGCGGAGATTGAGACACTGCACTCCATCCTGGGCAACAGAGCAGGACTCTGACAAAAAAAAAAAAAAGAGAGAGAGAGAGAGAGAGAGGTTTTTTTAAGGAAAATATATAGTGTGTCAGATGGATAGTGGTAAATTCTATAGAGAACAAGAAAGCAGGGAAGGGGGACAGGATGTACCAAGGTGGGGGTTACAATTTTAAACAAAGTATTCGGGCCTCACTGGGAAGAAGACATTTGAGCAAATCTCTGAAGGAGGTGAAGAAGCAGCCAATCAGATGGCTATAGAAAAGCATTCCAGGCAGAAGAGACACCAAGTGCAGAGGCCTGAGGTGGGGAGTGCCTGGTTTGTTTATGGATCAGCAGAAAGGCCAGTGTGACTGAAGTGGAGTGAACACAGGGGAGAGTAGTGGCGAGGAGTCAGAGAGATAATGTGGGGGCAGTGGGGGGATGAGGGAAAGATTGTGTAGGGCCTTGCAGAGCAGTATTAGGATTTTGGATTTTACTTTGAGATGTAGAGTCATCGGAGGGTTCCGAACAGTGAAGTGACACCATCTGACTTTCACGCTAAAAGAATCAATTGGCCGTATGTGGTGGCTCACGCCTGTAATCCCAGCACTTTGGGCCAAGGTGGGAGGATCACAAGATCAGGAGTTCGAGACCAGCCTGGCCAACATGGTGAAACCCCGTCTCTACTAAAAATACAAAAAGTACCCGGGCATGGTGGTGGGTGCCTGTAATCCCAGATACTCAGGAGGCTGAGGCAGGAGAATTGCTTTCAGGAGGTGGAGGTTGCAGTGAGCCAAGATCATGCTACTGCACTCCAGCCTGGGCCACAGAGCAAGACTCTGTCTTGATTAAAAAAAAATTAAAAGGATTAATCACTCTAATTGCAGAATTGAGAATACAGTGTAAGAGAGCAATGGTGAAGCAGAAAGACCCATTAAGAGATAATCCCAATAGTGCAGGTGAGGGATGATAGTTTTTTAAAGAGAAAAAGGGGTATCAAGCATGACTACAAGATTTTTGGCCTGAGTTACCAAAAGAATGAAGTTTCGGCCAGGTGCGGTGGCTCATGCCTGTAATCCCAGCACTTTGGGAGGCTGAGGTGGGTGGATCACCTGAGGTCAGGAGTTCGAGACCAGCCTGGTCAACATGGTGAAACCCTGTCTCTACTAATAATACAAAAATTAGGCATGGTGGTGCACACCTGTAGTCCCAGCTACTTGGGAGGCTGAGGCACAAGAATTGCTTGAGCCCCGGGGGCAGAGTTTGCAGTGAGCCAAGATCGCAACACTGCACTCCAGCCTGGGTGACAGAGTAAGACTGTGTCTCAAAAAAAAAAAAAAAAAGAAGTTTCCATTTGCCAAGACGGGGAAGGCTAGGGAGGGATAGATTTGGTGGGGTAGATCAGGGGTCTCATTTGAGACACTTTATGATTGAGATGCATATGAAATATCTAAGTGGAGCTATTAAGGGGGTCTCTGGACATGGGAGTCCAGAGTTCAGGGGAGAAGTCCAAACTAGAGATACAGTAGTCCTCTCTTATCTGTAGGAGATCTGTTCCAAGATCCCTGGTGGACGCCTTAAAACATGGATAGTATTGAACCCAATATATATACTGTTTTTTTTCACCTGATAACCGAGAGAGCTACTAAGAGACCAACAGGCAGGTATCATGGACAACTTGGGTACAACGGACAGAGGGATGATTCACACCCCAGGTGGGACAAAGCAAGATTTCATCACACTACTCAGAATGGTGTATAATTTAAAACTTATGAATTGTTTATTTCTGGAATTTTCCATTTAATATTTGCAAACTGTAGTTGACCACAGGCAACTGAAACTGAGGAACATGAAACTTCAGATGAGGGAATACTACAGTATATATTTGGGAGTCATCGGGACATAGATGACATTTAAACCCATGAGACTAAATGAGATCAGCATGGAAATCGGTTTAAATGGAGAAAAAGCTCAAGGAGTGAGCCTAGAGCACTCGAATATTTTACAGGTTATGGAGATGAGGAAGAACCAACAAAGGAGACCAAGAAGGAGTGACGGTAGTTATCAAGAGTCAGCCTTCTGAGCCTGCTTGCTGCAGGGTATCCTGATAAAGCTGAATTTCTGGATCTGCAGAGCTAAGAAATCAACAGCAGGGACCCTCACCAAGGTACTGCTGTCTGGTGAAGTCTAGCTAAGTAGTCAGTCAGCGTTTTCCTTTGATATCTTTTAAATGCAACAAAATCTCATGCAAATTATATGCAAAAACAACAGGATGGCAATATTGTGGTAGATATGGCTAGTCTCTTGTTTAGGGACAGACATTAAACACTAGAGCCATGCATGCCACACTGGCAGGAGGAGCTCCTCCCTGTGACCCTCCAACCAGGCCCTCAGGCCAACCTTGGAGAACACCCAGCAGAGACACTGAAAACCACTCCCAGTGAGGCAGGAGAATAGGGACTGGAGTTAAGGACCCTAAGGCCATTTCACGCTGACTTCCTAGAACTAAATTGAAAGGAAAACCCTAACTTTCCACACCTAAGTAACAAAAGGACCAGAGACTACTCCCTTTCCAAACCCCCACCTTTTCTGGATGGCAGATGGAAAATTGAAAGTACCTCTCATTGGTTGCAAAAAGCAAAGGAGTGTAACTTTGCAAAGGAGTGTAACTTTGTAACTTCACTTTAGCCTCTGATTGGTTGCACCAATCAGATGTTTGCATAGGAGTGTGACCTTTGTAACTTCACTTCAGCCTCTTATTGTGGGCCACCAATTCATTTACATGCGGTGAACACCAAGTGGCCAATGGGAACTCTCTAGGGGTTATTTGGACCCAAGAAAATTCTGTATCCGGGGATCTTGAGCCGCTGCTCTGCTGCTCCCACACAGTGGAGTGCACTTTCATTTTCAATAAATCCCTGCTTTCATTCTTTCGTTGCTTCATTCTTTCCTTGCTTTGCTGTGCATTTTGTCCAATTATTTGTTCAAAACTTCAAGAATCTGGACAGCTTGCAGTCAAGACCTTCTACTGATAACACCAGTGCCCCAATAGCAAAAGACTACTGGCTCACTGCAACCCCCTTTCATTGATGCTGCCAATACCAACTGACCTAGAAGTAAAAGAACACTTCACACTCCAACAGCTGGACCTTATCAGCAGGTTAGGTTGAGAGAGATTTAAGTCAAGGTTAGCACTCCAAGTCTATGATGGGTTAAATCCCAAAGCCTCAAATCTCTCAAGATATTCTTCCCCCATCCCTGCTGTAATTGAAACCTTGGCTGCCTGCTGACCCCTTTCAAGTGTGAGCTGTTTATTTTCTCATCCCCCCTACAGCTTAATGCCTCAGGGAGTGCCAGGAGGTGGAGCTCGAGCTCTCCTCGCTCCCCAAGACCACTTTCTGATCTTTGTTCCTCCTCCCTCCTGAGAAATCTCTAGCTCTTCCTTGGCTCATGCTATCCACTTGTATCATCCTCTCCCATTCCTGGTGGCAGTCTTCTATCACCTTCCCAGTCACTACCCTCATTTGTGAAGAATTTAGTTCTGTACTCACAGTTTCTCTGTCCTCTTTGTCCCAACTTCCCCTGTCATTCTTAGTGATTTCAACATTCACGTGGCCAATAACCCAGCGTGCACACCTCATGTTTCCTTGATCTGCCCATTGCAAATAACTACTGCCATTTTGGGACATACTTCACAACCCAAAGCAGCAAGATGGGGCCTTGTATCTTGAAGGTTCATATACTTCAATGCATTTTTTTCATTGGTACACCAGCACATGGTTTATAAAAGTTGACAACTCTTTAGAACAGGAAATAGGTAAAAGTGTGTATTGTTTTTATTAGAAGTTGGGCCTGTGCTTCATTCTTTCTGTTTTGTTTTCTGTTAAACTCACCGTGGGTCAGTGATTACAAATGGGATTTTATTTTATTTTTATTTTTTAGAGATGAGGTCTTGCTCTGTCACTCAGGTTGGAGAGCATAGCTCACTAGGGCCTCGAACTCCTGGGATCAAGGGAGTCTCCCACCTCAGCCTCCACAATAGCTAGGAATACTGGTGCACACCACCACACTCAGCTAATTTTTAAAATTTTTTGTAAAGACGACATCTCACTATGTGGCCCAGGCTGGTCTCAAATTCCTGGCCTCAAGTGATCCTCCCGCTTTGGCCTCCCAAAGTGCTGGGATCATAGGCTGAGTCACCATGACCAGCCTATAAATAGGATTTTTAAATGTCACAGTAGGTGAAGATAAACCCCTAACGATCCAAAGATACATATGCACAAGGTCATTCATCACAAGATTGCTTATAATTGCAAAATATTGGAAATAATATAAATGTCCATACATAGGTTTATAGTTGAATAAGCTATGGTACATCCATACAATAGAATACTATGTGGCTGTAAAAAAAAAAAAGTGAGAAAAGTCTCTACAAACTGAAGTGGAGTGACTTCTAAAATAAAGTTACAGTGAAAAAGCAAAGTGCCAAAGATATGTCTATAGAATGCTACCTTTTAGGTAGTAAATAAAAGGAAGTATTTTCATACAAACATCTGTACATGAATGTTCACAGCAGCATTATTCATAATAGCCAAAAACCAGAATCAGACCATCAACGGATGAAGGGATGCTATCATTGGAATGTGTCCCCTCCAAAATAAAGGTGTTGCCAATGTGATGGCATCAAGAGGTGGTGCCTTTAACAGGTGATTAAGCCATTAGGGCTTCTCCTTCATTAAAGGGACTAAGGCCCTTATAAAAGAGGCTTCATGTAGCATTTGGTTAGTTTGCTATTCCACCTTTTGCCATGGGGTGGTGCAGCAAGAAGGACTCACCATACCAGATGCCAGCACCTTGGTTATGGACTTTCCAGCCTCCAGATCTGTAAGAAATAAATTTTTGTTCTTTCTAAATTACCTAGTCTCGGCCAGGCACGGTGGCTCATGTCTATAATCCCAGCACTTTGGGAGGCTGAGGCGGGTGGATCACGAGGTCAGGGGTTCGAGACCAGCCTGACTAACATGTTGAAACCCCGTCTCTACTAAAAATACAAAAAAATTAGCTGGGCATGGTGGCGGGTGCCTGTAATCTCAGCTACTCAGGAGGCTGAGGAAGGAGAATTGCTTGAACCTGGGAGGTGGGGGTTGCAGTGAGCCGAGATAGCGCCACTGCACTCCAGCATGGGCGACAGAGCAAGACTCTGTCTCAAAATAAATAAATAAATAAATAAATAAATAAATAACCCAGTCTCAGGTATTTTGTTGTAGCAGCACAAACTAAAACAATGGATAAACAAATTGTGGTACATCCGTACTATGGAATACTACCCAGCAATCAAAAGGAAGAAACTATTGATGAACACAACATGGATAAATCTCAAAGGTATTGTGCTGAGTGGAAGAAGCCAGTCTCAAAAGGTTACATGCTATATGCTTCCATTTATATGACATTCTCAGAAGGCAACACGATAGAGATAGAGAACAAATCTGTGGTTGCCCAGGTGGGGGCTGGGGAGGCCTTGACTACAAAAGGGCAGCACATGAGAAGTTGGGAACAGCTCTGGATCCTTATTGTGGTAGTGGTCACACCAGTCTATACATGTGCTCAAATTCCTAGGACTCTACACCAAAACATGATGTGATTATGCTGCATATCAATTACAAAAAGTATAGTGGTGGAATTTGTGGTAAAAATGTTATGACTTTAATTGTAGGTCTTCAGATAGTTATTAGAGACATATCACTCCAACACTTGGACCAAACTTGGTATAAAAAAAATATACTGGCCAGGCACGGTGGCTCACACCTGTAATCCCAGCACTTTGGGAGGCTGAGGCGGGCAGATCACCTGAGGTCAGGAGTTTGAGACCAGCCTGACCAACATGGAGAAACCCTGTCTCACTAAAAAAACAAAATTATCCAGGTGTGGTGGTGCATGCCTGTAATCCCAGCTACTCAGGAGGCTGAGGCAGGAGAATAGCTTGAACCCAGGAGGCAGAGGTTGCAGTGAGTCAAGATCGCACCACTGCACTCCAGCCTGGGCAACAAGAGCGAAACTCTGTCTAAAAAAAAAAAAAATACCAGCAGTGCCAGGCACAGTGACTCATGCCTGTAATCCCAACATTTTGGGAGGCCAAGGCAGGAGGAGGATTGCTTGAGCCCAGGAATTCAAGACCAGCCTGGGCAACATAGTGAGACCTCATCTCTACGAAAAAATTTTGAAAATTAGCTGGGCGTGGTGGTATATGCCTGTAGCCCTAGCTACTACAGAGGCTGAGGTGGGGGTATCACTTAAACCCAGGAGTTGGAGGTTGCAGTGAGTTATGATCATGCCACTGCACTCCCGCCTGGGTGACAGAGCAAGACCCTGTCTCTGAAAACAAAAACAAAAACAAAAACAAAACAGCAGCAAAGAAACTAAAAGTATCATGCAACTCCCATGAAAAATAACTGAAATTTGGATTACCATGACCTGCTGTATTGGTCCATTTTCACACTGCTGATAAAGACATACCTGAGACTGGGCAACTTAGAAAAGAAAGTGGTTTAGTGGACTTACAATTCCATGTGGCTGGGAGGCCTCATGATCATGTCAGAAGGCAAGGAGGAGCAAGTCACTTCTTACATGGATGGCAGCAGGCAAAGAGAGAGCTTGTGCAGGGAAACTCCCATTTTTAAAACCACCAGATCTCGTGAGACTTATCCACTATCACAAGAACAGCACAGGAAAGAGCCACCCCCATGATTGAATTACCTTCTAGTGGGTTCCTCCCACAACATGAGGGAACTGTGGGAGTTACATTTCAAGATGAGATTTGGGTGGGAACACAACCAAACCATATCACCTGGTAATGAGAGAAAATTAAACTCCATTATGTGACATATGTATCCCTTGAACAGTTCCTGATATAGAGTAAGTATTCAATAAACATTTGCGGAATGAATAAGTGAATAAATGAGTGAATGAGTGAGTGAATAAATGAAAAGGCTCATACATTTTGATACAAAATCTTCCTGCTTCAAATGTCATCAAAAATTTTGAAGCAGAATGGATGCACATTTCATCATCACCTAAAGCTAAACACAACAGGCCAAAGGCAAAAGCTGTGGAAACCACATTTTATAAGGTTGTACTGAATTGCAAAGGTTAGACCTACTGAATTCATTGTTCACACACTTACCAAAACTGCTGCCAAAGACATAGTGAAAATGATGACTGGGAACAAAGCAAGTGTATTTGTCAAATATCACAGTTCTTTTTAAAATTACAGATGTGGCTGGAAACTTAAAATAGCAAATATCCAACTTCTGAGGAGGTTGATATTATTTGCTGCAAATTGATGAGTCTATTGATCTTGTGAATTTAGCTAATATTTTGGTATTTATCATATTTAACTTAAGCCATTTCATGAAGACATCATGTTCTGCCAATCTTTTGCAACTTGTACAACTGAAGAAGAGATTTCCTTCTCTTCCTTCCTTCCTTCCTTCCTTCCCTCCTTCCTTCCTTTCATCTAACTAATGATTGCTGGGCACTAATGTGCCAGCCACCATTGCAGGTAACAAGGACACTGCTGTGAACAAGAGACAAGATCCCTTCCCTCATGGATCTTACATTCTGGTAGGTGGAAACAGACAATAAAATGACAGGAAAGAAAAACAGCAGACAGGGATAAATGCTATACAGAGAATTGAAATGGGGCAACATGGTAGAGTGAATGAGGGCCCTGTAGATTGGGCAGTCAGGCAAAGCCCTCTGAGAGGAGGTAACATTTTTTTTTTTTTTTTTTTTTTTTTTTGTGACGGAGTCTTGCTCTGTCAGCCAGGCTGGAGTGCAGTGGCATGATCTCGGCTCACTGCAAGCTCCGCCTCCCAGGTTCATGCCATTCTCCTGCCTCAGCCTCCCATGTTGCTGGGACTACAGGCGCCCGCCACCATGCCCTGCTAATTTTTTGTATTTTTAGTAGAGGCGGGGTTTCACCATGTTAGCCAGGATGGTCTCGATCTCTTGACCTCGTGATCTGCCCACCTCGGCCTCCCAAAGTGCTGGGATTACAGGCGTGAGCCACCGCGCCCAGCCAAGGAGGTAACATTTAAGTTGAGCTCTGAATGACAAAAAGAAATCAACTCTGCAAACTGGGGAAAGAACATTCCAATCAGAGGAAGCAGCTAGAGCAGTGGTTCTCAACAAGAATAGCACCACCTCCTAGGAAGCATTTTGGAAATTTGCTGGGAAGAGTACTACAGTGATCGGGGTATTCCGCTGGCATTTCCTGGAGAAAGGCCAGGGAAGCTGCACATCTGCAATGTGCAAGACAGTCTTGCATCCTTCATGGCTCTCAAAGATCCCATCAGACATTCATGTAGGTGGAAAACCTATTTACAATTATCTGTCTCAAGAACTTAACTTTGCTTTACTCCTAAAGACAAAACATTTTTTGCACAGTATTTTTGTACATGGCATTTTCCAGGATCGCAAGTACCATGTAAATAGAAGGAAGGTTGTATCTTGTTTCTTTCTTTCAGATCTTCATCAAGAGTTATTTAACATTTAAAAAAAAAAAAAAAAAGTTGCCAGCCAGGTGCAGCGGCTCATGCCAGCACTTTGGAAGGCCAAGGCGGGTGGATCACCTGAGGTCAGGAGTTCAAGACCAGCCTGGCCAACATGATGAAAACCCATCTCTACTAAAAATACAAAAATTAGCCATTTGCCAGGTGTAGTGGCGGGCACCTGTAACCCCAGCTACTCAGGAGGCTGAGGCAGGAGAATCGCTGGAACTCAGGAGGCAGAGGTTGCAGTAAACCGAGATCGCGCCACTGCACTCCAGCCTGCACAACAGAGTGAGACTCCATCTAAAAAAAAAAAAAAGTTGCCAAGGAAATAAAGATGTGTCATTAAAAGGAAAAAAAATCTCACCAATGGCAAGGCAATGTCACAGAAAACACTGCACCTTCAGAGAAAATTGATGGAGAAGAGAATTTTTTAAATTGATAATACATGGCCACGGCAAAAAAAAAAAAAACAAAAACAGGAGAAAAAGGCAAACAGTATAAAAAGGCACACAGGGTTGGGTGCAGTGGCTCACGCCTGTAATCCTGGCACCTTGGGAGGCCAAAGGGGGTAGATCACTTGAGGTCAGCAGTTTGAGACCAGCCTGGGCAACATGGTGAAATTCCTGTCTCTACTAAAAATACAAAAATTAGGGCCGGGCGCGGTGGCTCATGCCTGTAATCCCAGCACTTTGGGAAGCCGAGGCGGGTGGATCACGAGGTCAGGAGATCGAGACCATCCTGGCTAACACGGTGAAACCCCGTCTCTACTAAAAATGCAAAAAAATTAGCCGGGCGCAGTGGCGGGCGTCTGTAGTTCCAGCTACCCTGGAGGCTGAGGCAGGAGAATGGCGTGAACCCAGGATGCAGAGCTTGCAGTGAGCCAAGATCGCGCCACTGCACTCCAGCCTGGGTGACAGAGAAAGACTCCGTCTCAAAAAAAAAAAAAAAAAAAAATTAGATGGGTGAGGTGGTGGGTGCCTGTAGTCCCAGCTACTGGGGAGGCATGAGAATCGCTTGAACCTAGGAGGCAGAGGTTGCAGTGAGCTAAGATCATGCCACTGTACTCCAGCCTGGGCAACAGAGCGAGACTCTGTCTCAAAACTAACTAACTAAATAAATGAATAAATAATAAAAGAAAATAAAAGGGCACACAGTCAAAACTCAATCTCCCTTCCACCTCTGTTACCAAGTCTCCTGGTTTCCTTCCCCAAAGATAACCTGATTATCAGTTTTTTGGGTATTCTTCTAGAGGAATTATTTCTTTTCTGTTTCAAAGGAAGGAAAAAAGGAAGGTAAGAAGGAGGGAATAGCGGAAAGGAGGAGAAAGCAACCCCATATAAATATTTATTGGTCTGAGCATGAAAAAAAAATATGAGGAAAAACATTCACACACACACCAAGCTCTTAACTGTGGTTACCTCAGGGCATGGGCAGGGGAACTTAACTTTGTTTAATATGCTTCTGGACTATTTGTCTTGTTACAGCAGGTATATACTACTTTATAATTTACAAATTTCCCAAAAAGTAAAAAATAAAAGAAAATTAGGAGAGCAGGAATCAATCAACATTAGTATAAATATAACAAGATAAATTATATTCTAAGAAATACTAGCAAGTTAAACTAAAGTAATGTACTGAGAGATTTCAGTTGGTGAGAAGATAAACTGAAAAATGAAAGCTGGAGAATTTAAAAAACTGTTAGCATCTCCCAAGCCCTGACTGGCAACAAGAGGCTGCCTATGGCTTAACTCTCAGCTGGCCACCTTTCTCCTTATATTGCAATATAACTTCTAAGATTTTTTTTTTTTTTACTCACTGCCTCTTCCTTTTTAGTTATCATACATTTATTTTTAGCATAGCACCCCGATTTCACATCATGTACATTTTCCAAAGTTGGAGCTTGTTAACCTACTGTGCTCTCCACAGACTTTTCAACAAGTGTGAAAAAGAGGCAGTAAGGTTGGCTTGAGTCTACAAGTCACAATCCAAATATAGGATATCCTCGGAGATTTATTTATGTTTAGGATGAATATACATAAGGTGCCCAATGCTAAGCAGATGAATGAGACTCTGGCTGAGTAAAATATGAACACCTGGTTAGCATATGATCATGAAAAGACAGAAGGCATCCAATATATAGTTTGGTGTTATTCATTTTATGCTTCAGTGTACCTGTAGTGAAAAATATACATTTTACTTTCAAGGTTAAAATAGGCCAGGCGCAGTGGCTCATGCCTGTAATTCCAGCACTTTGGGAGGCCGAGGCAGGTGGATCATCTGAGGTCAGGAATTCGAGACCAGCCTGGGCAATATGGTGAACCCCATCTCTACTGAAAATACAAAAAAATTAGCTGGGCATGGTGGCACATGCCTGTAGTCCCAGCTACTTAGGAGGTTGAGGCAGGAGAATCGCTTGAACCTAGGAGGCAGAGGTTACAGTGAGCCAAGACCACGCCACTGCACTCCACCCTGGGCGACAGAGCGAGACTCTGTCTCAAAAAAAAAAAAAAAAAAAGCATAACTTGGCTGACCTAATCTCCATACAATGGGGTTATCACATGAAATGTTCCAGACCCAGGAACTTCCTGAAAGAGCTTTAGAATCTTGTCCCGTTATCCAACAAAGGGCTTTAGGAAGTACCAGTACCCGAAGGTTTCCTTATTGTAATCCCCAAATTCCAATTCAAGCCCTTTTAAAGTCAGGGTCCTCCGGTCTTCAGAGTCATACATCTTTCTCAAGCTTCCCCCAGCCATCAAATTAGCTTACAGCAAGACAGAAGAATTCGCAAAACATGAAAATAAGCATTCCCCAATTGTTGAGAGCAGAGTATGGCTTCTGCAACTCGAACAAGTTCTCACAGTCAAAACCTTGTAATGTCATACTCAAGTGAGATTGACAGTGAAAAATAAAAAAGGAGAAACCCTGCAATGCCTTTTAGAAAACGTTCCTATAGCATTGTGTGTTAGTAAATGTAAATAACTATACAAGCCTAAAAACAACTATGTACCCGGAACATCTTGCTCACACCAACAGACTGCTGACAGTTCCTTTCCTTGTAATTATTAGTGACATGGCTTTTTTAGAAAAAAAAGAGACAGAAAGAAATTCTGAAATTCTGAAATTTTTGAACTGATTAAAGAATCCTTGGATTCTGGCCAAGCCTCTCTTAGCCATTCTTTGCCTCTATTGTTCTCTTAGCTTACAGAACCACTGAAAACGTCCCTACTGGAGTTAACTCTGCAGTCCTAGTAGACGCATAGTGTAGCCGTTAGTGGAAACCGACCTAGATTTCAAACCGGTCTCTGCTTTGTAGGTAGCTGTGTGAGCCTGAGCAAGTCCTCTCTGTGTCTTGGTTTCCTCTCCTGTAAAAGAATATCTAATCAGAACTAACATATATAAACTGCTTACCCATACCAGTCATTGTTCATTAATCCTTACAACAACCCCTAGGAGGAAAAAATTATAATCTCTGTTTTATAAAGCAACTGACACACAGAGAGGTTGAGTGACTTCCCAAGGTCCCACAGCTGGTAAGCTGCAGAGCCAAGAATCTTACGCAGGTTCAAGAGTTCAGATTCAAGTCCCCACACCCACACAGCCTCTGTCAATGAGGACATACCTACTTAGGGCCGTTTTGAGGATTACATGAGAACGTCCGTAAAGCCCAGTACTTGACAAGTGCCTGAGAGATAGCAACTGTGGTTGTTAGAATTTTTTACCTTCTGCACTGGGAAACCATCAAGGCTTTTTGGTTAGGCAGGAAAAAAAAAAAAGAGGTTGGAGGGAGGAGGAGGAGGAGGGAAACGCCAGGAGAGGAAGACAGAGAAGTGGCATGTGAAAGGGAGAAAAGGGGCAAACCAGAGGAGAGGCAGGGAGGGGCGGCGGGGGCGCACTGAACATTTAGGAAGCAAGATGTCTAGCAGGCTGGGCCTTGAGAGAACAGTAACTGTTTCTCAACTGAAAGTCTCTACTCGGGCCTTGCCAACTGGGGAGACTATGCCCATGATATCCGCGGCCTCGGACCCCGGACCCTCCAGGCCCTCGCGCCCCACCCCCGACCAGCCTCGGGCCAGGCTAGGGCGTGGACGGCGCTTCCCGTCCCTCACGCGGGTCCGCCCCATGCCGGGCGGGGCCTGGGGCCCGCCGCCTCCGCCCGTGGCCGGAGAGCCCCAGGCCCGAGCCACGCGGTCTCCCGGGCCCGGGTCGGGGCTCGATGGCTACGTGGAGGCGGGACGGCCGACTGACAGGCGGCCAAAGGCTGCTGTGCGCTGGGCTGGCGGGGACGCTCAGCCTCAGCCTCACCGCGCCCCTGGAGCTCGCCACCGTGCTGGCCCAGGTTGGCGTCGTGCGAGGCCACGCCCGGGGACCGTGGGCCACAGGGCACCGGGTGTGGCGGGCAGAGGGGCTCCGGGCCCTGTGGAAGGGGAACGCGGTGGCGTGCCTGCGCCTCTTCCCTTGCAGCGCGGTGCAGCTCGCCGCCTACCGCAAGTAAGAGCCGGGCGGGGCCGGGGAACCGGGAGGCCGGACGGGGGTGGGGTGGGGGAGCCGCGGCCAGACGCCGCCCTGCTGCCTGGAGTCGGGGCCCTGGAGTAGGGACGGCCCCCTTGTCGATCACCTGGGGACCCCTCGGGGCGGTGGGCCACCTCTATGGCCCCCAGAGTGCAGCCCCAATGCTTTTCACGTTCTCTTGGGGTTACCGCCCTGCAAGATGCAGTTTTGTGGTCCGCAGCTCTGACCCGAGAGGCTTTCCGGATTGGACCGGGCGAGGAGGTGGAATGCAGCAAAGGATTTGGAGGAAAGGAATGAAAAGCTCTCCAGAGAGATGAGTCCTAACCATTTCCACCGTCCTCCAATTTGGAAACTTTTGCTTAGGCTGGCTTAGGAAGAGAGACACCCTTTTAAAGGTGTTTTTGTCTGTGTGACCCAAGCCCCGAGAAGAAAGTGCTTGGTGTGGGGAAAGGACCCAATCCATCCATACGAAAAGGCCGCAGATTTTTGCCCACACATCTCCCCAACTTAAATGAAGCTTGACTTCAGGCTCCGACAGAGGCTGCAGCCTCCCCTCCCCAAGCTGAGAACGGCCCCCTCAGCCTACTGCTTCACCCCACTGGCCTCATTCTTTGGGCCTTTTCCACCTTCTCCCACATCAACAGCTGCTCCTTAGGAAAAGATCTAAAGGTGTAAATGCAGCCTTAAAGCTTCCACTGAGCTCAGAGGTACCTGCATTTGAACTGGAAACCAAGCCTAAAAGAATGAATTGGTAGTGATGGCATTTCAGGAAGCAGAGATGTTTCTGTATTGGGGGGATGGTCCCTGTGTTCCTCATTCAGTGGGCACAGTGGCATCTTTGAAATCGCCTTGGCTCTGAATTAGACAAACAGCCCACATTTGGGAGAGTCGGTCTTGACCGCATAGTTTAGTCTGGGCGGCTAATAGTCAAAGGATTTTGCCTTGACACTGTCACTCACTTGGGAGGCCAGAGGTGGAAGGCTCACCTGGCAGCTGACAAGCCGAACGGAATCATCCTTATCACCTAGGCCTCTAGACCAGTACTCATTTTGCCTCTGCCTGGAAATAGAGTTCCCTTCTCTTCCTCTGCAGAGGGACTCGTGGGTAGGACCATGACATTTAGTTAAGGCCCTTTTTCCTCCCCACCCCTGCTTGCCCTCATCAACATCTGGCCTGCAGTCTGTAAACAGTTCTCCTCTGAGTCTTAATGACTCAGTTTCTCCCCCACTTCACCCTCTTCTCTACAAAGTAGTGTGGAAATCTTCCTTTGGATGGGATAAAATATGTCCAGAGGGGTGGGGGGCAGAACTTCAAAGGCTGGTTTAAGTATTGTGGCTCTTCTGCTAAGCACCTAGTATATGCACATTAGATTTTTAAAGCTCCTGCCCTCCTTCCCTGTAAGGTCCATAGGACAGGAAGCATTGTGCCTGTTTTACAGATGCAGAATTGGGCTCAGAGTGATCACACTTCTTGTCAGTGACAGAGCTGAGCTCCACTACCTGGCCTTCTGACTCCAAATCTCATAGTCTTTCTGTTACATCATGCTGCCTCCCTGCATCCATTTGACACTAATTTAGTTAGGCTACATTAAGTCCCCACTGTGTGCACGATGCTGAGGACAATGCCAGGATGGAAGGGGCATAGTCCCTGTGCCCCAGGAGCTTACAGAGTAATAGAAGAGTAAGACTAATATGTCCATGACCATAACACACAAGGTAGCATGTGATTGTCATGGATAATGTGCTCTAGAAATGTACCCTTCTGATGAGCGATGAGGAGGAGAAAATGTGAAGACTTCATAGAGGAGAAAAAAATTTGAGTTTGGCATTGGGAGAATGAGTGGGAGTCTGCTGGGCAGAGATGGAGATAAAGATACTGCAGTTGATGTCAGCAAAGGCACAGAGGTGGGAAGGCAAGCAGCACAACAGGAAATCCAACCAGAAAAGCAGGTTGGAATGAGATATTAGAGGGTTGGATTAAGGGATTTGGACTTGACTTGGTATCCAAGGGTGGCTGTGGGAGGTTTTTTTGGGGGGTGGGGGGAGGCGTGTTGTGATTAAAGCAATTCAATGGAAATGATCGTCACATTGTGGCAGAGTAAGATGACTAGAGAGGAGGAAGAGTGGAGACAGCAGGGCCAGTTGGGAACCTGTTGCACTAGTCCACATAGCAGCTGAGGGCACCGGCAACAGGTGACCATGGGAGCAGAGAGGAGGAGATGTGTGGGAGAACGAGAACAGAGACTTACCTGGGCTGGGTTTGCTAGGAATTTTTTTTCCCCCTACAGGATTATTTTCTTTCTGAAAACTAAAAGGAAGTATTTTGGTGAATGGCAAGGCATAGTTGGAAAGCAAAGTGGTTGATTAATCACGATGCCGTCCTTCCTACATCAACATGATACTCTTGATTCATCATTATACTGATTCATTTCTACTCCTTTCTGACCATGAATTTGCAAAACAGTTGGCTGGGGGCCTGTGATCATGGGTTTGAACCAAACATAAACATCCAGAATGTTCAGGGAATGGGGTAGTTAAGTGACTTGTCCACAAACACAATTAATGGAAGAGCTGGAACTTGAAGCCAAGTCTTCTGGCTCCTTAGTTCAGGTCTCTGTCTACCATTGCACAGCAGAAATACCTGCTTAGTTGGATCGACGATCAAGAGTCCACTCAGTAGTCTATTGGGAGCTAGGTTATTGTAATGGGTGGCTTTCAGATGTATCAAATAGAAGACCCCCCCACCGGAACTTCACAACCGCTTGTCTATCTTATCTAGTAAACATTAGTTTGGGTCCCTGCAGCTCTGAAATTGTTCGTAACCAACACTATTTCTTTATTGAATAAGCACTTCATGAGCTTATGTTTGGCTGCATTGGCTGCTAACCCGTTAGGTTGAAGTATTGGCAGTTCTAATTACACATATCCAGGGTATGTGTTGTATCTGCGCTGGCTGAAAGGAAGGGGTTGCTGCAATTCACCAGTGTATCCAGTCTCACTGGAAAAAGCTTCTGTGCATGTATGTGTGGGGGTGGGAGGAAGAACGGAAAAGGGAACAGTGCCACCCTAGCAAATTAAAAGTTTAAGATGCACGGACTGGGATGATGTCATTGGCAGATTATCAGGGTTGCTTGCCCTGACTCTGAGATTCTAAGGGGAACAATTGATAGGATTTATCTCTGTATCAGATGGGAGAAGTCTGTGAAAAAAGGACTTCCTATGGTTCTTCTTTTTAATTGTGTATATTTGATATTGAGACTCTATAAAAGAAACTGATATAAAATACGGCTCCTCTTCCTAGTTCATCAAGTCATTCAGTGAATTAAGGGCCTGTTTCCTCTCCGCTTGCCCCTACCAGTCATTTCCTTGTCAGAAGTGTTGAACTCCCTTAGGCTCTATGCTGAGGACTAACACAGGGTCTGATACATTGTAGATCTTCAATAAATGGGTAGTGAATTAACTATGCCCTAGAAGTGACCAGGTGGGATGGGGAATAAGAGTGGGACAAGGAGAATGAATGGTGTTTCTTTGGGCATTTCAAACTCCACCTTCTAGGTGGTTCCAGCTTGCTGCAGACCGCCCCTCCAGTCAAAAATTTCTTTTTTTTTTTTTCTGGAAGAAGTATCGCTCTGTCGCCCAAGTTGGAGTGCAGTGACGCAATCTTGGCTCACTGCAACCTCCGCCTCCCGGGTTCAAGCGATTCGCCTGCCTCAGCCTTCCGAGTAGCTGGGATTACAGGTGCACGCCACCATGCCTGGCTAATTTTTGTATTTTCAGTAGAGACGGGGTTTCACTATGTTGACCAGGCTGGTCTCGAACTCCTGACCTCGTGATCCACCTGCCTTGGCCTTCCAAAGTGCTGGGATTACAGGCGTGAGCCACCACGCCCAGCCCCAGTCAAAAATTTCTACTTCCTCTGTTTCCCCTGTCCTTCCTGAGGTCCCCCTCCAACTTGACTGGCCAGGGCAGAGATGAGGGAGGAACGAGGAAGCGGGCAGGCAGGCAGTACAACTGAGGCAGATGGTCTACTGGTGAATGCCAGCTGTTTGAGAAAAACCTCTATCAAACTTAGTTTTTCCTCTGCTCTCACATCACAACAACAACCCTCAACACAGAAGACTTCTGTGACCAAATGTGTGTGGGGTTTTCCCCACACTCTGATAAATGTACACCAACTAGGTGTCCTCTGATTCAGTTCTGACACTGTCTACCTGGGCATAATGTTGGATCAAGCCACAGGTTAAGGGCTTGGTCCCCAAGAATGGCCCCAACCAGACGCTAGTCACAAGTCCAGGCCTCCAGAACTTTTTTTTTTTTTTTTAAGACTGAGTCTCGCTCTGTGACCCGGGCTGGAGTGCAGTGCGTGATCTCGGCTCACTGCAACCTCTGCTTCCCGGATTCAAACTATTCTGCTGCCTCAGCCTCCTGAGTAACTGGGATTACAGGCGCCCGCCACCATGCCCGGCTAATTTTTGTAATTTTTTTAGTAAAGACAAGGTTTCGCCATGTTGGCCAGGCTGGTCTCGAAATCCTGACCTCAAGTGATCTGCCCGCCTCGGCCTCCCAAAGTGCTGGGATTACAGGCGTGAGCCGCCATGCCTAGCCAGGCCTCCAGAACTTCTGACCAACCAGCTTCAAGTTGGGGTTCCCACGACCCCCTCTTTGGGTTCGATTAATTTGCTAGTGCGGCTCACAGAACTCAGGGAAATAGTTAATGTTTACCAGTTAACTACAGAGGACATCACAAAGGATACAGAGAAGAGATGCGCAGGGTGAGGTAAGGGGCAGGGGGCGTGGAGCTTCCATGCCCTCCCTGGGCACGCCACCCTTCAGGAACCTCCACGTGTTCAGCCATCCAGAAGCTTCCCAAACCCTGTCCTCCTGGGTTTTTATGTAAGCTTTGTTACAGAGGCATGATTGACAATCATGTAGAAATGTGATTGGACAAAAAGCACATGATCTAAACCCAGCAAGGCCTGTCTGTTCAGACTTTTCTTGGCCTCTGTGCAGCATTCCTTTCTCTAGGGCAGAGGTGTCCAATCTTTTGGTTTCCCTGGGTCACACTGGAAGAAGAAGAATTGTCGGGCCCCACATAAAATACAATAACATTAACGATAGCTGATGAGCAAAAAAAAAAATTAAAATTAAAAAAAAATTTTAAAAATCGCAAAAAAATTTCATAATGTTTTAAGAAGTTTGCAAATTGGTGTTGGGCCACATTCAAAGCCATCCTGGGCCACATGCGGCCTGTGGGCTGTGGGTTGGACAAGTTTGCTGTAGGGTATGGGGCAGGACCCTCTCTGGAATGAGGATCTTTTAACCCACAATCAGATTAGAGTCCTACCTTGGGCAGGTAAAAGGAGGGCAGGAGAAGGCCAAAGAGAGAAAGATTCTGTTTCCTGAGACCTAAAGTGCCCCAACATTATAACAAGGACTAGGGAAGTTAGGAGCCAGGAACCATGGGTGAAAACCAATGTATGTATCATAGTACCACATCACCTTTACTTCCCTGTATGTTTAAAAGCAGCTGATTAACTCAAATGACTGTTTCAGTTAATGCAGCTAAGGTAGGTTGACAAAATGAAGTCAAGACTCCTACAGCTTGAAGGAGATGTTTTTAATCAGTGGGTGTTTACTTGAAAGCAAAAGAGCTGGCCTAGAACTCCTTAAATGGTTTCACCTGGATGCCCACTCTTCTCATGCAGCAGCCCCTGGCCTATGGGCAACTCAAAGAACAGGAAATGCACCTCTTCACTGGAGGTTTGAAGGCCAAGGAACTGGGGATGCTCTCATTTTAAAAAGATAGGCCGGGCACAGTGGCTCACAGCTGTAATCCCGGCACTTTGAGAGGCTGAGGCGGGCAGATCACTTGAGCCCAGGAGTTTGAGACCAGGCTAGCCAACATGGCGAAACCCTAGCTCTACAAAAAAAAAAAAAAAAAAAAAAAAAAAAATTAGCCAGGCATGGTGGCGCACATCTCTAGTTCCAGCTACTCAGGAGGCTGAGGTGGGAGGATCTCTTGAGCCTGGGAGGTGGATGTTGCAGTGAGCCCAGATCATGCCACTGTACTTCTGCCTGGGCGACAGAGTGAGACCCTGTCTCAAAAAAAAAAAAAATTTTTTTTTTTCTACTAGAGAGTGGGGCTAGGGAGAGAGGGAGAAGGATAGGGAGAGTTTGGAATCAAAGGTAAGTGAACAGAGCTGGACTAGAATAAAAGTATTTTATCTCTTTTTTTTTTTTTAGACGAGTCTTGCTCTGTTGCCCAGGCTGGAGTGCAGTGGCGCAATCTCGGCTCACTGCAACCTCCACCTCCCTGGTTCAAGCAATTCCCCTGCCTCAGCCTCCCGAGTAGCTGGGATTACAGGCACAGGCCACCATGCCTGGCTAATTTTTTTTTTGTATTTTTTAGTAGAGATGGGGTTTTACCATGTTGGCCAGACTGGTCTCAAACTTCTGACCTCAGGCGATCCACCTGCCTTGGCCTCCCAAAGTGCCCAGTTCTGGGCCGGGTGTGGTGGCTTACACCTGTAATCCCAGCACTTTGGGAGGCCGAGCGGGGTGGATCACCTGAGGTCAGGAGTTCGAGACCAGTCTGGCCAACATGGTGAAACTCCGTCTCTACTAAAACTACAAAAATTAGCTGGGCATAGTGGCGTGTGCCTGTTGTCCCGGCTACTTGTGAGGCTGAGGCATGAGAATTGCTTGAACCTGGGGAACGGGAGTTGCAGTGAGCCGAGATCGTGCCACTGCACTCCAGCCTGAGCGACAAAGTGAGACTCTGCCTCAAAAAAAAAAAAAAAAACGCAATTACTGAGATGCTTAAAGTTATCATTTCAAGAAATTTTGTTCCTTTTAAGTTTCAACAGAACTGAAAGACTGCACTCCAGTTGGTATTTACCAGGTACTTCTGTGCATTTACGCCCCACAGGCAAGCCAGGGTTGACAATTATGTAGATAAAAGTAGAAAATGCTTTAAGTGGGAAGGACTTGGGATAGATGTAAATTAAGAAAGTTGAGCATCTCTTATAGCCAACTAGCATCATATAAATATAGAAAAATGTAAATGTGTTATTCATGAATGCTTACATAGTACTATAGTAACTTTTCACTTTGTAAAGTACTTCAAAATGCTGGAAAATATTTCAAGAAGTAGTGGAGAGAACTCTAGCACAATCCATAGCTGATTCCTCTGGCCTTTCCCCCTATTTTCTCCCAGGTTTGTTGTGCTGTTCACAGATGACCTGGGCCACATTTCCCAGTGGAGCTCCATCATGGCTGGGAGTCTCGCAGGCATGGTTTCCACCATTGTAACATATCCTACAGACCTCATCAAAACCCGGTTGATCATGCAGAACATGCTGGAACCATCGTACAGGGGGCTTCTCCATGCTTTTTCTACTATTTACCAACAGGAAGGGTTCCTTGCTCTTTATCGAGGGGTTTCCCTCACTGTTGCAGGTAAGATGGACCTTTTCACCTGGTCCAAGAAAAGGCTATGTTCTCTGAAATTACAAATGTATTGTATACCTTTGTGAGCCACTAAATCAGTTTTACTGAGATCAAGGTTATATGGATTCAACCTACATAGAGCCAATTAGCTTCATTCTATTCCATAGCCATACACTCCACTCCTAAACTTTGGCCAGTTACATCCCTGGGAGGGGAATAGGACAGAAAGTGGAGGTGACTCAGCAAACCGGTAAGAATGCAGTTCTAACCACTCTCCATCTGACTGCAGAAGGAGTATTCAGTGTACATACATATTGATATGCCATGAGGGCAACTAGGGTAGCAACTGTGTCTTCTGGGGTCTTTGTAACCTTTGCCAGAGCTATACATTTATGGCCCAATTGCAAAATCCAGTAGACTTTTGCCCTTTATCTGAACTTGGTTGCAGCATTTGACAAGGTTGACCACCCCTTCTTATGGAAACTTGGCTTCCAGGAGCCCTCCAAGTCCTGGGTGTCTTCCCATCTCTCTGGCAGCTCTTTCTTATCTGACTTATCCGGCCCATCTGGGTCGTCTGATACTGCCAGCCCCTACATGTTGCTCTTCCCCTGGGCTCCTTCCTTAGCTTTCTTTTTACCCTCCCCTTTAGCTTGCTTCTCATCCTCCAAACCCTCCCTAAGTGGCCTCATCTATGCTAGTGGCTTAAACAAGCATCAGTGTATTCTGTGACCCTCATTCTCTACCTCTTTAGTAACAATGGCCAACTTTTGGGGGGAAGTACTTACCATGTGCTGGGTACTGTGCCAAATGCATTGCATGCGCTTTCTCATGAGGCCTTATTTTACAGATGAGGAGATAGATGCTTCAGGAAGCTAAGTGACTTGCCCAAGTCCACATAGATAGAAAGCAGGAGAAACTAGCAATAGAACTCCAGAGCCCTCTGTTAGCCCCTGACTGACACCAATTCCCAATGATAGTATGAGTCCCTGTTGTTGGACACCTTCACCTCCATGCTCCCTAGGCACATCAAATTCAAGATTAACCCTAATGTCCTCGTTGGTCTCAAACTAGCTCTTCCTCCTGTGTTCCCTAATGAATGAGACTACCTTCCTTTCACCCCGTGGCCCAAGCCAGAAAAAAAACCTAGGGATCACTTCAACTTCTCCGCTCACTCCACCCCCACTTGAATCACCAAGTCCCGTCGATTTGACTCATCCTCTTTCCCACAGGTCCTTACGACTCAGACTCTCAGGGTCTCCCACAGACTCCGGCTCCTACCTGCTTCCACTCTTGGTCTCTCCTGCCCCAGTCTTCCCCATGCACCGCTGCCCGGCTGAGGTGATCTCTCCACGTGCAATTTCATCGTTTCATGGCCCTCATTTCACTGCTCTCCTTAAAAGTATTCAGCGACTCCTGAGCTACAGGAGAAAGCCCAAATTCCTTAGGACATTCCAGATCCTTCAGACCTGGCCCCGGCCAGTCTGTCCTACCTCATCTCCTGCCACACCTCCACCTGCATTCATGCTCCAGCCCTTCAGAAAAACTTGGATTTCCTGGAAATACCACTCCCTTTATACATGCTGTTCCCTTTGCCTTTCCACTCTGTCAAAGTCTGATGAACTCCTATTTATTCCTCAAGACCCAGTTCAAAAGTTCTCTCTTTCATCAAGTCCCTCCTGACTCCCCCAGGAAAAATTAATCCCTTTGATCCTTGTGTACCTAATGCATTTCATATAGCCCCCCTGTTGTGGCACGCATCAGGGGTGTTATACTTACTTTGCCCTGGCTGTCTCTTCTCCTCGATGATGAGCATCTCCAGAAATTAGCCTGCTCCTCTTTCGATTCCCAGCGCCTGGCATAGGGCCTGGCACATAACCTAAGCTTTCCAGACATTTTCTGAATGAAGGTAAATGGAAGGTTGGTGAGCCAATTAAATAAACATTACATTTTTCTAAAGATAAGCAATTTCACTTGTATTATCCCCTATTTTAAATTTCATTTTGAGGGAGAAAGTTAGTCCCTCTGTAAACTAAAGATGGCTCCTAAAGGTTCTGGAAGTTTGTGAAAGTGCCACCTACTATATTACTTACTCACCATCTCAGTTCTTAGAAAGGTGAGGAAGCCACACAGTGTAGGGTGCCCACTGGGCCATGATATGACCATGTCATTCCCAAAGGTGAGGTCAGGTGACCTCCCTCACCATCAAGAGTCTCTCACTTTCCAGTTTTCATAGAATGTTTCCTTCTCAGCTAGAGATCAGTCCTTCCTGTCCTCCAAAACATAATGAGGTGCTGCCCACTGGCTTTTTTACTTGAGTGATTTTTTTTCCCCAAACATCTAGAAAAATTAAAAGAAATCTAGAGTATACATCCATGGACCATCTAGATGCTACAATTAACATTTTGCTATTCATCCCTCCAGCCATTTATCCGTCCATTTTTATTTTATTTATTTATTTATTTTTATTTATTTATTTATTTATTTTTGAGATAGAATCTTGCTCTGTCACCCAGACTGGAGTGCAGTGGTGCAATCTCGGCTCACTGCAACGTCTGCCTCCCAGGTTCAAGCGATTCTCGTGACTCAGCCTCCCAAGTAGCTGAGATTACAGGCACGCACCACCACGCCCAGTTACTTTTTATATTTTTAGTAGAGATGCAGTTTCCATTTTAGTAGAGATGGAGTTTAATAGAGACGAGGTCAGGCTGGTCTCGAACTCCTGACTTCAAGTGATCCGCCCACCTCGGCCTCCCAGAGTGCTGGGATTACAGGCGTGAGTTACTGTGCTCAGCCAGTCCACCTTTTTTTTTTTTTTTTTTTTTTAATGATTTCAGTGTAACTTGCAAATATCAAAACACTTCACCCCTAAACCCTTCAACATGTGTGTCATTAACTAGAGTTCAATATTTGCGTATGGTTCTTTTTTTTGAGATGGCGTTTCTCTTATCGCCCATGCTGGGGTGCCGTGGTGCGATCTCGGCTCACTGCAACCTCTGTCTCCTGGGTTCAAGTGATTCTTCTGTCTCAGTCTCCCAAGTAGCTGGGATTACAGGTGCCCAACACCACACCCAGTTACTTTTTGTATTTTTAGTGGAGATGGGGTTTCACCATATTGGCCAGGCTGGTCTCAAACTCCTGACCTCAGGTGATCCTCCCGCCTTGGCCTCCCAAAGTGCTGGGATTACAGGCATGAGCCACCGCGCCCAGCCGTATGGTTGTTTTTCAGAGTACAATTTACATCCAGTAAAATGGACAAACCTTTAGTGAACCATTTGATGCATTTTGCCAAATGACACAACCCCTACCAAAATATAGCACATTATCATCACTCAAGAAAGTTCCCTCATGCTCCTTGGGTTGGAGGGATTTTAGCAACCCCAGAGCCCCTCCTGTTTTCTGTCCCTGGAATCCCCCGAGGAATTTATGTTCTCAAGCCAGTGTTTTCCCAAGACAGCAGCAGCTTCTCCCTGGCCTTGTTTTGCAGGTGCTCTCCCGTTCTCTGCTGGCTCCCTTCTTGTTTACATGAACCTGGAGAAAATCTGGAACGGACCCCGAGATCAGTTCTCTCTCCCACAGAACTTTGCTAATGTCTGTCTGGCTGCTGCAGTGACCCAGACCCTCTCCTTTCCCTTTGAGACCATGAAGAGAAAGATGCAGGTGAGGAGTTATCAGAGTAGGGTAGGGGGTGGAATGCTTTGTAGTGTTTGTGGTCGGGTAATAACAGCAAAGAACACTGACCCCAAGTGATGCCAGGTTTCCAAGGAGCTTCCGACTGCTCACACAAATACTGTGCAAACCCCCACTCTGTGGCATTTCTGCTGCTAACCTCAGAGCTGTTGGCTTGAGCCCAGGCTGCCTCCTCATTCCCATCCTCTGTTTTTTTGGTCTTTTAAGAAGCCTCCAGGCTAGGCGCGGTGATTCACGCCTGTAATCCCAGCACTTTGGGAGGGCGGAGGCGGGTGGATCACTTGAGGTCAGGAGTCCAAGACCAGCCTGGCCAACATGGTGAAACCCCGCCTCTACTAAACATACAAAAATTAGCTGGGCGTGGTGGCAGGCGCCTGTAATCCGAACCACTCAGAAGGCTGAGGCAGGAGGATCACTTGAACTTGAGAGGCAGAGGTTGCAGTGAGCTGAGATCACGCCATTGCACTCCAGCCTGGGCGACACAGAAAGACTCTGTCTCAAAAAAAAGAAAAAAAAAAAAAGAAAGAAAAATAAGAAAGAAAGAAAAAAAAGAAGCAGCCTGCTAATGCTCCCTGTCCTTGCTGCCTCCACAGCAAGGATGCCACTCTTGGTTTCCTCACTGTGCCTTACCTCAGTGAAGCAGACTGGATAGGACCAACATAAGCTAGGAACTGTAGCTAACAAGGGTCCAGCATCCTTGACTCCCTCGCTGAGGAAGGAACTGCATTTAAAATGTGGCGGCATCGGGTCAGGCGCGGTGGCTCATGCCTGTAATCCCAGCACTTTGGGAGGCCGAGGTGGGCGGATCACCTGAGGTCAGGAGTTCGAGACCAGCCTGACCAAGATGGAGAAACCCTGTCTCTACTAAAAATACAAAATTAGCTGGTTGTGGTGGCACATGCCTGTAATCCCAGCTACTCGAGAGGCTAAGGCAGGAGAATCACTTGAACCTGGGAGGCATGGTTGCAGTGAGCCAAGATTGCACCATTGCACTCCAGCCTGGGCAACAAGAGCAAAACTCTGTCTCAAAAAAAAAAAAAAAAAAAAAAAAAATAAGGCGGCATCTTAGTGAGACCACTGAGAAGTGAATAATTGACTTAGCCTAGAATAAGCCAATTTTGATCAAAGAAAAATCAGACTAGTTCAAATAAGGTTGGGTGGGTAACAGTTATATCTGTACAGTGGGGGCAGGCCCAGAATCCTAGCAGGGCTGAGGTACTGTATCTTCTCTTAGCCCTGCTCAGGCCCTTAAAATTCAAAAATAGCTAATGCATGCTGGACTTAATACCCAGGTGATGGGTTGATAGGTGCAGCAAACCACCATGGCACATGTTCACCTATGTAACAAACCTGCACATCCTGCACATGTACCACAGAACTAAAAATAAAAATTAAAAAAAAAATTCCACTTCCATAGGCTAGCCTGTCTCCATGGCCTCTTCTGGGCAAACCCTGATTTATACAAGCAATATATTCCTGAAGAACTCTATAGAAATTAATTTGGGGTCAGCTGAATCCAAGGTTAAATGAGCAGTCCCAGCCAAGTTTGGTTTTCCCCTGTGACTCTAACTTGTTCTCACTTGCTCAATGCCCCTCCCCGCTCCCGCTTTCCCTCTGTAGTAGTCCCGGCTGCCCTGGGCCATCGCTTACCTCAGCACTAAACAGCCTGAAGGTGCTTATCAAAGCTGCCACTCCACTCCCTGAAACTTCGTCTGTCTGGGTTGCATTCCTTTCCTGTCCTTGTCCAAACAGATAATTGTCACATTGTAATGGTAGTATAGGTGCAAAATTTTTCTATTAGTTGGTAAGAAGTCTTTATATATTAAAGATATTAACCCTTTGTCATACATTTCACACAATTTTTCCAGTTTGACATTTGGTGTTTTTTTTTTTCTTTGAGAGACAGAGTCTCACTCTGACACCCAGGCTGGAGTGCAGTGGCACGATCTCAGCTCACTGCAACCTCCTCCTCCTGGGTTCAAGCGATTCTTCTGCCTCAGCTTCCCAAGAGCTGGGACTACAGGCATGTGCCACTACACCCAGCTAATTTTTGTATTTTTGGTAGAGATGGGGTTTCACTATATGTTGACCAGGCTGGTCTCAAACTCCTGAGCTCAAGAGATCCACCCGCCTCAGCCTCCCAAAGTGCTGGGATTACAGGCATGAGCCACCGCGCCTGGCCAACATTTGGCTTCTAGTGCTGTTTATGTGTTGTTGGTGGTGGTGTTTTGTTGTACATATTTGTAGAATTTTATCTAATTATATCTATTACTTTTTTGTTTGTTTGTTTCTGACTTTGCTTTTCTGCTTAAATGTAAAGTCTGCTTAGTGCATGCTTATCTTTTTTTAAGTATTTCTAATTTTAAAAATAATGCACATTTGGAAGGCCAAGATGGGAGGATCACTTGAGCCCAGTAGTTTGAGATCAGCCTTAGCAACATAGCGAGACCTTGTCTCTACTAAAAATAAACAATTACCTGGGCATGGTGGTGTGTACCTGTGGTCCCAGCTACTTGGGAGACTGAAGCAGGAGGATTACTTGGGCCCAAGAGGTCGAGGTCACAGTGAGCTATAATCCTGCCACCGCATTCCAACCTGGGTGACAGAGACAAAGAAAAAAAAAAGTAATGCACATATACTTTAAAATGGTTAAAATGGTTCATTTTATGTATATTTGACCACAATGAAAAAAAAGTAATACACATAAGTTGTAGAAAATTTGGGAGATACAGAAAAGTGCAAAAAGGAAAATAAATTACCCATAGCCCAACACCCATGGATTATAATGATTAATAGTTTTCCTTCTATGGACCTTCATATATACACATATACACACTCACACACATATAAAGATACATAAGGTTATTTCTTTTACAAAACTGTGTTCACACTGTATATAAAAATTAGTATCCTTAGGCCGGGTGCGGTGGCTCACGGCTGTAATCCCAGCACTTTGTGGGGCTGAGGCGGGTGGATCACCTGAGGTCAGGAGTTCGAGACCAGCCCAGCCAACATGGCGAAACCCCGTCTCTACTAAAAAATACAAAAATTAGCTGGGCATGGTGGCACGTGCCTGTAATCCCAGCTACTTGGGAGGCTGAGGTAAGAGAATCCCCTGAACCTGGGAGACGGAGGTTGCAGTGAGCCGAGATTGCACCACTGCACTCCAGCCTGGGCGACAGAGCGAGACTCCATCCCAAAAAAAAAAAATTAGTATCCTTTTTTCACTTATTATGTAATGGGTATTTCCCTGGGCCATTAAGTATTTAATTATCAAATAATATTCCACCATATGGATGTACCAAAAATATGTAACAATTTCTCATTTTTTTAATATTTAGGCTTTTTCTAATTCTTGAGCTATACTAACATTGTAATGAAAACCTTTGCATTTTTTCATATCTATGATATCCTTAGGCTATATTCCTAGAAACTGACTTATAGGTCACAAAATATGAACAATTCTAAGACTCTTCATGAAATGTGCACTCCAGAAAGGTTGTAAGTTTGTAATTCCACCAGCACTAAAGCAGTGGCTCAGCTTCTAAACTCTCAATATTCATTGATATTAATTATCAATATTAATTGTCACTTTTTAAATCATTGTGAACCTAATAGCTGAAAAATAGTATCCCATCATTTTAATTTTAATTTGATTGATTATAAGCAAGGTTGCACTGGCCCTTTGTATTTCTTTGTAAGTTTTGTATTTATGTCCTTGCCCTATTTTTCTAGAATATTCAACTTTTTCTATTCATTGGTAAGAAGTCTTTATATATTAAAGATATTAACCCTTTGTCATACATTTCATGTATTTTTCCCAGTTTGACATTTGGCTTCTAATGCTGTTTATGTGTTGGTGGTGGTGGTGGGTTTTTGTTTTGTTTTGTTTTGTTTTTTTAGACAGGGTCTCGCTATGTCGCCCAGGCTGGAGTGCAGTAGCAGTTCAAGCATTTCTCCTGCCTCAGCCTCCCAAGTAGCTGGGATTACAGGCACCTGCCACCACGCCTGGCTAATTTTTGTATTTTTGATAGAGACACGGTTTCAGCATGTTGGCCAGGCTGGAGTGGTGATGTTTTGTTGTACATATTTTTAGAATTTTATCTAATTATATCTATTAGTATTATTTTTTGTTTCTGACTTTGCTTTTCTGCTTAAAAGGCCTATTCTATCCCATGATCCTATGACTATTCACTTATATGTTCTTTAAATACTTCTTTGGTTGTGATTTTTACACTTGGCTTCTTTTTTTTTTTTTTTTTTTTGAGACAGGGTCTCACTACTGCCCAGGCTGGAGTGCAGTGGTGCGATCTCAGCTCACTGCAGCCTCGACTTCCCAGGCTCAGGTGATTCTCTCACCTCAGCCTCCTGAGTAGCTGGGACTACAGGCATGCACCACCACACCCAGCTAATTTTTTTTTTTTTTTTTGAGACGGAGTCAGGCTCTGTTGCCAGGCTGAAGTGCAGTCGCACCATCTCGGCTCACTGCAACCTCCATCTCCCTGGTTCAAGTAATTCTCTTGCCTCAGCCTCCTGAGTAGCTGGGACTACAGGCATGCGCCACCACACCCAGCTAATTTTTTTTTTTTTTTTTTTTTGTATTTTTAGCGGAGACGGGGTTTCATCATGTTGGCCAGGATGGTCTCGATCTCTTGACCTCATGATCCGCCCGCCTTGGCCTCCCAAGGTGCTGGGATTACAGGGGTGAGCCGCCGTGCCTGGCCATCATACCCAGCTAATTTTTGTATTTTTTGTAGAGACAGAGACTTGCCATGTTGCCCAGGCTGGTATCAAACTCCTGGACTCAAGCAATCCTACCCATCTCAAACTCCCAAAGTGCTGGGATTACAGGCGTGAGCCACTGTGCCCAGCCTTACACTTAACATTTTAATACATTTAGAATTTACCTGGTGTGGCAGGGTGCAGTGGCTTGTACCTGTAATCCCAGCACTTTGGGAGGCCAAGGTGGGCGGATCACCTGAGGTCAGGAGTTCAAGACCAGCCGGGCCAACATGGTGAAACCCTGTCTCTACTAAAAATGCAAAAATTAGCCGGGTGTGGTAGTGCGTGCCTTTAGTCCCAGCTACTCAGGAAGCTGAGGCAAGAGAATCACTTGAACTCAGGAGATGGAGGTTGCAGTGAGCTGAGATCGTCCCATTGCACTCCAGCCTGGGCAACAGAGCAAGACTCAGTCTCAAAAAAAAAAAAAGAAAAATTTACCTGGTGCACAGGTGCCGTGGCTCCTACTTGTAATCCCAGCACTTTGAGAGTTTGAGATAGGTAGGATCACTTGAGGCTAAGAGTTCGAGACCAGCTGGCCAACATGGCGAGACCCGTCTCCATAAAAAATACAAAAATTAACTGGGCACACCTGTAGCTGGTGCACACCTATAGTCCCAGCTACTTGGGAGATTGAGGAGGGAGGATCACTTGAGCCCTGGAGGTAGAGGTGAGCCATATTTGTGCCACCACACTCCAGCCTGGGTGACAGAGCAAGACCCTATATCAAAAAAAAAAAAAAGAATTTTCCTGGTGCAGGATGTGAAGCAGTCATCTAAGTTTTTTTTTTTTTTTTAATAGTTTACCAATTGTTTAAGCACCATTTTTTGAATAATTCTTTTCTCCACTACTTTGTGCTGCAGCTTTTACCACATACTAAATGTTTATATCTATTCTAGGGTCTCTATCTTAATGACCATAACTTTAGAAAAATGTCTTTTTTTTTTTTTTTTTTTTGAGATGGAGTCTCGCTCTGTCGCCCATGCTGGAGTGCAGTGGCGCGATCTAAGCTCACTGTAACCTCTGCCTCCCGGGTTAAAGCAATTCTCCTGCCTCAGCCTTCCGAGTAGCTAGGACTGCAGGCATGTGCCACCACGCCCGGCTAAGTTTTTGTATTTTTAGTAGAGACGAGGTTTCACCATGTTAGCCAGGCTTGTCTCGAACTCCTGGTCTCGTGATCTGCCCGCTTTGGCCTCCCAAAGTGCTGGGATTACAGGCGTGAGCCACCGCCCCCAGCCGAAAAACACCTTTTAATGTCTAGTGGAATGTAGCCCTCCTCATTGTTTTTCTTTTCAACATTTCCTTGATTATTTTCAGGCATTTGTTCTTCCTGATAACTTTAGAATTACCTTGTGATTATGATTGGAATTATGTAAAACCCATACACTTGGAGTAATTTATGTAAAATATTTCATCTTTTATTCAGAGACACAGTATGTCTCTCCTTTACTTTCAGTCTTCTTTCTTTAGCTTGAACCAGATGAAATTACCAATATTCAACTTTGTTGACATCATTCAAACAGCAATTTCATCTGGTTCAAACCTTAGAAAAGTTGTTTTCTTCAAAGGGAAATTATGCGCTCTCTAAACAAACAAAAAATAGTTTCTTTTAAAAAATCTGGGGAGAAGTAGAGTAGGAAAGAAGTATGATATACTGTAAGTGTTTTATTCATTTTTTTTAAATCCTGGTCCTAAGAATTTCTCACTGCCAGGGGCATCTCTCCAGCACTTTCTGCCACTTCATGCATAGTTCAAGGCTTCGCCAGCTTAGCTTCCTCCCCATAGTGGGCCAGTCCAAAACAACCAGGGCCTTGAGCCTCAAGGGGTAGGGCTAGTCAGTGAAAAAGGGTTTCAGGCCGGGTGCGGTGGCTCACATCTGTAATCCCAGCACTTTGGGAAGCCGAGGCAGGTAGATCACCTGAGGTCAGGAGTTCAAGACCAACCTGACCAACATGATGAAACCCCATCTCTACTGAAAATACAAAAAAAAAAATTACCCAGGTGTGTTGGCACGTGCCTGTAGTCCCAGCTACTCGGGAGGCTGAGAGAGGAGAATCACTTAAACCTGGGAGGGGGAGGTTGCAGTGAGCTGAGATTGTGCCACCACACTCCAGCCTGGGTGACAGAGCAAGACTCTGTCTCAAAAAAAAAAAAAAAAAGAGAAAAGAAAAGAAAAAGGGTTTCAGATGAAGTTCAATGACATCTAAATGGGACGGGGGAAGGGGCCCAGTCTTCCCCATAAACCTTAGTTTTGCTTTCTCTTCCTGGGAGCTAGAACAGTGACCTCATCTGGGAGAATCCAGCCAACACCGCATTCTATACCATCTGCATTCTATACCCCTACCACAACAACCCACTATAAACTGGGGTAACATACACTAGAAGGGGGTATTTGGGGGTAATCCTGATCATCTTTTTCCTTGTATGGGAGCCTTCCAGATAATGCATATATCGAGCATAAGAAGAAGTTTCAAATAGATGCAAAGTCATGATGGTTGTAAAAAAAAAAAAAAAAAATCCAAAGAGGTAATTGCACTGTTTTCACAAAATAGGATCAACGTGTAATTATGAATAACAATATAAATGTCATCCAAAGATATAGGAAGTGAACTTTTAGGGTTTCAGTGAAATTGTTATTTTGCAGGGGTTAATAAACATACTAATACTTTGTCTACCCTATGTTAAAAAAAATTCACCCCCAAGACAGAACTGCAGGCTGCTTTTAAATGCAAACATGGCATTGGGCTTCTCTGGCCATTAGATGTCACTGCAGTAAATGGAGAGTAGCTGAGCATCACCTGATTGGAGCCTGAAGTTCAGTGGTCTCTGTCCAGTTAACAACTTCATAATCCCTGCTTGAAATCCATCTTTGGTTTGGAGAATAAGAGGCCTAGAAACCACAGGCTAATGCTAAACTTGTTGGTTTTATTGTTATTGTTATTTGTCCTACAAAGCACACACTCCAAATTCACCAAGAAGAGAGGGCTTTAATAACAGTCTGTCCTCACTGGAGCAGGCAGGGTTTGCCAGCAGAATAAGTAACAAGGGACGTTTGCAGGGCCACTGGGCTGCTCTGACCTGAGCGCACTTAATGGCAACATTTGCATTCCATTGGCTTTCCCCATTGCACTGCCTGTCATGAAGCAAATCAATGGCAGGTGTCTGTTGGATAACGAGCTACACAGGGAATTTTTCTCAATCCCTGCACTGACTGGCCCCTTTGTCTGGATGTCTCTTTCTCTTAATATGCTTTTCTCTAGACACACACAGCCCATTTAATGGCACATCAGGTTGGAACTCTTTTGAACATAATGACAGTAATCAGAAGTCTTGTTTAACCAGCTGAGCCCTTCCTTCACCATGCTTACACTCATTTTATCCCTTTTTCCTTTTCTTGCCTTGGCTCCTGGCTGGCATGCTAGAGAATGGAGAGGTAAATCAATTATGCATGTGCATGTCTTGATAGAATGGCTTCTGGTGGGAAGGGGGGTGGGTCAGGCCTGTGCACACATGGAATGAGGTGCCCCCAACTTGGTGTGCTTTCACGGACCCCAATCACCCTGCCTGAAATCCCCTTCTCCACGCTTCAGTGCATCTTAGGTCAAGCCCTTCCAGGTATAGCCTGGCCTTTTTGTCTATTTCCCACACCTAGCCCAGGGCCTGGGCCAGAAGAGATGGCAGAACTTAGTGTACTGAGAGAACAAGTAGGAAGGGTAAAATATTGACAGAGATGAATTCATCTGATTAATCTGTGCACCCCCAATAAGAACCAGGGAGTCCTGAGAAAATGGCTCTCTGCACAGGTGCATGTGGAGGAGAGAGGGAGATAGGCTGGGGAATACTGCCCTGAAAATCCAGGGAGCAGCTGAGAATGTAGGAGCCTTGGAATCTGGCAGGCCTTCTGAAAGGATCAGGAGGGAGGTACCAGACACATGCTCGGTCCCCTCACAACTCTGCCTGACACCCTCCCCTATTGCCCATATTGGGTGTCTCCATTTCATCAAATATAAAACCAAGTGTGAGCCTGTTGCTTTATACCCCAGTGGACTTTGACCCCATCACAGCTCACAAGGTAAGCAGGATTGGGCCAGGTCAGCATTTGAACTGAAAGCACATAAGATGAAGGACAAAGGTGGTATCCGAGTGGTACAGCTGACTGAGCAGAATACACATGGTCAGTGAATAAACAGAAGCCCCAGCCTACTCAAATAGAGATGCTTGACACCTCGGGTTATCTTTGCTGAATTGGACACAGTCACTTCATTCATTCCCTCTCAGGGCGCTCATCCCCTCTTATAGTTTTTCATGTTCATATCTACATCTTCAACCCTGACCTCCCATCTGAGCCATGGTCCCACATTTCCCACAGCCTGCTCGACATCACTATTTGGCTATCATATCCCCACTGTCACCTCTAACTTAATATGCATCAAGCTGACCTCTTCTTTTCCTAACACTGTTATCCCAGAGTTTTCCATTTCAATTCCATCATTGCCCCAGTGACTCAGGCTGGAAATCCACAACTTGTGTTTGACTCTTCCCCTTCCCCTCACCCGGTTAACCTTGAGCCCAGTTGCTTCTTCATTCCTAATGTTCCCATGCTGGTCTTTCTTTTTGTCACTGCCTCTTACCCTAATCTTGGACCTTATCAGCTCATATCTAGGCTATTACAGTAATCTCCTCATTGGTCTCCAGGATTAATTCTAAAAATGATCTTAAGCATTGAATATTAATATGTACTAGGCACTGTGCCAAGTGCTTTATGTTCATTATCTCATTTAATCCTTACAACAGCCCTACAAGGTGGGCACTGTTATTATTAAGTCCATTTTACAGATGAGAAAACTGAGGCACCAAAAGGTTTTGTAGCCTGCAAGTTCACCCATCCAGTAATTGAGCTGGGATATAAGCCCAGGGAGCTTGTCTCCAGAGTCAGTGCTCATTTCAGTCCTCTCCAGCCCAGCCCATATGGGATTCTGTCAGATGAATCTTTCTCAGATCTGTCTGTGTTAGATCCTTTTTTTGTTGTTGTTTTTGTGAGACAGGGTCTTGCTGTCTCTCCCAGGCTGGAGTGCAGTGGCACAATCACAGCTCATTGTAGCCTCAACCTCCCAGGCCCAAGCAATCCTTCCACCTCAGCCTCCCAAGTAGCTGGGACCACAGGCATGCGCCACCTATGCCTGACTAATATTTTAAATGTTTTGTAGAGATTAGGTCTCCTGGTCTCCTTATGTTGCTCAGGCTGGTCTCAAACTCCTGGGCTCAAGCCATCCTCCCGCTTTGACCTCCCAAAGTGGTGGGATTACAGGCATGAGCCACTGTACTCAGCCTGTTGTGTCCTTCTTGATTGTCCCCAGAGAAAAAAGGCTGAGCCCCTTGGCTTGGCATGTTTCCCTTACCAACTGTGCGATCCTTGTTGCACAGAGGCCCTTTATATAAGAAGTTACAAAAACAAATGCCTGCAGAAACTTGGAAGTAACATGAAAAAGAGAATATAGGGAAACCCAGATAACATACACTCACCCTGTAAAGAATAAGCCTTCAGGCTGGGCCTGGTGGCCCACGTCTGTAATCCCACCACTTTGGGAAGCCAAGGTGGGTGGATCACTTGAGGTCAGGAGTTCAAGACCAGCCTGGTCAACATAATGAAACCCCGTCTCTACTAAAACACACACAAAAAAATTAGCTGGGCATCGTGGCAGGTGCCTGTAGTCCCAGCTACTCAGGAGGCTGAGGCGGGAGGATCACTTGAACCTAGGAGGTGGAGGTTGCAGTGAGTTGAGATTGCGCCACTGCACTCCAGCCTCAGTGACAGAGCGAAACTTCATCTCAAAAAAAAAAAAAAAAAAAGCCTTCAAATGCATTCTGAGCCATCATGGCTTTCAAAAGCATTCTGGAGAGCTAAACTTCACTGTGCTCACAAAATGTGATTTGCATCTAAATATGGATAACAGAAAGGAATAAAGAGAGCCAGTAGAGGCTGTGGCCAGTTCCTCTTCTCCAAAGGACGGATGCCATTTAGAAATGTAGGCCCAGTTTTCAAAAGAGTCTAAAATCCAGATTTTTATGTAAAATCTCCCAGTTTCTCACTGCTGGCAAATGAAAATTGTTAAGTACTGGCTGGGCTAAACAAAACACACATTTGTATGACCTCTGCTCTATTCAAGCCTCCAAGTTCATCAAACTAATCTTCTTAGCCCCTTCTCCCAAGCCCTGAAGATTAAGTGCATTTCACATTCCAGTCACCAGGCCTTTGTTCATGAAGTTACCTCTGTCTTGGAACATCTGTCCCAATTTTCTTAAAGGCTCAACTGAGGTTTGTCTCAGTGATGGCTGTCTTCTGACCTACTGTAGCACATACCTGTTGTTTAAGAAATGAGTTGGCTTTTCCCATCCCCAAAACAGCTGTCCTATCTTGATGGATCAAGGTAGATGTTTTGCCTTTGTAGAACCACAATGGAGGTGCTCCAGCCCACTTCAGAGGGGATTCTGGGGCAAGAGAAGCTGAGTTAACTAACAATCTACTCAGTTAATAACTGCAGATGCCGTATTTTCACTGTCCCCCACCCAACCCCCAAGGGCATAGTTATTTTGTTCTAAGAGCTTTGTGGGTGAATACCACCCACCCCCCCTTTTTTTTTTGAGACAGAGTCTCACTTTGTTGCCCAGGCTGGAGTGCAGTGGTGCAATCTCGGTTCACTGCAACCTCCACCTCCTGGGTTCAAGTGATTCTCCTGCCTCAGCCTCCCGAGTAGCTGGGACTACAGGCATGCACCACCACGCCCAGCTAATTTTGTATTTTTAGTAGAGATGGGGTTTCACCATGTTGGCCAGGCTGGTCTCGAACTCCTGACCTCAGGTGATCCACCCGCCTCAGCCTCTCAAACTACTGGGATTACAGGCATGAGCCACTGTGCCTGGCCAAATAACCCCTTGTAAATGATGCTGTTAGCCTATACGTGCCCTCTGATCCAGCCAGTTTCTTTTCCATGGCACTTCTCTCCATGCCCTACCTCTTCCCATCTTAACACTATTGCCCTGCTGTTCCCTCACTATCAAAGCTGCCTCCTGAAGTCTTCTCCCATCTCCCCAAGCAGTGGTCTCCCGCTCCTGAATGGCTCACTCTTGCTAGAGCTGTCTTATGGCCCATGCCACATGCTTCCTTTTGTTATAATCTTTTGTGTCCCTTATTTCCTCTAGATTGCAAACTCTTTGCCTGTGGGAAGTATGTCTTACACATTTGTATATCCTGACAACACGCAGCCTCATGTAGCAGACATCTAATACTTGTTTAAAAATGAAGTTTAGGGACAGCTTAGGAGATCTCACTGTCTGCTGGGTGAGTCCCAAGTCCGTGTGGTTGTACCTACCCAAGATGAAGGTAAGAACACCCAAGCCTGCCTCCTGCTCAACCTGCTGCCCTAAGAAAACCTCTGCATGTCCCCTGTCTAAAACTGTCTATGCACTTGGCTCTGAGAATGCACTGTCTTCCATCTCCTACCCTAGCAATCAGGTTCTATGCATCTCAGTGCAAACAGCCGTTAACGTTTCCGAATAGACAAATATGCTAAAAGGACAGAAGGAAAAATTCTTGACACCATTTTGATTTACACCTCCTCTTCATTCCAGCCTCCTGGTGCTTTGTATGGTGGCTGGAAGTGCTTGACAAATCATAGCACCATCAAATTTATACAGTCGTCCCTAGGTATCTGCGGGCCATTGGTTGCAGAATCCCTCTCTGATACCAAAATCCACTCATTTCTCAGCCCTGAAGTCGGCCCTGTGAAACCTGTGGACAGAAAAAGTTGGCCCTCCTTATACACAAGTCCCGCATCCCAAATTTGACTGTGGATGCAGAACCCACAGAAACAGAGGGCCGACTGTATTTATTGAAAAAAATCCACATATAAGTGAACCAGCACAACTCAAATCCATGTTGTTCAAAGGTCAACTGTAGGCCGGGCGCAGTGGCTCACGCCTATAATCACCACACTTTGGGAGGCTGAGGCAGGCCGATCAACGGAGGTCAGGAGTTTGAGACCAGCCTGGCCAACATGGTGAAACCCCGCCTCTACTAAAAATACAAAATTATCCCGGCATGGTGGCACACGCCTGTAATCCCAGCTACTCAGGAGGCTGAGACAGGAGAATCGCTTGAACCCAGGAGGTGGAGGTTGCAGTGAGCTGAGATTGCACCACTGCACTCCAGCCTGGGCAACAGAGCAAGACTCTGTCTCAAAAACAGAAAGAAAAGAAAAAAAAGAAAAACAAAGGTCAACTGTATTTTGTTAGTTGGTTGCTTTCTGTAAATGTGACCAGATTTGAATGAATGCATGTAAATCTATGCTGTACTTTGTTGGGGAGGTTTTTGTCAGGGATAAGGATAGGGGTAAACTATGTTAAGGGAAGTGATGACAAGAAAGCCTTCCCTGTGATTAAGAAATTATAATAATATATACTTACCTGGCAGGGGAGATACCATGATCATGAAGGTGGTTTTCCCAGGGCGAGGCTTATCCATTGCCCCCTGGATGTGCTGACCCCTTTGATTTCCCCAAATGTGGGAAACTCAACTGCATAATTTGTGGTAGTGGGGGACTGCGTTTGCGCTTTCCCCTGAGGGGAAAAAAAAAAGAAAGAAATTATAATAATATAATAATAACTACCACTTATTGGTCACTTAATATATACAAGGCAGTTTATTATCCCATTTAACTGTCTTTATTGACACTATGAAATAAGTACTCTTAGTACTCCTATTTTATAGATGAGGAAACAAGGCACAAGGTGTAAGTCACTTACCCAACCATCACATAGCTAGTAAGTAAGTCGCAAAGCTGGGCCTTGAACCTATGTCTCTCCTTCCTCAGGCCCTTTTTTTATTCACCAAGAGTACAGGAGCCTAATCCTGTAGGCGAGGTAACTGGATCATTTTGACTTTAGTTCCCTTGCCCCAGGTGTGGGACTACAGGATGAGGGAGCGGGAAACCAAACCTTGATATTGGGAGTCCACAGCCTCAGTGCAAGAGGAGTTGAGAAAATCAATACTTTGCAAGCTCAGAAACTGACAGGCCATAGCCTTGTCTTAATCCGTTCAGGCCGCAATAACAAAATATCATAAACTAGATGGCTTATAAACAACCAAAATGTATTTCTCACCGTTCTGGAGACTGAGAAGTCCAAGGTCAAGGCAGATTTGATACCTGGCGAAGGCCAGCTTCCTAGAGCCTTCTTGCTTTGCCCTCACATGGTGGAAGGGGGAGCTAGCTTTCTTCCATCTCTTTTAAAAGGACCCTAATCCCATTCATGAGAGCTTTGCCTTCATGGCCTAATCACCTCCTAAAGGCCCTGCCTCCTAAAACCATCACCCTGGGAGTCAGGATTTCAACAGATGAATTTTGGGAGGACACAAACACTCAGCATAACGAGCCTGGCTTTGGCCAGGGAATGTGTTAACTCAAGTTAGAGAGAGGAAAAAAAAATCTTTGGAAAACTGGGCTGTCCTGGGGTCTGCTTTAGTCCCTGGCAGTCTGGCAGTGGAAAGCCTTACTTGTTGCTTTGACTTGAGAAGCCGTAATGAGCAGTGAGCCACAGGCATAGACCATTCAGTAGCCACAGGCCTTTGGCCAGCCTTGAACGACAACTGCTCAGAGGGACTGGGAAGAAAGCCCGCCTACCACAGGGGGCAGGGCAGGGAGCAGAAGCAAAGCCCCAGGACGGGAGAGTAAATTGTTATAACTATCCCTGCGAGGAGGTGCTAACAAAGTTCCAGGTTTTCTGCCTACTTCAATATTTCCCGGTTGGCATAGCATCTACTCTCAGTAGAAACAGAGTTCTATTTGCCTAACAGAGTCAAATGACCTGTCCAGAGGTACAAACACTGCTAGGTTCTGAGCCTTCAGGGTAGTGGGAGAGGAGTGGAGCCTTACCTTTCGTTTGTTGTATTTTCAACTCCCTGCTGTCATCTTACTTTTAGGTCTGGCCCCTTTGTGAACCAAATTCTTCTAACTGAGTAGCATTGCGTTAGCAGTCAGGAAAAAAAAAAAAAGATGCTTTTCAAATATAGGTAGTTGTCTGGACATCCCTTAGGCAAGGTGGCTCTGTATGAGCATCACCATTAAAGTGAAAGGAAAGGAAAAGTCTCCCCCCCACCTTTTTTTTTTTCAAAAGGTATAGAGTGCCCGAAATACTTTAGGGATGGCAGCTGTTGAGCATGGAAACAAGATTTGTCCCTAGAGGGAAGGCAAGGAAGGCATGGGGAAGAGCCTTCCTAACTCCACTTAGTGTAAAATCATTCTGTCCTCTTCCCCTGACCTGAGCTGGCTTATTCCTTGGAAGAGATAAAGATCTGGGAGTCAAAATGACCACCCTGTGCTGAGCAGGCTTCTTTGAACTCCAGCTAAACAGTAACAGCACCTAAGATAGGATCTTCCCACCCTCACTCCCCACCTCAAAGTGGAGGTGAAGAGGGAGATAAGGGAAAGGGAGAGAAAGGTCCCAGGAAAGGTCTGCTGTCAACAGGGAGGACCCGCAGCTGGCTGGGAGCATTCACAGGAAGCACCAATTTTCACCTCCTTTTTTCCACAGAGCTGTCACTTATTTGCCTACGACGGCTGTGTTCCTCTTGAGGCTGTAATGGGCAGACTAGCTCAGTGGGTAACAGTGTGAGCTTTGGATACCAGCCTTGCCCCTTACTCCCGCGTGAACTTGTGTACACCACATAACCCATCTGAGCCTCATCTTCCTCATCTGTTTTGAGGGTAAGAATGGTGCCTACCTCATCTACTTGCAGCAAAGGCTAAATTCGTTTAGTGCAAATGCAGAGCCAGGCCCATAATAAGTACTCCCAATAATGCTAAGATGCCATGTTTATTGTTCTTGAAGCATCACTTCAGAATCTGTGCACAGCATGGAAGGCCTGATTAGAACCATAAAAGCCAGTCCAAGGCCGGGCACGGCGGCTCACACCTGTAATCCCCGCACTTTGGGAGGCCGAGGTGGGTGGATCACTTGAGGCCAGGAGTTCCAGACCAGCCCGGCCAACATGGCGAAACCCCATCTCTAATAAAAATTTAAAAATTAGCTGGGCGTGGTGGCACGTGCCCGTAGTCCCAGCTACTCAATAGGCTGAGGCATGATAATCACTTGAACCGAGGAGGCAGAGGTTACAGTGAGCCGAGATCGCACCACTCCAGCCTGAGCGACAGAGTGAAACTCCATCTCAAAAAAAAAAGCCAGTCCAGATGTGTTTCCATGTTTCCTATGATTACCGTAAACACACAAATGAGCTGGGGTCACAGAACCTCAATAGACCCTGGATATGTATAGCTAATGATGAGCAGCGACAGGAATCGAGTTCGTACAGAATTTTTTGGTTTGGTTAGCGTAACAACAGGCTTTACAGACAGGCTCCATGTGCAAGCACTGCACACGTCTGTATGTTCCCAGCCTTCTGAGAACTGTCACTGCCAAATCTTTTCCTTCACCCTCCCAACCCTATCTCTCCCCCAGGCAAGGTGACACTTTCAAAGTTGGCACGGCAGGCAGCACATGCCAGGCCTGTGACCCAGGCCTCAGCAGCTCTGCTCACTTGCATGGCAATTGCTTTCTGCAGTCGGGCCCAGCTGCACTTTGGGTTTCCCAAACCCCCACCCCCAATCACCACACAGGAACTGGCTGTTTCTCTTTTCTTCGTCCAAGCTGAATACTAACCTACTGTGGTTTGCTTGCTTCCCCCATTGTGATCGCAGGCTTTCTGAGCAGCTAGTCAGCCCTCTAGCCTGCCACTGAATCGGAAGGCATTCACGCTGGAGGGGATCAAGGGGAGCTTGTAGGCTTGCCTTGCTGGCGGGCAGCTGCCTACACCCACTCGTACCAATGTTCCCGCTGCAAAGCCCGGGTGCTTCCCAGCTGTACAAGGACAACTATTTGGGTCCCGGCTATGCCAAGAGAAACATGGGTCATGTGGTTCACAGGACAGAAAGGTTCGTTTACTCCAATATGATTGGCTTTTTTTTTTTGTTTGATTATTGGATATTTGCCAAAAGACTGAAGCCTCCTGCCACAACCACCTCCCCCACATATATGTCCTCAGATGGTTTGGGAATTGGACAGCTTAGTCATCAGGTCCTGTCCTCCACATCCACAGAAGATACAAGTTGTTTCCAGATAACATGCAGAAGGTTCTGAGCTCCTTCCTGTGTGCTCCAGCTCGAAGACTCTTTTCTTTTCCCTATGAATTTTTTTCCTTTTCTTTCTCTGGTCTTTCCTTTTTGATGCCCTTTTAAAATTAAGTATTCTGTCTTTTGAGTGGGTAACACATACACATGATACAAAATCCAAAAGGTGCAACAAGTATATGCTGAAAAGTAAACCTCTCTAACCTTTGTCCTTAGCCATTCAGCTCTCCTGTGAGTCAATACTGTTGTTAGCAGTTTCTTACCTGTATCTTTCCAAAGATGGTCTATGCAAAGATCCACATAAACTTGTACATTTATGTTCTGTTTTTAGGTCAGCAGCAGCACACTACATACACTCTTCTGTGCCCTGTTTTTTTTCCACCTGAAAATGTATCTCGGCTGGGCACGGTGGCTCACGCCTGCAATCCCAGCAGTTTGGGAGGCCGAGGCAGGTGGAATACTTGAGGTCAGGAGTTCAAGACCAGTCTGGCCAACATGGTGAAACCCTGTCTCTACTAAAAATACGAAAATTAGCTGAGCGTGGGGGTGGGCACCTGTAATTCTAGCTACTCAAGAGGCTGAGGCGGAGGAATCACTTGAACCTGGGAGGCAGAGGTTGCAGTGAGCCAAGATCACACCATTGCACTCCAGCCTGGGTGATAAGAGTGAAACTCTGTCTCAAAAAAAAAAAAAATGTATCTTGGAAATGCTATCACATCAATCCAGATAAAGCTGCCACATATTTTTCATTTATGACATAGTATTCCACGGTATGATATACTATTTATTTAACTAGTCCCTGATTGGTGGACATTTAGATTATTTCCAGTCTTCTGCTATTACTAACAATGCTGTAACAAATCTCCTTGTTACATACATTTTTCACGCACATGCAAATAGATCTGTAGGATAAAAAGGGGTCCCCAACCCCTGGTCCATGGCCTGTTAGGAACCTGGCTGGGCCACACAGCGTGAAGTGAGTGGCTAGCGAGTGAGCATTATGGCCTGAGCCCCGCCTCCTGTCAGATCAGCGGCGGCATTAGATTCTCATAGGAGTGCAAACCCTATTGTGAGCTGTGTGTGCAAGGGACCTGGGTTGCACACTCCTTATGAGAATCTAATGCCTGATGATCTGAGATGGAACAGTTTCATCCCAAAACCATTCCCCCCAACCCCTTGTCCGTGGAAAAATGGTCCTCGGCGAAACCAGTCCCTGGTGCCAAAAAGGTTAGGGACTGCTGGGCTAAATTCCTAGAATTTTTGCTTTGGTCAAAGGGCATATGTGTCTTACATCTTTTTTTTTTTTTTTTTTTTTTTTTGAGATGGAGTCGCCAGGCTGAAGTGCAGTGGTGCAATCTCAGCTCACTGCAACCTCCACCTCCTGGGTTCAAGCGATTCTCCTGCCTCAGTCTCCCAAGTAGCTGGGAATACAGGCACACGCCACCATGCCCAGCTAATTTTTGTATTTTCAGTAGAGACAGGGTTTCACCATGTTGGCCAAGATGGTCTCCATCTCCTGACCTCATGATCCGCCTGCCTTGGCCTCCCAAAGTGCTGGGATTACAGGCGTGAGCTGCCGTGCCCAGCTGTGTTTTACATCTTTATAAATATTGTTCAGTTATTTCAGTACTCATGGAAAGACTGAACAACCAAAACGTTGCCTCTGTTGGAAGACCTCTGAGGAATTTATCACAGGAATAATCAAGTGCTTTGCTTTTAAGTCCTTGTTCTTTATTTGTATCTACTGCAAGTTTGTTATTTCTTTCCTTCAATATGTATTAAACACCTCTACCGTGCACCAGGTAAGCTTTGAGGCCAAAACCATAAACATAACAAATGTGGTTGCTGCCCCCACAGTATTTACAGTCTAGGAGATGGAGCAGTTGGGGGCAGGAGTACACATGAACGAAATAATTATACACTGAGTCATTACAAACTGTGTTAAGTGCCATGAAGGAGAAGCACAGGGTGACTGAAAGTGTTCAAGAGGCTCCTGACTTCGTGTGGAGGTCTCAGAAGACTTCCCTGGGGAAATGATGTTTATTCTGATTAATAAGACAGACTTAGCGAGGCCGAGGAAATGGCAGGTTTGAAGTCCTAGAGGAAGGAAGGAGCACGGATTCTGGCCAGCAGCATGGATTACAGGATCTGGAAAGGGTCTTCAAGATCATTTTGTTTCAGTCTCCTCATTTGACATGTGAGGAAACTAAAGTTTAGAGAGCTAAATGACTTGACCAGGGTTATACAGATAGTAACAAAGTCAGGCTGCAGAACCCAGTGTGCTCATCCTGGGAGCTGTGGGTCTGAACTAGACAGCTATGGGATAGTTGCCTGGGTTTGTGTAGGAGGACTTAAGTTCAGGTTCTTGTGACAAGCTGCCTGACATGTTTCATTTCTCTTTACTAGTAAGATACAGTTTGGATGAATGGTCATTCCAATCTAGCGGGTTGGTTTGTTCTTCAGCATACTTCTCTTTCTTACAAGTTTAAATAATAATAACAATGGTGGTTAATTCTTTAGCGCTTGCTCTATGTCAAATACAGTTCTAAGCAACTTACATGTATTAAATCATTTCATTTTGACAGCAGTTCTGTAAGGTAGGTGTTATTATTATTACCCCATTTTACAGATGAGGAAATTGAAGCTCCAGAAGGTAAAGGCACTTGCCAACCATCACAGAGCTAGTGAGTGGCAAAGCGGGGGGGACTGAGTCCAAACAGTCTGGCTTCAGGGCCCATGTGCTTTGTCTCCCAGGCACTCTCAGTGTCAGCAGCAGGCTGATGGACTCAGGTCTGAGCCCAGAGCTGCCTTGTGCCATGGAAGGTCCACATCAGTGGCTCTCAACCCTGGCTGCACATCAGAATCAGCTGGGGAGCTTGTAAAAAGTGTTAATGTCCAGGCCTCGCCCCCGTTCAGTTAAATTGCAATCTCTAGGGGTGGATCCTAGTCACTGAGGGTTTTTAAAAGGTTCCGTGGTCAGCCTAATGCAGCTAAGGGTTGAGATGTACTGGGATCTAGCCTTGCCATTGCTTTGCCCTTTGGGAGCAACCAGTAGCCCATACTTGCCTTTGTGTTCTGGACACCCACTTAGTAGGACACTTGTAGAGGCACTTATTCATACCACAGCACAGGCTCCTGTCTCGGCATAAAGAACTCATTCAGTGTACATGCTTTGGCAGCCACATCCACCAGTGATGTGTGGTAACAAGTCTGTAAAGGGCTAAGAGAGTATTTTCAGTCCTGAGCGTCAGAAGACAGTGGAGCTTAGTGGAGTGGAGCTTGGCTCTGAGTCAAACAGACCCAGATTCAAGTTGATGCTTTGTGTCATGGTCTGTGATTTTAGAGACTGGTGTTTATCCTCTCACCAACTCCATTTTGTCATCCATATAATCAAGCTAATACGATAATGCTACCTCTTTCATGAGGCTTTCGTGAGGATTAAATGAGATAGTATATAGAAAGCAATCAGTGAGCCAGGCGCAGTGGCTCATGCCTGTAATCCCAGCACTTTGGGAGGCCGAGGTAGGCAGATCACCTGTGGTCAGGAGTCCAAGACCAGCCTGGCCAACATGGTGAAACCCCATCTCTACTAAAAAATAGAAAAATTAGCCAGGCTTGGTGGCAGTCACCTGTAATCCCAGCTACTCAGGAGGCTGAGGCAGGAGAATCGCTTGAACCTGGGAGGTGGAGGTTGCAGTGAGCCAAGATTGTGCCACTGCACTTCAGCCCGGAAGACAGTGAGACTGTCTCCAACAGAAAAAAAAAAAAAAAAAAAAGAAAAGAAAAGAAAAAAGAAAGAAGAAAAAGAAAGCACTCAGTGCTAGGCCATGTCTTTATTTCATGACTATCCACGTAGCTTATGTGAGTAAACAGCTATATTTGGGAAAAGCTACTAGTGACACTGATATTGACAGGAATTTGATTTGACATTTAATGAGTGCCTGGTATGTACAATGAAGAGTGAAGGATCCTGAAGAGCTAGGATGACTAGGAAGGCCCCGTGCCTGCTGACTGGCTTGCTGGCTGGGAGGGAGCATAAAGACTTGCACCCAGATAACTCATATAAGGTAGAGTGTGCTGCAGCAGAGGTCTAAACGAGAAGCTAAGGGAGGCCAGGTGCAGTGGCTCATGCTTGTAATCCCAGCGCTTTGGGAGGCTGAGGCAGGTGGATCACTTGAGATTAGGGGTTCGAGACCAGCCTGGCCAACATGGTGAAATCCCATCTCTACTAAAAATACAAAACAGCTGGACATGGTGGCGGGCACCTATAGTCCCAGCTACTTGGGAGGCTGAGGCAAGAGAATCACTTGAACCTGGGAATGGGGAGGTTGTAGTGAGCCGAGATCACTCCATTGCACTCCAGCCTGAGTGACAAGAGTGAGACTCGATCTCAAAAAAAAAAAAAAAAAAAAAAAAGCTAAGGGAGCACAAGATATGGAGAGAGAAAGCCCCAATTCAAACAGAAGCTGGAAAACAATTATAAAATAACCAAGGAAATATGAATACTAACTGAACTCAATATGTGATGATATTAAGGAATTATAAATTTTTAGCTGTGATAACGGTATTATACGTATATTTTTGAGGAGCAATTATAGTTTAGATAAACATAATTCTAATTAATAATATGTAAGTCAGATGAATTGAAATGATGTCTTGTGGGGGTAGAGATGAAAGAAGATTGGCCACGTATAGCTAATTGTTGAAGTTGGGTGATGGAACTTTGTGTTCATTTTACTGGCCGCTCTACTTTTATATATGGTTGAGATTTTTCACAATAAAAAGTTTTAAAAAGAGGGCGGGGCACAGTGGCTCATGCCTATAACGCCAGCACTTTGGGAGGCCGAGGCGGGCAGATCATTTGAGGCCAGGATTTTGAGACCAGCCTGGCCAACATGGTGAAACTCTGTCTCTACTAAAAATACAAAAATTAGCTGGGCATGGTGGCACACACCTGTAATCCCAGCTACTTGGAGGCTGGGGCAGGAGAATCACTTGAACTTGGGAGACAGAGGTTGCAGTGAGCCAAGATCGTGCCACTGCACTCCAGCCTCAGTGACAGAGCGAGATTCCATCAAAAAAAAAAAAAAAAGTTTTAAAAAGAGGTAAAGTTGCGGCCAGGTGCAGTGGCTCACGCCTGTAATCCCAGCACTTTGGGAGGCCAAGGCAGGTGGATCACGAGGTCAGGAGTTCAAAACCAGCCTGGCCAAGACGGTGAATCCCCATCTCTACTAAAAATACAAAAAAAAAATAGCCGGGTGTCTGTAATCCCAGCTACTCGGGAGGCTGAGGCAGAGAATTGTTTGAACCCGGGAGGCAGAGGTTGCAGTGAGCCGTGATTGTACCACTGCACTCCAGCCTGGGCGACAGAGCGAGACTCGGTCTCAAAAAATAAAAATAAAAATAAAAAAAAGAGAGAGAGAGAGGTAAAGTTGAAGAAAAGGAAGGAAACAAGCAGTACACAATTGTGGAATCTGGAAAATTTTCAGGATGAGGTGGCATCTGACTTGGGCATGGGTGACTAGGGAGAGTTGATGTCGCAGTTTAAATCTGAAGGGAGTCTGCTGGCAGAATCTCCTCTTTCTCGAGGGGCTTCAGTCTTTTTTCTTTTAAGGCCCTCACTGATTGGATGAGGCCCACTCACATTATGGACAGGAATTTGTTTTACTCAAAGTCTACTGATTTAAATGTCAAACTCATCTTAAACATGCCTTTACAGCAACATCTAGACTAGTGTTTTTCCCAAATAGCTGGGTACTGTGGCCTAACCAAGTTGACATATGAAATTAATCATCACAGGGTGGCAGTGGGAAATGATATTAGGAAAACCGGGAGGGGCCAAATTGTAAAGTGTTTTGAATTCTGTTAAAATTGTCTTTAGTAAACTTCTTTGGAAAATTTTTCTTCTCAAAATGTTTTCTTTAGAAAATTGGGAATTGTTGAAGGCTTCTGAGCAAAGCAATGGTAGCATCTGATGAGTTTGGAAGGGTACTTGGCTGCAATGTGGAGGATGAGTTGGAGAGGGCAGAGACTGAAGATCAAACGATGGGTAAGGAAACTGACCCTTGCTCAAGAGAGATGATGTGAGGTACTGGGAGTAGAGCTGAAAAGTATCCAAAGCATAGAATATAATGCAGGTAGCAGCAAGAGATCAGACTGAGCAGTAGGCAGAGGCCAGGTCATGGAGCACCTGGTAAGCCAGATTAAAGAGCCTGGAGTTTATCCTGACGATAATGGGGGACCCACTGAAGAGTTGAAGTCAAGGGAGTAACCTGATTAAATCACTCTGACTGCTAGATGGGGAATAAGGGCAGGTAGACCAGCTAGTAACAGTTGTAGTAGTGTGGGAAAAAGATGATGGTGGCTTGGACTAGTGTGAGAGTGGAAAGAAAGAAAAGTAAACAAATTTGGGACATGTTTCGAGCCACTGGAACTTGGTTAGTGATGGATTAGATCAGAGAAAGGTGAGAGACAGACAGAACTTAAAGGTGACTCAGGTTTTGGGCCTGAGCAAGTAGGTTGATGACAGTGCCATTTGCTGACATGAGGAAAACTAGAGGACAGTCAGGATTGGAGTGGAGCAAAATCAAGAGTTCTGATTAGGACATATAAAGTTTCAGATGTTCAGTAGACTTCTGAGTGGCAATGTCAAGTAGCTAGTTGATTACATGATCCTGTGACTCAGAGGTGAGATACAGATAGAAATTTGGAAATCATCAAGCAGAGGAGAACAGAAAGAAGGCCAGCGCAGTTGAAGGGTTTTGTGACCCTTTATCTTGGGTCACAAAAGAGTGACCCAAGATAAAGTTGAAAAGGTGGGAGGGTCAGGCATGGTGGTGCATGCCTGTGGTCCCAGCTACTAGGAAGGCTGAGGAAGGAGGATCACTTGAGCCCAAGAGTTCTGGACTGTAAAGCACTAAGCTAATCAGATGTCCACATTAAGTTCAGCATCACTATGGTGACCTCTCGGAAGTGGGGGACCACCAGGTTGCCAAAGGAGGGGTGAACTGGCCCAGGTTGGAAACAGCAGATCAAAACTCCTGTGCCGATCAGTAGTGGGATTGCACCTGTGAATAGCCTGTGTTGCCCACTCCAGCTTGGGCAACATAGTGACACCACATCTCTGTTAAAAAAAAAAAAATTTTTTTTTGAGACAGAGTCCACTGTGACGCCCAGGTTGGAGTGGAATGGTGTGATCTCGACTCACTGCAACCTCTGCTTCCTGGGTTCAAGCCATTCTCGTGCCTCAGCCTCCCAAGTAGCTGGGACTACAGGCGTGCGCCACCACACCCAGCTAATTTTTGTATTTTTAGTAGAAATGGGGTTTCACCATATTGGCCAGACTGGTCTCAAACTCCCAACCTCAAGTTATCTGCCCACCTCGGCCACCCAAAATGCTGGGATTACAGGTGTGAGCCACTGCACCCAACTTAAAAAATATTTTTTTAAAAAAAGAAAAAAAAGGGTGGGCAGAGCAGATCATATAGGACCTTGTAGCCTACAAGCATGCTGGAACCACTTCCTACTGGCTCAGGAGAACTGACTGTTAAATTTCAGGAAATTTGGGAGCTAGTTGACTTCACATTTGGCAGCCTGAAATCAGCCATAGTGGGAGTACTGACGCTGTTGAAATTGGTAAATGCTACAATTCAGCCCTTTTTTTATTTTCCTCCAGAGAACCAGTTGTTAAACTTTACCACCATATTAGTACTATGGCTTGTAGGCTCCAGTAAGAAATTTAGATTTTATTCTAAGTGTGATGTAAAGTCATTAAAATGTTTTAAGCAGGTGAGTAAAAGGATCTGATTTTCTTTTTTTTTTTTTTTTTTTTTTTTTGAGGCAGAGTCTCACTCTGTTGCCCTGGCTGGAGTGCAGTGGTGCGATCTCGGCTCACTGCAAGCTCCGCCTCCCGGGTTCACACCATTCTCCGGCCTCAGCCTCCAGAGTAGCTGGGACAACAGGCGCCCGCCACCACGCCCGGCCAATTTTTTGTATTTTTAGTAGAGACGGGGTTTCACTGTGTTAGCCAGGATGGTCTCGATCTCCTGATCTCGTGATCTGCCCACCTTGGCCTCCCAAAGTGCTGGGATTACAGGCGTGAGCCACCGTGCCCGGCCAAGGATCTGATTTTTAAAAATCACTGTACGTGGCCAGGTGCAGTGGCTCACGCCTGTAATCCCAGCACTTTAGGAGGCCGAGGCAGGCGGATCCCATGAAGTCAGGAGTTCAGGACCAGCTGGGCAACATGGTGAAACCCCGTCTGTACTAAAATACAAAAAAATTAGCTGGGCGTGGTGATGCACACCTGTAATCCCAGCTACTCAGAAGGCTGAGGCAGGAGAATCACTTGAACCCAGGAGACAGAGGTTGCAATGAGCCAAGATTGCACCACTGCACTCCAGCCTGGGTGACAAAGCGAGACTCCATCTCAAAATAAATAAATAAATAAATCACTGTACAAGAATGGACTCTCAGCGGGAGAAGGCAAGATCCCTAAGGAAACTGCTGCAACAATCCACATGTGCAGTGGTGCCTTGGCAGTGCAGGTAGAGTTCAGTCAAGAAATTTGGAAGATTGTTAAGGTCCTAAGACTGGATATAGATGGACCTTGATTTATCACAAGTTGATTATAATTGACCTGTTATGTAATTCATGTTACTTAGTGTCTTTTTGTTTTAGTTGTGGGGAGCACCAGATTACAGAATGATTACTTTGACTCATGACCCGGGGCTCTTTACAATTCTTACCAGAAACTGGCAGATGATAAATCAGTCATCTTATTTGGTAGCAAAATAAGGAGGTTACTTTCCTCCATGAACATAATTTCCTCTTTTCAATATTTCAGTCTTACATTAGCAGGAGGAACTTGAAGTCTTGTGATTAGGCAGATTCTTTGTAAGGGAAAAGGAGGCTTACTATCCCTTTGATAACAGTTCTTTACTGATAGGGTAAGAAGGAAAGGAGGTTGAGTCCGAACAGTGCTAAAGGAAACACTTTAAAGTAAGACATCCACTGAAGACCCCTAGCCATTTTGCCTACTGTAAAATAGAACCATCTACAATGTCTTGTAAAGAGAAAAAAGAAATGAATTTTGATATTTGTTTTCTGCAAAGATTCTACATTACATTGTATAAGTCTTGACCCACCATTTTTATAACTCATGCATAAAATTATGTGAAAATGCTTTAAAAATTCCAGCCCACTCTTATACTATTTTATGTACTCATTCAGCAAACTATTCATTGAGCACCGGTCATGTGTCAGCTGCTGGTTAAGGCACTAGAGATATGGAAATTAAAAAGACCCAGTCCTCACAGAGTTCACAGAACACTAGGAAAAACAGACATGTAGATTGGACATGATTACAGTACAATTGTGAACGAGGTCTCTTTGAAAGAGTTGTCTGTATTACCATCTCCAGTCTTTCTTTTCCCATTCTCTCTTTTTTTTTTTTTTTTTTTTTTTTTTGAGACAGAGTCTCACTCTGTCGCCCAGGCTGGAGGGCAGTGGTGCAATCTTGGCTCACTGCAACCTCCACCTCCCAGGTTCAAGTGATTCTCATGCCTCAGCCTCCCAAGTGGCTGGGATTACAGGCGTCTGCCACTATGTCCGGCTAATTTTTGTATTTTTAGCAGAGACAGGGTTTCGCCATGTTGGCCAGGCTGGTTTCGAACTCCTGACCTCAGGTGATCCACTTGCCTTGGCTTCCCAAAGTGCTAGAATTACAGGCGTGAGCCACCACGCCCAGCCCCCATTCTCTAATCTCTTTTTTTTTTTTTTTTTTTTTTTTTGAGACAGAGTCTCACTCTGTTGCCCAGGCTGGAGTGCAGTGGCACAATCTCAGCTCACTGCAACCTCTGCCTCCTGGGTTCAATGGGTTCAAGCAATTCTCCTGCCTCAGCCTCCCAAGTAGCTGGGATTACAACCAGGCTGGGAGATTCAGCTTGTCCATTTCATGTTCTGTTTCTCACAATCATCTGTGTTTGCTTGTCACTGCACCTTAAAGAGAAGGCATAACTCAAAAGTTTCACCCTTCAACTTGATGGATAATTATTTTTATTTTATTTTATTTTATTTTTTGAGACAGGGTTTTGCTCTGTTGCCCAGGCTGGAGTGCCATGGTGCAATCTCGGCTCACTGCAGCCTCAACCTCCTGGGCTCAGTCGATCCTCCTGCATCAGCATCTACTCCCTCCTGAGTAGCTGGGACTACAGGTACATGCCATCATGCCTGGCTAATTTTTTTTTTCTTTTGTAGAGATGAGGTTTCGTCATGTTGCTCAGGCTGGTCTTGAACTCCTGGGATCAAGTGATCTGCCAGTCTCAGCCTCCCAAAGTGCTGGAATTACAGGCATGAGCCACCGCGTCCAGCCATTCTATATTTTTAAAGCATAGAATATCGATTCTTTGAGCTGGATTAATGAGGAAAGATATAACAATCATTAATATAAAATAAAAAATTGTGAAACCTCGTTAATTTGCATGCCACTAACCTAAAATTCTAATAACCCAGGGCTTAGTAAGCAAATTAGTCATATAAACAGCATAATTATAGGGATATTTAAACTGTTTACAAAAAGCAGCTGCTTTTAAAGCCTGCTGAAGTACCTATTTATTACTAATAATGGCTAATATTATTGACAGTTATAATGTTTCTGGCACTCTTCATTGTCTTATTTAATTTCCACAGCAACTCTAAGAGCTAGGTATTATCACTCCCATTTTTGAAATAAGGAAATTGAAGCTCAGAGAAGTTAAGGAACTCATTGGGTGCAGTGGCTCACGCCTGTCATCCTAGCACTTTGGGAGGCCGAGGTGGGTGGATCACTTGAGGTCAGGAGTTTGAGACCAGCCTGGCCAACATGGCAAAACCCTGTCTCTACTAAAAATACAAAAATTAGCCAGGCGTGGTGGCACGTGCCTGTAATCCCAGCTACTCAGGAGGCTGAGGCACAAGAATCGCTTGAACTTGGGAGGCAGAGGTTGCAGTGAGCCAAGATCATGCCACTGGGTGACAGAGTAAGACCCTGTCTCCAAAAAAAAAAAAAAAAAAGGAACTTGCTTAAGATGAAAAATAGCTAATGAGTAGAAGAGACAAGGGTTCCAATCCAGGTCTGTGTGATGCTGAAGCCCACAGGCAGAACATTCACGCTCTACCTAGGCTTCCACAGATCACTCAACCATGCGTGAAAGTAAGGCCTGAAGTGTCTCTACTAGGTTGCCCTTCATTAATCTAGTTCCAGTCATATATAATAAAATGGAGTGTCTTTCCCAAATTTCATAATTTAGATTTCACTCATTTAGGCCGACTCCCCCGCTATACATACCCACTAGTTAGAATTAGTGGCCTTTTACTATATGCTGTATTGAATGTCCTTATAGTTGGGGGTCATGAGAGAAACTAAAGTCTAACTTGGACAAGATGACAACCGGCATTGCCAGGGTTGTGCAGCAACAGTAGTGGCGTGGGGTGTCCTGCAAGGGCATGAGTTAGGTGGCTGTCAGGGGCAGCATAAGTTGTAGTGTAAAGCCTTGGAGCCTAGAGGCCAAGGTCACAGAGTCACCAGGAGGCAGGATCCTGGAGTGCAGATTGCAGTGGCCCAGTAGGCAGAGCATCTGGCCTCTAGGTCTGCCTCTGCTACGTACCAGCTGGGGGCTTTGGTTAAGTCGCTCTGCTTCTCCAGGTCGTATGTTTTTGTTTGTGAAGCGAATAATTGGAAGGGAAGATCTTAGGGTCCGTTTCAGATTGGGGTCTCTGGTTTAGGGATCTGCGTTATCAGAGTCTAAAGTAATCAAGTCCTTGGAGATCTAGTAATCAGAAGGAGAGCAAGAAAGAGCCAGCTTTCATTGTCAGGGGCAACAAAGAGGTGGCTCATGCCCATAATCCCAGCACTTTGGGAGGCCGAGGCAGGAGGATCACCTGAGGTCAAGAGTTTGAGGCCAGCCTGGCCAACATGGTGAAACCCCACCTCTACTAAAAGTACAAAAATTAGCTGGGTGTGGTGGCATGCACCTGCAACTCCAGCTACTCGGGAGGCTGAGGCAGGAGAATTGCTTGAATCTGGGAGGCAGAGGTTGCAGTGAGCCGAGATCACACCAGATCACACCACTGCTCTCTAGCATGAGTGACAGAGTGGGACTCCATCTCAAAAAAAAAAAAAAAAAAAAGTCCAGAAAGCCTGGTTTGAATCAGTAAAATTCAGTTTTCACACTGCTTCTCTGATTGTAATTCATTCTTCTACAGATTTTTAAGGAGGGTGGAAGAGAGAAAAGCTAAGTAAAATGTGGTCCTAGCCATCACAGGTCTCATAGTATCCTGAGGGAAAGAGACAGGAAACAACTAACTGGAATATAAAACAGAATAAAATGTGTTCATTACCTGCTGTACGACCTTGGTCAAATCACTTAACCTGTCCCTGAGCCTCAGTTTCCTCAACTGTAACAGACACATAAGCAGTCAATAAATGTCAGCAGCTATGCATCAGTAGTGGCAATTGTAATATGGACTACATGTGTAATATTTTGTACTATGCCATTACATCTTAGTAAAATAGAACCATCTACAATGTCTTGTGAAGAAAGAAATGAAATGAATTTTGATATTTGTTTTCTGCAAAGATTCTACATTACATTGTATAAGTCTTGACCCACTGTCTTTATAACTCATGCATAAAATTATGTGAAAATGCTTTAAAAATTCCAGCCCAGTCTTATACTGAGTATTTTATGTACTCATTCAGCAAACTATTCATTGAGCACCGGTCTTGTGTCAGCTGCTGGTTAAGGCACTAGAGATACGGAAATTAAAAAGACCCAGTCCTCACAGAGTTCACAGAACACTAGAAAAACAGACATGTAAATTGGACATGATTACAGTACAATTGTGAAAGAGGCCTCTTTGAAAGAGTTGTCTATATTCACCATCTCCAATCTTTCTCTTCCCATTCTCTTTTTTTTTTTTTTTTTTTTGAGACAGAGTCTCACTCTGTTGCCCAGGCTGGAGTGCAGTGGCGCGATCTCAGCTCACTGCAACCTCCACCTCCCAGGTTCAAGCGATTCTCATGACTCAGCCTCCTGAGTAGCTGGGATTACAGGCGCCCACCACCATGCCCGGCTAATTTTTGTATTTTTAGCAGAGACAGGGTTTTGCCATGTTGGCCAGGCTGGTCTCGAACTCCTGACCTCAGGTGATCCACTTGCCTTGGCCTCCCAAAGTGCTACAATTACAGGCATTAGCCACCATGCCCAGCCCCATTCTCTCTTGAGTCCATTCCAGTCAGACTTTTGCTCCACCACCCAATAAACTTCTCTTTTATTTTTTGAGACATGGACTCACTCTATCGCCCAGGCTGGAGTACAGTGGCACAATCATGGTTCACTGCAGCCTCAACCTCATGGGCTCAAGCAACCCTCCCACCTCAGCCCCCCCCCCCCCCCCCGCCCAAGTAACTGGGACTACAGGTGTGCACCACCACACCCACCTAATTTTTATATTTTTTGCAGAGATACGGGTCCCACTATGTTGCCCAGGCTGGTCTTGAACTCCTGGGCTCAAGCAATCCTCCCCCCATGACCTCCCAAAGTGCTGGGATTGCACATGTGAGCCACTGCACCCAGCCAAAACTTCTCTTTTTATGATAACCAGTGATCTCCATGTGTTTAGATCCAATGGTCACTTCTCAGTCTTCATCTTACTGGGCCCTCGGCAGCTCACCACTCCTCCTTGACATACCACCTTCACTTGGCTTCCTGGACACCACACTTTCCTTTTCCTTCTTCACCGACTGCTCCTTCTCAGTCTTCTTTGCTGGGTCTAATGTGGAAGTATCCCCAGGCTCAAGCCCTAAGTGATCTCATCTGGTCTCCTGGCTTTAAATACCATCCATGTACTGATGACTCCCTAATTATGTCTCCAGCCCTGACCTCTCCCCTGAACTCCAGACTCATGTAGCCAACTCTCCATCTCCATTTGAATGGCTAACAAGCATTGCACAGTTGAACTCCTGATGTTTTCACCCACCCTCAAAAAACAAAAACAGAAAGCCAACCTGCTTCTCCCATAGCGTCCTCCATCTCAGTTCATGGCACTTCTGTCTATCCCGTCACTTAGGCCAGAAACTTTAGAGCCATCCTTGACTCTCCTCTCACACCCTCATCCAGTCCATCAGCCAATCCTGTTGACTCTACCTTCAGAATATATCGAGTCTGACCACTGCTCACCACTCCACCACTAGCATCCCAGTCCAAGCTACCGTCATCTCTTGCCTAAATTACTCTAGTAATCTAACCAGTCTCCATCCTACTTTTCCCTCCATCCTTGAGTCTTTTTCAACACAGCAGCCAAAGTGATCATGTGAAAATATAAATTAGGTCATGCCATTCTTCTATTCATAACCCCCCAGTGACCAGTCTTCTCAGTAAAAGCCAAAATGCTTACTGTGTGCCCTACCAGCCTTATACAACCTAGCCACCATTGACTTTTCTGAAGTCATATCCCATTACTCTCTATTTTGTTCATTCCATTACCACCACATTGGCCTCCTCATTGCCTCTGTAACACCCCAGACATGCTCCTGTCCCGGGGCCTTTGAAGATATCTGTACAACTTGCTTCCTCACTTCCTTCAGATCTCCAAAAAGCCATCTTCTTGGTGAAGTCTTCTCTGATTACCCTAATAAAAACTTCAGCATCCTCCAGACACTCCTTATGTTCCCCCTGCTTTTATTTTATCCAGAGCACTCACCTCCTCTTAGTATTTGGCGTAATTTACTTATTTATTTTCTTTCTTTGTCTTGTCTTCCCCTGCAATTAGAATTTCAGCTTTATAGGAACAGGGACTTTTGTCTGTTTGGTTCACTAATGTATCCTGAATGTCGGGCATATAGTAAGTATCAATAAATATGCAAATAAATGAATAGTCTTTAGAGGAGATAATGGGAGCTAATGGGAGTATAAAAAAGAGCTAAGGAGTGCAGTCAGTATGATTGGGGTGAGTGATGCTTTTCATATTGGAAAAGTTGTCATGAAGGGCCTTACATGTCATTCTAAGGAGCTTAGATTTTATCCTGTAGGCGGTAAAAAGTCAGCAAAGGAGTCAGTGGTCTGAATTGGAATTTTAGAAATGCGTTCTGGCTGTAGCATAAAGAATGAGGCGGGGCACAGTGGCTCATACCTGTAATCTCAGCACTTTGGGAGGCCGAGGCAGGTGGATCACCTGAGTACAGGAGTTCAAGACCAGCCTGCCCAACACAGGGAAACCCCATCTCTACTAAAAATACAAAAATTAGGCAGGTGTGATGGCATGCACCTATAATCCCAGCTACTCGGGAGGCTGAGGCAGGAGAATCGCTTGAACCCAGGAGGCAGAGGTTGCAGTGAGCCGAGATCGTGTGACTGCACTCCAGCCTAAGCAACAGAGTGAGACTCTGTCTCAAAAAAAAAAAAAAAAAAAAAAAAAAGAAGAAGAAGAATGAATTGGAGGCTGGGTGTGGTGGCTTATACCTGTAATCCTAGCACTATGGGAGGCCAAGGTGGGAGGATCACGTGAGCCCAGAAATTCGAGACCAGCCTGGGCAACATAGGGAAACCTTGTCTCTACAAAAAATACAAAAATTAGCAGGGAATGGTGGCGCATGCCAATAGTCCCAGCTACCAGGGAGGCTAAGGTGGGAGGATCACCTGAGCCCAGGAGGTTGAGGCTGCAGTGAGCCGTGACTGCACCATTGCACTCCAGCCTGGGTAACAGAGCAAGACTCTGTCTCAAAAAAAGAAAGAAAAAGGAAAAGAAAAGAATTGAAAAGGACAAGAGTGGGTCCAAGAGGCCAGTAACAGACTGCTACAGTAATGCACACATGAGATGGTGGTAGCCTGAATTATGGGAGTGCCAGTGGGGATGGAAAGGAGGAGCTGCATTTGAGAAATGCTCTATTTAGAAGACAAGATTGATAGGACTTGATGATTGCTTGGATAGGGCAGTAGGGTGGGCGAAACGAAGGAATTCCAGGTTTCTGGCTTGGGGTAGCTTGTTAAAGAGTTGGGCCATTCATCACTGAGATAAGAAATACAGAAGAAAGAATAAATCTGACACTGTCAAGAAGAAAGGCAACAATAGGTTCTAGGTGTGTCGAGTTTTGAGTATTTGTGTACTATCCAGGTAGAGCTGCCCAGTAGGCAGTTGGGTGCTTGGTTTTGGAGGTCAGTGAGAGGTCAGAGCCAAAGATAAAGATCTGGGAGCCATCTGCCTGTAGGAGGTGTTTAAAGCAAAAGCTGTGGTAGAATTTCCTAGAAAAGGTATATAAATTGAGGAAGACCAAAAGCGTTCCTGGTTATCAGTGCCAAATATTGCCCCCTAAGAAATCCAGTAATAATATAGCCAAAAAGAGCCACTGGATTTGGAAACCAGGAGATCGACAATGGAATACATTTCATTTATTCAAATGTTTATTAAATATCTACTATGTGTTAAGAATACTAAGGATACAGAAGTCAATAAAACAGACCAAAAAATCCCTCCTTACATGTAGCTGAAATTCTAGTTGCAGAGAAGGAGCAGATAAGTAAAGGAAATAAATAAGTAAATTATTCCAAATATTAAAAGGCAGTGAATGCTCTGAAGGTTAGATAAGCTGCCTAGGGTCACAGGGCCAAGTAAGTGAAGAAACTAGGACTTGAAACGAACCTGCTCAACTCCAGAGTTGTGCTCTTCTTACTGTTGTACCACACCTCCTCTCCCACATCGATAATCTTGGTTCCATTGCCACAGAATGCCATATAGCCCCAACTAAACATTTCAGAAACAAACCAAAGTATGTGCATAGCTTAATCTAAACTCAACACCATTTCTGAAAGCCAGCTATGAGGGGACATCCCCTTCACAGTGGACAGGTAGTACCAGTTTTATATGTAGATGGTATATTGAAATGATATACGATCATTTCATCTGATCGTAAAATTATTTTTCTAAGAGGATGGCTGGGTGCAGTGGCTCACGCCTGTAATCCTAGCACTTTGGGAGGCCGAGGCAGGTGGATCACTTGAGGCCAGGAGTTTCAGACCAGCCTAGCCAACATCGTGAAACCCCATCTCTACTAAAAATATAAAAATTAGCCAGGTGTGGTGGTGTGCACCTGTAGTCCTAGATACTCAGGAGGCTGTGACAGGAGAATCACTTGAACCCGGGAGGTGGAGGCTGCAGTGAGCCGAGATCATGCCACTGCACACCAGCCTGGGCAACAGAGTGTGAGACTCTGTCGCAAAAAAAAATAATAATATTAAAAGAGAAAACGTTCCTTTCAGAGATGGAGCATTTTGGTAACAATAGGGTTCAGTCAGGATGGCTCTGAAGGTGGTGATGATGTCCATGGGGTGGCCAAAATGGTATAAAGGTGAGGATCACTGAAGCCGAAGGCCAGAAACTGGTCATGGGCTGGGTCGTCTTTATAGATGCCAAAGTTACCTAAGATGACAGTGAAGCTAGGAGAGGGTGAGCCACCAGGTATCACAGTCTTCAATGAATGTGGAAGAGTGGCCAGATTAGTAGATAATAGCAGGCCAAGGAGTATGGTTCAGTGACATCAACCCCAGCTAAGTGCTTCTGTCATGAGAGTGAAGGAGGAAGGGTTTGGGAACAGCAACAGAGAGCGAGAAGAATGCCACCATCGCAATGCTCCCCACCCTGTCACATCTGTGAGGTAGAGAAATGAACAGCCTCCGCTTGGGAGCTTCACAGGGGAAGAAGGACCAGTAAAGACAAGGAAACAGGAGAATACTTTAAAAAGGCTAAGGGCATGGGATTATGTTTATCATGTCCAGAAGGCATAGGTTGGGGGGGAATCTAAGTATGAAATTGAATCTGTCCTAAATGTCTGCTTCCTTCCAGGCAAAATAAACGACAAATATATGGACAGGGTATCATGATTGTATTGCGTGTTAATATCTTTTCTAAGCCCACAAAACAAGAAGAACCCCACAGCAGCCATTCTTTGCCATCACCTTAGCCAGGAACCCAGCATCCAGAGTGTAGACTTGAGACCCTGGCTCCTTCCACTAGGACATTTATTTCCTAGTGTTTCAATCACCTCATCCCAGCTTCTGTTTCCTGCCAGGCTCAGAGCCCCTACCTCCCACACAATGGAGGAGTAGATGTCCATTTCTCAGGAGCAGTGGACTGCTTCCGGCAGATAGTGAAGGCCCAGGGGGTCCTGGGGCTCTGGAATGGATTGACAGCCAATTTACTGAAGGTGAGAAGAGCCACCAGCCTCCACTGCTCCCCTGCCTCTTCCAATTCTACCCTCTTCCTTTGTCACCCCCAACCCCCACTACAGTTTGCTTGGAAAACCCCCTCTAGCAGTAATGGGTAGCACAAGGCCCATGAATGCATACTGTCTGTTAGCCCCGTAGAGAGGGGAACCTGTGCAGTGGTGGAGTATCTTATACCCCATTCCAGAGGAGCTGAGCATTTAGTGCAGAGATACTTAATCTGGAGGTTCATGGGCCCCTAAGGGGAACCTAACCCCTCATCCTAAAATTCTATGCAAAAATGTATGTGTATATGCATATGTGTATCATATTCCCAAAGAACTCCATGACAAAAATAAAAATAAAAAATAAAAAACGTTAAGCACCCTGGACTAACCTTGCACTAGCTGGCATGTGAATGCTTCCAGTCAAGGCCAGCATATAGTGACAGGTAGTATCAGATAGTCTGCGTGCATATGACCCAGATCTAGCGCCTCCCAGGCAGGTCATGCCCTTCAATCACTGTCATTCCTCTCCCAACCCACACTGAGCCAGCTTTCCTTTTGCCATCTTCCCTGATTCCAAAAAGAGTTACCATTTGTATTGCCACCGCCATTATCTCACTTTACAAGATAATTTACCCTGATCCAAGTTGACTGCAGACACATTGATGTTTTCTTTTTAAGAACTTAACTTGATTTTCATTTTTGGTTTTAACAGATAGTTCCATATTTTGGAATTATGTTTAGCACCTTTGAGTTCTGCAAGAGAATCTGTCTTTATCAAAATGGTTACATTCTGTCTCCACTGAGCTATAAATTGACCCCAGGAGTCGATCAGAGTTTGCAGCCCCAGGAATTACGAGAATTAAAGAAGTTCTTCAAAACGAGAAAACTGAAGCCTAAAAAACCAACTCTATAAAATGGAATGGAACTAGAAGTGCACTGACTGACAGCGTGTTGCAATCACAGATAAATGTAGCCTCATAACTGTGTACCTGAGGAGGGATGAGAAGCTACTGCTATCTGCTGCTCTGGGAAATGAGATGGTTTGGCCACGCACCACCTCAGATCTCCAAACTGATGTCCCTGTGAACACCTGCACCATGAGAAGGTTTCCCAACAAGAGTGTGTCATGATGGCATTCCACGAGATTTTATAACCAGAGTCTAGCAGTGACAAAATGTACAATTAAGCTCTGAATAGAAACATGACACCAAAGAAAGGGCATTGCCATGACATCTCAAAGCAACAGGTAATTGAAGTGGCTGAGTGGATACCACGTTGTGAGGTCAGCCACTGGGTCACTTGTAGTCAATGCAAAGCTTGCACAAACCAACGTCAGCCTAGTTTCGCTCAGTTTGACCTGAGACTTTCCAATACAATCTGTTGTTTTGTTTTGTTTTTAGAGACAGGGTCTTGCTCTGTCACCCAGACTGGAGTACAATGACACGATCATAGCTCACTGCAGCCTTGAACTCCTGGGCTCAAGACATCCTCCTGCTTCAGCCTCCTGAGAGTTGGGACCATAGGTGCATACCACCACACCTAGCTAATTTTTTGGGGAGGTCTTGCTATGTTGCCCAGGCTGGTCTTGAACTCTGGACTCATGCAGTCCTCCTGCCTTGGCCTCCCAAAGCGCTAGGATTACAGGTGTGAGCCGCTGCACCCTGCCCCAGTACAATCTTTCTTGAACTCAAATTTTTGCTGACATCTGAGTGCACACACCACAGTGTAAATTATGCCTTATCAGAATCTAAATGAAAATAGCGAACATTTAAAAGCTATCATCATTGTAGTAGAATCATCCTTCTTTTTTGAAATTTGAAGCATCCCAGGCTTAAAATCTTGTGTTTCAGAAAGACAGTTTATACCATGACTGCTTAATTATCCCCCCAAAAACCTTCTGATTGAAGTCATGTACAGTTCAGTGGCCTAAATTCTCTGCCTTTTTAACTTGCTTTGCAAGCCTACCCTGAAAATAAGTTATTTAGTCAAGTTATTCTCAAAGATGTCCCAGTTGCCTAGAAAGGATCAAATGGAACATTTGACACACATACCCAAAAAAATGTAACTGACTATAAACACTTTAACCTAATCATCTGTATCAAACTTTCTAAAAATCAAATTTCAGGATTGTTCCACTTTAGAGATTCTATGTAAAGTTTAAATAACTATACTTTTCAAATAGCACCTATCTATGCATTTAAAAATGCATTAATATCTAACATAAAATTGTTAATTTATACACACACATACACTCATACATAGAGAGAGATTTTCAGTATGTTGCAAGTATTTTTTCCGATTAAATTTATTTTCCAAAGAAAAAATGATGTGTTGGTCATTTATTGCTAGTCTGAGTTATAAAACTATGGTTAAATACATATTGGCCAAATCTGTAAACTCTCAGAGCCTTATCCTATTTAAGTATACCAAAATAATTCACTTTTCCAACTGCTGCGGCATTCTATTTTATGGAGAATGGCAGTTAACACACACACACACGGAAATCTCATCTGTAGCTCAATCTGTTAGAGTTTGGAGGGTGGCAGATTCTTTACCCAGAGTGAATAGTTCATGTTTATTACTCTTTATTTTCCTTGAAACAGACAACTTTTCAAACAGTTCTGAAAGCTGCAAAAATATTTTTTACTTTTTTTTAACTAACTCTAAAATCCTAACCTCACATTATTTCATGATAATATCTTGTGTATTCTTCCACAAGTAATTTTTTTTTTTTTTGAAAAAAAATTGTCACCCAGGCTGGAGTCCAATGGCGCGATCTCAGCTCACTGGAACCTCCTCCCGGGTTCGAGCAGTTCTCCAGCTTCAGCCTCCCAAGTAGCTGGGATTACAGGCGCCCGCCACCACGCCTGGCTAATTTTTGTATTTTTAGTAGAGACAGGGTTTCACCATGTTGGCCAGGCTAGTCTCGAACTCCTGACCTTAGGTGATCTGCCCACCTCTGCCTCCCAAAGTGCTGGGATTACAGGTGTGAGCCACCACACCCCACCCTTCCACAAGTATTATTGAATAGATAGCTAAGCTCTTGCAGTTGTCATGCACAGAAATGTTTTCCGAGCTGCAGTTTTAATTTTTTCTTCATTAAATTAAGTGGGGAAAATAATACGCCTGATTTTTCTAATTTCAGAAGAACTCTAAAACTCTTGTTCTATTTCTAAAATAAACTTCCAGCTAATTTCATTTTCTTTGGAGTATGAAGAGAGAGTTCTGCCTTTCTGCTTTATGGCTGACAGTGAGCACCACACTGGACTAAGTACTTGAGAAGGATTATAAAGATGTGTGATGCAATATTGACTCAGGAGAATTTATGGTACTGAGGAACAAATCATACCTACATATATGAAATGACTATGATTACAAAGCAAATACAAGCAAAGGCATGATAATGTAGTATGAACTGTTTATAAGATTGCCAAGGAGCTCTATACAAACTTAGTGAATAAAAAACTAAAGGGATCATCACATGGGAGAGAGACTAGTTATCAACAGGGATTTGGGGAGGTTGTGAGTCTTTTTTTTTTCTTTTGAAACAGAGTCTCGTTCTGTTGCCCAGCCTGGAGTGCAGAGATGCAATCTTGGCTTGCTGCAACCTCCACCTGGTTCAAGTGATTCTCGTGCCTCAACCTCCTGAGTGGCTGGGACTACAGGCGCCTGCCACCATGCCCAGCTAATGTTTGTATTTTCTTGGTAGAGACGGGGTTTCACCATGTTGGCCAGGCTGGTCTTGAACTCGTGACCTCAGGTGATCCACCTGCCTCAGCCTCCCAAAGTGCTGGGATTACAGGCATGACCCACCGCACCCAGCCATGAGTCTTGAACTAAGTTTTGAAAGAAGTTAAGGGATATGTATTGGTCACGCATAGGAAGGCATCGCAGGTTATAAAGGCAGGGCATATGCAGCATCACAGAGATGGAAGCAAGCAAAAGTGGGTCAGAGCAAGAAGAGTGGCTTTGTGCGTTTATTCAATAACTGCTAGGCACTACAGACACAGTGGCACAAAAGGCAGATAAGGTCCTTGCCTTCAAGGAGCTTACACTCTAGTGAGAGTGGCAGTCAATAAACAAGTAAACTAATAAATAATTTAGGTAATCATGGACTGTAATGTTATGAAGGTGCTTATATACAGGGTGCTTTATTAGAGAATTATGTGGCAGTAAGGGGAATATTTTATTTTTGGTTTTTGTTTTGTTTTGTTTGAGACAAGGTCTCGCTCTGTTGCCTAGGCGGGAGTGCAGTGGCGCGATTTCAGCTCACTGCAACCTCTGTCTCCCCGGCTGAAGTCACAGGTGAATATTTTAAATCAGGGAGCCAGAGAAGGCCACTCTGACAGGTGACGTTTGAGATGAGACCTGAAGGATGAGAATGAGCCAACTATGCAAAGAACTAGGGAGGGCTGGTGAAAGTGCAGTGGTGTTTACAAGTAATTGACCACAATCAGCTACAGATTTCTTTGTTCCTTCCCACTCCCACTGCTTCACTTGACTTGCCCTAAAAAAAAAAAAAGAAAAAAAAAAAAGGGCTGGGCACGGTGCCTCACACCTGTAATCCCAGCACTTCGGCAGGCCAAGGCAGGCGGATCACTTGGTCAGAAATTTGACACCAGCCTGGCCAACATGGTGAAACCCCGTCTCTACTAAAAACACAAAAATTAGCTGGGCGTGGTAGCACACGCCTGTAATCCCAGCTACTCAGGAGGCTGAGGCAGGAGAATCCCTTGAACCTGGGAGGCGGAGGTTGCAGTGAGCCGAGATCGCACCACTGCACTCCAGCCTGGGTGACACAGCGAGACTCCATCAAAAAAAAAAAAGAAAGAAAGAAAGGACAGAAAGGAAAGAAAGAGAGAGAGAGAAAGGAAAGAAATGAAAGGAAAGAAAGAAAGGAAAGAAAGAAAAGGAAAGAAAGGAGAAAAAGAAAGAAAGAGAGAAAGAAAGAAAGAAAGAAAAAGAAAAAGAAAGAAAGAAAGAAAAAAGAGAAAGAAAGAAAGGAGAGAAAGAACAAGGGAGAAGAGCATTCCTGGCAGAGGGAAGAACAAGTGCAGAAGTGTGGCAGTGGGAAAGCCTTGGTGAACAGAAAGGAGGTGAGGGTAGCCAGAGTGTGGTGAGAGAGTGGGATGAGATGAGATTGGAGAGAGACAGCCAGATCTTATGTGGCCACGTGGGCCAGAACAAGAAGTTAAATTTTAATGTAAATGCTGTGGGGAGGCATTGAAGGTTTTTAAGCAGAAAAGCGATATAATCTGACTTTGATTTTTAAAAGATTACTTAGTTGCTGTGTGGAGAATGGATTGGAGGGAAGCAAGGCTGTGAGTGAGAAGACCAGTTAAGAAGCGATTTCAGAAGTCCAAGCAAGAAAGGATGGCTTGGACTAGAATGGTGGCAATAAAGATGGAGAGGAATGAATGAGTTCAAGATGTATTTTGGAGGTGGACTCAGCATGATTTGCTGAAGGACTGAATATAGGGAGTTAAAGAAAGGAGTCAAGGGTGGCACCTAGGTTTTTGGTTTTTGTTTTTCTGAGACAGGATATCACTCTGCTTCCCCAGGCTGGAGTGCTGTGGTGCAGTGGCGCAGTGGCGCAATCTCGGCTCACTGCAACTTCCGCCTCCCAGGTTCAAGCAATCCTCCCACCTCAGCCTCCCAAGTAGCTGGGATTATAGGCATGCACCACCACGCCCGGCTAATTTTTGTATTTTTTGTGGACATGGGATTTCACCATGTTGCCCAGGCTGGTCTCGAACTCCTGAGCTCAAGTGATCAAGGCCTGCCTCGGCCTTCCAAAGTGCTGGGATTACAGATGTGAGCCAACGAGCCTGGCTGGTTTTTGCCTTTTGACTTGAGAACAGGTAGATGATCTTGCCATTTGCTGATGTGAGGAAGACTGAGGAGGGACAGAGTTTTGGTGAGGAGGAATTCAAAGTTCTGTTTTGGACATATTAAATTCAAAATGCCCAGGAGACATGCAAGTAGAGAAGTCAAGTAGACAGTGGGCTGGAGCACATGCTGTCTGTGTAATTGTCCAAACCAGTGGTGGTAAGCAGAATAATGGCCCCCACCAAAGATGTCCACACCGTAACCCCCAGAACCTGTGAGTATGTTACCTTTCATGACAAAAGAGACTTTGCAGATGTGATTACTGTTACAGACATTGAGATGGAGGGATTCTCCTGGATTCGTTGGGTGGGCCCCTAATCACAATCCTTAAAATCACAAGTGGGGCCAGGCACGGTGGCTCACGGCTGTAATCCCAGCACTTTGGGCGGCCAAGGTGGACGGATCATTTGAGGTCAGGGGTTCGAGACCAGCCTAGCCAACATGGTGAAACCCCACCTCTACTAAAAATACAAAAATTAGCCGGGTGTGGCGGCACACACCTGTAATTCCAGCTACTCAGGAGGCTGAGGCAGGAGCATCGCTTGAACCTGGGAGGTGGAGGTTGCAGTGAGCCAAGATCACACCACTGCAATCCAGCCTGGGTGGTAGAGTGAGACTTTGTCTCAAAAAAAAAAAAAAATCACAAGTGGAAGAGGAAGACAGAAGAATGGGTCAGGGAGATGTAAGGATGGAAGAAGAGGCAGGAGAAATGAGGCCTGAGAAGAACTGGACTCGCCACTGCTGGCTTTGAAGACAAAGGTTTCCAGGTGCCAAGAAATGGGTATGGCCTCTAGAAGCTGAGCATGACCCTCAGCTGGCAGCCAGCAAGGAAACAAAGGACTTCAGCCCTACAGTCACAATGAACTGAACTCAGCCAAGAACCTGAATAAGGAAGCTAGCCGATTCGCCTCTGGAGCCTCCAGAGAGGCACGCAGGCCTGCCGACACTTCGATTTTGGCCCAGTGAGACCCACGTCAGACTTGTGACAACAGAACTACAAGCTAATAAATTTGTGTTGTTTAAGCCAATGCATTTGTGGTAATTTGTTATAGCAGCCATAGGAAACTAGTATATCAGAACATTATTGCTAATTATTTCAGCATAATAGGGACAAGTCTAGAGTGTGGGGAAGAGTGATGACTGGAGATAGGAATTTGGGTGTCATCAGCAGATAGATGGCAAGGGACTGAGTAAGAGCAGCAAAGGAGTGGATGGGAAGAAACTTCTGGGGGAGTGGGAAGCAACAAAAACTGACACTCAGGATGGTGGCTAAAGAAAGGCCTCAAGGGACTTGAGGCCGAGCATGGTGACTCATGCCTATAATCCCCGCACTTTGGGAGGCTGAGGTGGGTGAATCTCTTGAGGTCAGGAGTTTGAGACCAGCCTGGCCAACATGATGAAACCCCATCTCTACAAAAATACAAAAATTACCTGGTGTGGTGGCGGGCACATGTAATCCCAGATACTTGGGAGGGTGAGGCAGGAGAATTGCTTCAGCCTGGGAGGCGGAGGTTGCCATGAGTTGAGATCACACCACTGCACTCCAGCCTGGGCAACAGAGCAAGACTCTGTCTCAAAAAAAAAAAAAAAAAAAAAAGATGGGACTTGAACCAGGCATACTGACTTGAAGCCCTAGTACATTCTATTGTGATGCAGGTGCCTCTAATCTAATCACAAAGATAATGAGGAGGAAAAATACAAGTATAACAACAATAGAAGACTGGAGAAGGAATAGACACGGGGAAAGTCGGGTACTAGCAGAAAGCAAAAATAAATCCTTCAGTCATTCGTATCTCTCCCTTTTGTTGTCATTGCTAGCCAAAAATAAAAGTAATATCCAAACTAACTGATATGATATTCAGGTCCATTTGACAGCTGTTACTTAGGAACT